>NW_027638988.1:0-17861 GCF_951394365.1 Tetrao urogallus
CCTAACCCCGCCTATCAGAAACCATGTGCCCATAGGCCACGCCCACCCCATAACCCCACCTATCAGAAGCACCGTAGGCTCAATGACCACGCCTACACCCTTAGCCCCACCCACTCACAATCCCACGCTTTCCTTCCATAAGCCCCGCCCCCTACCGGCCGGGGTGGGCGGCAGCAGGCGGCGCCGTTTCAGCTGCTGCCCTTCCATGGTTCCCCCGGGGCCGCGCAGCGCGAAGTGCCGGCTGGGCAGCGGCAGCGATCCCCCCCTCTGAGCTACTCCTGCCCAGCGCGGGGGCTGGGGGGCAGCTTCGGGACCCGGCAGCCTGCTGCGGGAGTGGAGGGGGAGAACGACAGACATGAGGATGGGTCGCGGAGGGCTCCAGAGCGGACCCTGCCCCCCACAGCCCCCCATCCGCACCTGTCCGCTGCCCACGGCAGCCGTGGGGCCGCTCCCTGCATTTCCTCCTCGCCTCCAACGTCCCCCGGCTCCTCCCGCTCCTCGGGGGGCTCCTCCTGCCCCGCAGCGGGGAGGGAGCCAGAACCCCCAGCCGAGTGCTGCCGCCTGAACGGTTGGGGGGTGTGGAGGCTTCAGTGGGGAGGGGACCCCTCAGCCCCTTCCCTACGGGGACCCCCGATGTTGGACCCCTCCCCCCATCCCATGGGGATTCTATTATCAGGAATCCCCCAACCCCCTTTTGTCCCCAGTGTCGTGGTTTCTTAACCCTCACTGGGAATCTCAATTAATTTTATGCCCCCCCCCCCCCAACCCCACCATTCCAGATCTGGACGCCTCCAGCCCCCACCCCATTGGGAGGGGGGTGAGGACACACAGTTTCAGAGCCCCCTCTCCAATGTTGGGAACCCCCCTATCCCAATAGGAACCCCAATATCGAACCCTCTCCTTCCTTGGGGTCATTCTAGTGTTGAAGACCCCCCCCCCCCCCCTCCCATCTCCACCTATTCTCCTCCTACCCCCCATCCTCTTCTTTCTCCATTGGGGCCCCCAAGCCCCCCCACTCCCCCCAATGACTCCCCCCCCCTTCCATACCTGCCCCCGTGCCGCTGGGCTACGCCGTGGTGGGGGGCTGCGGGCTCTTCCCCTTCGCTGGGGCTGGGGGGGGCCTTGGGAGCGTCCCCCATCCCCGGGGAGTCAGGGGCAGAGCCATACAGAGCTTCAGGTGCCTGCAAAGGGGGTGGGGGGAGGGGCTTCATGGGTGGGCGTGGCCATTGGGGGGTGGGCGTGGTCGATATTGGCGGGGCTTACTGCATAGGTCAGCTGCTCTTCCTCCTCCTCTTCCTCCTCCGCTCCCCCCCCTCCGTCCTCCCCCAGGTCACAGCTCAGCGCCCGCCGCATCTCGGGGCCCAACGCCTGCAGGGTCTGAAGCCCGGCCTGCAGGAATGGAGGGTGGTGGGGAGGGGGAGCACCAGGATTTATGTGCGGGGCAGGGGTCCTCTATGGCCCCATCTCCCCCCCCAGCACACACACGCAACCCCGGGCTGGAGCCCCCCACCTGCAGGGCACGTTCGTTGCTGGGGCTGGCGCTGGGGCCCAGCATCCCCCCGCTCCTTCCGCCGCCGGAACTTGCGGAAATAATCCTGGATAAGGAAAGTGGCGTAGAACTTCCCCACGGTCACCTCCTCCTCTGTGTGTTTGGGGGGGGAATGACACAGCGTTGAGGGCAGCAGGACCCCCCCCACTGCATCCCAACAGCCACCAAGACCCCTCTACAGTGAACCAGGGGGCACTGAAGCCTTTCTGGCATCCCCGAGACTTCAGGAGCCCCCTGCTGCATCTTCGAGGGCCACTGGGACCCCCTCCAAGTGTCAGCTGGGACCACCCTCCCCCAAAGTGTCACCAGCACCCCCCTCCCCCCAGCAGCACCAAGGAGGGAGGACCCCCACGCTGACCCTCGGGAGGTGGGATGACCTCATCCAGCAGCTTGGGCTTCGTCCGCTTCCAGATCTTCTTGATGACAGCCCTCAGCTCCTTGTTGGCCACATCCAGGTTCCCTTTTAATGGAGGGGGCGCACAGCAGTGTCACCCCTCCTGTCCCTTCGAGGGGGGGGTCGCGCTGCTCCCCCCCCTGCCACCCCTCGGCCCCAAACCTTCCGTCTTGATCTTGAGGGAGGTGCGGACCAGGGCGAACAGCGTGGCGTTGAAGGTGACGGTGCCATCTGAGTTGAGGGGCATGTTCATGGCCACCAGGCGCTGGGGGAGGGGAGGGGAAGGAGGGGACATGGTGAGAAGGGGAGAAGGGGACACGGGGTGACAGCCCCCCACCCTCCCCCCAGCACCTTGCAGGCGACACGATGCGGGCACAGCTTCCCAAAGCCCAGTGGGGGTTGGATGCGGCGCAGCAGTGTCACCACGTCCAGGTGCTTGATGCGGCCCCTGAGGGGACAGGGGGCAGCAGGGGGACAGTGACAGGTGGTGAAGAGGCTGACAGGAGGGTGATGGCAGTGATGGGGAGGCGGTGATGGTGACAGGAGGTGACATTGATGGGGTGCAATGGTAACAGTGATGGAGAGGTGACAGTGACAGGAGGGTGGCAGGTCGTGGTGACGGTGACAGGGGGTGACGGTGACAGACCTGGCAGCTGGGTCGTACTCGGACCAGACACGCTTGAACTCATCCAGGTGATGGGGGCCGAGGATGGACCAGTCCCGTGTCAGGTAGTCGAAGTTGTCCATGATGACGGCCACGAAGAGGTTGATGATCTGGAGGTGGGGGGAGGGAAAGAGTGCCGTGTCTGCTATGGGGCGGCTGTGGGGCAGGGAGCTGGCCGTGGGGCTCACCAGGAAGGCGCAGAGCATGAAGAAGCTGATGAAGTAGACGATGGCAAAGTTGCTGCCGCAGGTGAACTCCTCACCGGGTCCTGCGTCTGACTCGGGGTCGCAGCGCTTGCCAGGCAGGCTGGCCAGCATGATCTCCTGCCAGGCCTCCCCCGTGGCACACCTATAGGGCCAGAGGGGCACCTATGGGGCCCTGCAGAGCCCCTCTGGACGCCCCGCATGGAGAGGGCTGGACCTGACCCCTGTACCCTTTATGGTGACCTTACAACAAGTCTGGACTCCAGAGGAACCCAAAAGGAACCATCCAGTGACACCCAGGCCCTCATAGGGGACCCTATTGGAACAGTGCAGTGACTTACAGTCCCCACAGGGGCCTGACGGGACCCTCAGATCCTCACAGGTTCCCTATAGGAAAGGTGCAGCGACCCAGAGTTCCCACAGGGACTCCATAGGACTCAGAGACCCCACAGAACCATCTAGTGACCCCCAGATGCTCATAGAGAACCTATAGGAACAGTGCTCCGTACCCAAAATCCCCCTGGGGGCCCTGTAAGACCCCCAGCCCTCACAGAACCACTCAGTGACCCCCCCAGACTCCCAGCCCCACCTGAAGAGCAGCAGCACGGCCTGGGGGAAGGTCTGGAAGTTGTTGTTACGGTTGATCTGGGTCCCATCCTGCAGAGCCACCTTCCCAAAGGTCTGTTGGGGAGGAAGGAGGGGGCGCACAGCTGGGCGCGCTGCGGGACCCCCACCCTCACACACGCGCACCCCTCGCACACGCGTGAGCCCCTCACCTGCATGCCAATGACGGCGTAGATGAAGAAGATCATGGCGATGAGCAGCGCGACGTAGGGCAAGGCCTGTGGAAATGGGGTGGTGAGGGGCTCCCTGGTATCCCCCTGCGCCCCCCATAATACCCCCTCCCCACTGTCCCCCCCCGTTGTGCCCAGAATCCCACCTGGAAGGACTTGACGAAGGTCCAGAGCAGCGTGCGGATGCCCTCGCCTTTGGACAACAGCTTCACCAACCTCATGACGCGGAACAGCCGGAAGAAGGTGATGGAGATGCGGGAGCTGTCCTCTGAGCTCTGCAGGGTGCGCGTGGGGGGGGACAGGAGAGGTTAGGGGGACCCCAAAAAGCCCCCCCAGATCGTGGAGACACCCCTGGGGATGTCCCTACCTCACCGACGTGACCCCCGTTCTGTTACATGCAGATGGATGAAGACAGATGACAACAGGTGACAATGATGGACAGACGGATGGAGGCGAACACGGGGGTCCCAAATACGAGGGACCCCCCTCCACTCCCAGCAAAAAATGTGCTGGGGACCCCCCCCCCCCCCCCACTTCCCACCAAGGAAGAGGAGCGACTCACGTTGACCTCGGTGACGGCGATGTCCACCACGCTGCCCACCACGATGAGGGCGTCAAAGGTGTTCCAGGCATCACAGAAGTAATGCTGGGGGGGGGTACATTAATAGGGGAAGGACCCTAAAACAGGAGCCCCCCCACCTCGTGTGATCCCCTCCAACCATGTTACACCCCCCCCGGCCCCCCCAGGGCCCTACCCGTGGTTTGAAGGCGATGATCTTGAGCACCATCTCCACGGTGAAGAGCCCGGTGAACACCATGTTGAGAAGGTCCATCACGTAGTTGAAAGGCTTGGACTGCTCGTAGTGCTGGGGGAAGGGGTATTAATTGCCCCCCCCACCCCTGCCGTGCCTCTAATTGCCCTCCCGACCTCCCCTCCTGCCCCCCAGGACCCTTAACTGATCCCCCCTATGGGTGCTCTCACCGCCCCCAGGCCCCAAATGTCCTCACCTTGTCCCTTACAGACACCCCAGTGCATTCTTCACGCCCCCCAGGGCCCTCAACTGCCCCCCAGAGGGGCTTTAACGGCCCCCATCTCCTCTAACTGCCCCGCTACTGCCCCTTACTGACCCCCTGGGCCATCTAACTGCCCCCCCCACAGTCCCTAATTGCCCTGGTTATCATCTCTTACAGACCACCCCCCCCAGTGACCCTTTAATTGCCCCCAAACTCCCGAAGAGACTCCTGGGCGCACTCCAACTGCCCCCACCCTGTCCTTTACACACCCCTGCGACCCCTTAACTGCCCCCAGATGTCCCGATTGCCCCTGTAGGGGTCCTAACTACCCCTGTAGGGGTCCTTACTGCCCCCCGGGACATTTCATTGCCCCCCAGTCCATCACTGACCCCCCAGTGATCCTTTAACCACCCTCAGAGTCTCCAAGAGACCTCTAGGTGCCCTTTAACAGCCCCCAGGCTCCTTATTTGCCCCCCAGGGGTCCCTGAGTACCCCCACGACCTCCCAAAACACCCCCCCCCCCCCCCCCCAAACCTGCACGGCCAGGGCGATGGTGTTGAGCAGGATGAGGACAAACATGATGTACTCGAAGGCAGTGGAGTTGACCATGGCCCAGACGCGGTACTGCGTGCGGTTCTTGGGGATGTAGCGCCGCAGCGGCTGTGCCTTCAGCGCGTACTCCACGCACTGCCGCTGCAGCGCCGGGACAAACGGACGTGAGGAGGGGCGACAGACGGACTGCCGGCATCCTGAGGGACTGGGAAATGCTGGGAGAGTGGGACGTCGGGGTTGCCGAGATGGGCGACGGTGGGATAAGGAACAACGGGATGAGGTGACAACGAGGCAAGGTGACACTGAGATGGGTGACAGTGGGACTGAGGAGCACCAGGATGAGGTGACACCGACATGAGGTGCCACCAAGATGGATGACGCTGGGACTAAGGGACACCGAGGTGAGGTGACACGGGGACGAGGTGATGCTGGGCACCTGGTTCTTGTCCAGCTCGCAGTTGCGGTACTCGCTCTCGCCCTGGGCACGGAAGGTGATGATGACGAAGCCGACGAAGATGTTCATCATGAAGAAGGCGATGACGATGATGTAGACGATGAAGAAGATGGAGATCTCCACGCGGTAGTTGTAGATGGGGCCCTGGTCCTCCGCGTTGGCGTCGATGGCTTTGTACAGCAGCCTGCGGGGACGCCAGGAGGGGTCAGCAGCCCCGGGGGTGGGGAGGGGGCCATGTGGGGGTGTCACTGTGCAGAGACTCACGCGGGCCACCCCTCGAAGGTGGAGACGGTGAAGAGGGCCATCATGCCTGCCAGCACGTTGTCGAAGTTGAAGTCGCTGTTGTGCCACAGGCGCTCGCGCACCGACGGGTGGGACACGTCCCCGTCCTTGTACACCAGGAAGGTGCCCCTGTGGGGGGCGGGGGGCGTCGGTGGGGACAGCGTGGGGATGGGGACAGCAGAGGGATGGGGACAGCGTGGGGAAGGGGACAGCAGAAGGGTGGGGACAGCGTGGGGATGGGGACACTAGAGGGATGGGGTGGGCACAGCGTGGTGACAGGGTTCCCAGAGGGGTGGGGACAGCGTGGGGACATCAGCACCCAGACACGGTGACACATGGGGGAATGGTGACACACAGGGACAGCCTCTACACACACACACACACACACACACACACACCTGTGCTCACTTCTGACTTGCCACCAACACTCCCCCTACCCTCAGACCCAACCTACAGCCACCACTTGCTGTAGCTGCGCTCACGCGTGGCTCGCACTCAGCTCTCACTCACGGTCTGCATTCATGCTGGGCTGCAGTCGCACTCAACCTACGCTCGCAGCTCACACTCAACACACAGCCTCCGCTCACAGCCTCCGCTCACACTCCGGGGCAGCAGCACCCACTTGCACTCCCCAGGCGTGTGCTTGGCCTCATCGGTGCAACTGTAGAACTTGCCCTGGAACAACAGAGGTGGGGGGGGGGAACCCATCTGAGGGTCCCAGGGGGGGGGGGCGGGGGTCCCAGCCCCTCGGGGGAGATGAAGGAGGGCCCACCTTGAAGAGCTGCACCCCGATGCAGGCAAACATGAACTGCAGCAGCGTGGTGACAATCATGATGTTGCCGATGGTGCGGATGGCCACGAAGACGCACTGCACCACGTGCTGGGGGACAGCAGGATGGGGACAGTGTGACACCATGAGGGGAGAAACGGTACGTTGGGGACATCGGGGGGTTGGGGACATCGGGGGTGGTGTGACACAGGGCGTGGGGAACAATGGCGTGTTGGGAACAGTGGGACAACGGGAGTTGGGGGCACTGGGGACACCAGGATATGGGGACAGCATGACGTTGGGTGTTGGGAACACCAGGACAATATGAGACCAGGTGTTGGGGACACCAGGATAAGGGGACAGCATGACACTGGGTGTTGGGAACACCAGGACAGCATGACAGTGGGTGTTGAGGACACCAGGATACAGGGACAGTGTAGCACTGGGTGTTGGGGACACCAGGACAATGTGACACCAGGCGTTGGGGACAGGAGTACAGCCTGACATGGGGCACTGGGGACATAAGGACACCGTGACAAACCAGAGACACACACCCGTGGCAGCACCACCCCAGTCACACTGCGTTAGGAATCCCAGTGCTCCCATTCACACCAGTACACCCAGCAAGCTGCCTCCCAGCGCCCCCCCCAACGCCTCCCAGTTCTCCCCAGTGCCTCCCAGTCCCTCCCAGCAGCACACCTTGAGGCCCTTGGCACGGTTGATGGCTCGCAGGGGCCGCAGGACGCGCAGCACCCGCAGGATTTTCACCACTGAGATGGCACTGGAGCTGTCAGCGCGGGACACCAGGGCGCCCGATTAGATTCCAGTACCCCCAGCAGTGCTCCCAGTGCTCCCAGTTGCCCCCGCAGCACTCCCAGTACTCTCAGTGCTACTTCCAGTGACCCAAACCCACATTCCCAGTGCCCCCAGTGACACTTCCAGCTTCCCTACTGCCTTCTGGTGTCCCCAGCAGCACTCCCAGTGCCCCCAGCCCACGCTCCCAGTGCTCCCAGTGTCCCCAGTGCTCACTGGATGCCGAAGGAGATGAGGGAGACGCCGACCACCAGCAGGTCGAGGAGGTTGAACCAGTTGCGGCAGAAGGAGCCTTTGTGCAGGAAGGCGCCGAAGGCTGTCATCTGGGGGAACCCATGAGCCCAGCACCACGGGCCCCCCCCCCAAAAAAAACCACGACCCCATGACACCCCCCAAGCCTTCATGGGTCCCTCAACCCCCCAGATTCCCCTGGTACCTTCAGCAGGATCTCCACGGTGAAGATGGAGGTGAAGGCATAGTCGAAGTAGCCCAGGATCTGTGGGGAGGGGAGCAGGGGACGTATGGGGTGACCCCAGCAACCCCCCCTGCCCCCCAAGACCTCCCCTCCAACCCCCAAACACCCCCCAACCCCTAAACACAACCCCCCGACCCCTAAGGACCCCCCAAGCCCCAAACACCCCCCAGCATCCCTCTCAATCCCCCCCCTCCTCCCCCGTGGGACCCACATCGGGGTGGAGTGAGAGACCCTCCCCAGTCCTTCCCACCTGCCCCCACCCCTCCCCAGTATCCCCAGTCTGCCCAGTATCCCACGTGGTTGCGGGGCGAGTGGGCTCGCACGGGGTCCTCGGCGGCCAGCGAGACACTGCTGAGGATGATGAAGACGAGGATGAGGTTGGTGAAGACGTGGTGGTGGATGAGAGCGTGGCACCGCACCCGCAGCCTGCCCAGAACACAGGTCAGCACCTCCCAGTGCTCCCAGTACACCCCCACTCCCCCCAAAACCAGTGACCCAAGCACCACCCCCATTGCTCCCAGTTTCCCTCAGTCTGCATCCCCACACCTGGCATCCCCAGTGCCAATTGACACAGTTTGTGGCCCAGTTCCAGCGCTCCCAGTGCTCCCAGTCTGCATCACCAGGCTCAATATTCCCGGTCCCAGTGCCCCGGTTTGTGGTCCCAGTCCCAGTGTCCCCAGTTCCCCCAGTACACATCTCCAGTCCCAGTGTCCCCACCACTCCCCCACTTTGTATCCCCGCTCCCAGTTTCTCCAGTTCCAGTGCTCCCGGTTCCTCCAGTATACATATCTGGTCCCAGTTTCCCTCAGCCCTGTCCTCCCAATGCCCACAGTTTGCAATCCCAGTTCCAGTGATCCCAGTCCCTCCCGTACACATCTCCAGTCCCAGTGCTCCCAGTGCCCCCACTTTGTGTCCCCAAGCCCAGTTTCCCCAGTCCCAATGTCCCCAGTCCACCCCCCCCATCCCCATGCCCCCACCTCCCCGCTCCCAGTGCTCCCAGTACCCCCCCCAGTCCCTCCCAGTCCTCACGGGTTGGTGCTGCCCAGCAGGAAGAAGGCGCTGCCCTCGGGGATCGGTGCCACTTTGTTCTTGGGGGGCTCCTCCAGGCTCTCCAGCCGTTGCCCCCCCAGGCTGTCCCGCTCCCCCCCGGCCCCTTCATCACCTGTGGGGAACAACCAGTGCGTGGGGGGGGTCCTTCTGCCCCTCCTTCCCCCTCCTTTCCCCCCCACCCCCAGGGATCCCGATGTGGGGCTGACCTTCCTCACTGCCCTCCTCCTCCTCTTCTTCTTCCTCCTCCTCCTCCTGCTGCTCCCCTTCGACCTGGAGCATGCAAGGCCGTGCACACACGTGTGAGGTCACGAGTTGGGTCGTGAGAGGGTTGTGCACACGTGTTCCAAGCATGTGCAAGACGCACACACGTGTGTTGGTTGTGCTGGGTCACGTGAAAGTCACATACGTGGGTGCGCAAGGGGCTGTGGGTCCACATACACACACGCCGTGGTGCATGAGGGTTGTGTGCATGTATTTTGAGTCACGTGAGGGCCACATACACACGTGTCAGGGCGTGCGAGGGCCACAGACACGCATGTTGGAGCGTGTGAGGGTCGTGCACACACGCTGAGTCACGTGAAGACCACACACACCACGCCGGGCTGTGCAAGGACCATGCACGCACGTCGAGGCGTGTGAGGATCACGTGCACACACGTGGGGTCATGTGAGGGCCACAGGCACACGTGTTGCACACACACGTGTTGAGGCATGCGCACCCACTCTCACTCACCTTCACGCTCACATCCTGGCTCCCCGCGTTGGCCTCCGCCTCCCCGGCTTTGTCCCTAAGGTTGGGAGGAGGGGACAAACTTGGGGGGGGGGGGGTTTCCACACATGGGACAGCGGTGCCCCCTCCACACCCACGTCCCCCCTCCCCGGGTTTGGGGACCCCCCTCCCCCCCATGCTCACTTCTTGCCCTCTGCCCCTGAGTTGATGTTATCACCATCCGCAAGGTTGTCCACTGCAATGGCCAGGAAGACGTTTAGGAGGATGTCTGCGGGGAGGAAGGGGTTAAGCAGCACTCCCAGTGCTTCCAGTATCCCCCCCAGTACCCGCCAGTCTCTTTCCAGTTGCCCCCAGTATCTCCCATTGCCTACCAGTATCCCACAGTGCCCCCCAGTCTTCTCCTAGTATCCCCCAGCATCTCCCCAGTGCCCCCAGTTTGTGTCTCTGATCCTTCCAATTCCCCCCAGCATCCCCCCAGCGCCCCCCACTATCCTCCAGTACCCCCAGTCTCCCCCCCAGTGCCTCCCAGTCTCCCCACAGTGCTCCCCGGTCACCTTCCAGTCCCTCCCAGTCTCTCCCAGTGCCCACTCACAGTTCCCACAGATGAAGAGGATGACGAAGTAGACGCAGACGAGCATCCCAGGGAAGACAGGCCCACCATAAGCCATGATCCCATCATACATCACCGCGTTCCAGTCCTCCCCAGTTAGGATCTGGGCCAAAAATGGGGGGGAGGGAAACACCCCAAAACTTCAGCGTCCCCCTCCCAGTGCTCCCAGTGCTCCCCCAATTCAACCCTAACCCTAACTCTGTCCCTAAGGCAGTCTGAGGGTCCCTAAGGGGGCTTTTGGGGTCCCTAAGGGGGCTTTTGGGGTCACCTGGAAGACGGTGAGCAGGGCCTGGGGGAAGGTGTCGAAGGTGCTGCGCTTGGTCTGCGTCTCGTCGAAGCTGAAGCGGCCGCCGAAGAGCTGCATGCCCAGCAGCGCGAAGATGATGATGAAGAGGAAGAGCAGCAGCAGCAGCGACGCAATGGACTTCATGGAGTTCAGCAGCGAGCCCACCAGGTTGCTCAGCGACGCCCAGTGCCTGCAGGAGGGGGGGGGTACTGGGAGCACTGGGAGCACTGGGGCGGGCACGGCGCCATCCCCATCACCTCCCGGTGTCACCTCAACACTGTTGTCCCCATCCCCACCCCCACACCGCCCCCAGGCCACCAAATCTGTGCTCTGTGGTGACAACAGGCGGCTCTGTGTCAACCTACAGCATTGTGCTGCCCTTGTCACCTCGCCGTCCCCACCGCCACACCAACCCTGTCACCCTGCTGTCCCCGTCACTGTGTCACCTCTGCACCCCCAAAGCAGAGCTTCACGGAGCTGAGAAGCGACCGTGTCAACCCACAGTGTCCTCAGTTGTCCCTGTCACCGCGTCACCCCAACGCCACACTGACAGTGTCACTGTGTCACTCACATCACCACGTTGTCCCCGTGCCACTAGGCTGGAGCTCTACAGAGGTGGCTCTGTGTCACCTCCTCTTGTCCCCAGCACCACGCTGTCCTTGTCACCCTGTCGTGCCATCACCCTGCCACCCTGTTGTTGTGCCATCACCCTGTCAATTCTTGTCACCCCATCACCCTGTCACCATACCATCCCCGTCACCCCCTTCACCGCCCTGCAGCCTCCTCACAGAGGCAAGAGGCAGCTCCACGTCCCCTTCTGCACCCCGCCGCCCCTCTCCACCCATCCCTGCCCCCTTCACACCCACCTGGTGACCTTGAAGACTCTCAGCAGGCGCACGCAGCGCAGCACGGAGATGCCCAGGGGCTCCATGGCGCCACGCTCCACCAGGGCCGTTTCCAGCACCCCTCCGCACACCACGAAGCAGTCGAAGCGGTTGAAGAAGCTGGCGAAGTAGCAGGAGGGCCCCAGGGCGTAGAGCTTCAGAACCATCTCGGCCGCAAAGAGCGAGAGCAGGGCTTTGTTGGCGTAGGCTGTTTGGGGGGGAAGAAGGGTGGATTTGGGGGCTGGGGTGTCTGTGCAGTGGTGGGGTGACCAGGAGCCATCGTCAGCTCTGAGGAGGGCCTGTTTGGTGGCATGGGGATGACAGGGGGATGGGACACGACGGGGACAGGATGGGAGGGCGACAGGAATTACAGGGATGAGGGCGACAAAGATGAGAGGGTGACAAGGATGGGAGAGTGACAAAGATGAAAAAGTGATAGGGAGAAGAGTGACAAGGATGACGTGGTGACAAGGATGACGTGGTGACAAGGATGACGTGGTGACAAGGATGACGTGGTGACAAGGATGACGTGGTGACAAGGATGACGTGGTGACAAGGATGACGTGGTGACAGGAATGAAAGGGTGATAGGGAGCAGAGTGACAGGGATGACGTGGTGACAGGGAGCAGAGTGACAAGGACGACGTGGTGACAGGGACAAGAGCAGGATGGTGACAGAGACAAGACGAGGAAGATGAGAGGGCGACAAGGCTAACACCGTGACAGGGACAAGATGGTGACAGGGACGAGAGATTGACAGAGATGACGTAGTGACAGGGACAAAAAGGTGGCAAAGATGAGAGGGTGACAGAAACGACACAGCGACAGGGATGGGAGGCCCACAAGGACAACAGAGTGCTGGGAACACTGCAGGGTGACGCAGAGCCGCCTCTCACCTCCACGAAGAGCACAGGGGACAAGGCAGTGATGGGCCGAGAAGGGGACAAAGAGCAACAGGGTGACACGGTGACCCCATACCTTGCGTCTCGGTGAGCCACTGGGGCTGCCCGTGGTGCTCGGAGGCGATGGTGAGGGTGTTGAGGAAGACGAGGAGCAGCACCGTCCAGTAGAAGGAGACGGATTTCACCGCGCCGCGGCACCGCCGGCGCAGAACCCGGTTCAGGCGGCGCAGGCGGCGCCTGCAGGGGAGGACGAGGTGAGTTGGGAGGGGGTTTGGGGGGAGGCTGGGCAGTGATGGGGGGACCTGGGCGGTGATGGGGGCATATGGAGGCGGTTTGGGGTATCGTCAGGGGAATTCGGGGGATTATTGGGGTGGTTCAGGGGGAATTCGGGGATTTACGAGGGGTGGTGTGGGGTACATGGGGGGATTTGGGGATTTAAAGGGGGTGGTTCAGGGGATATTGGGGAAATTTGGGGATTTATGGGAGTAGTTTGAGGTACATGGGGAATCTGGCGGCACCATGAGTGAGTTTTGGGGTATATGGGGAATTTAGAGCATAACAGCAGCAGTTCGGGAGTACAATAGCCGGATTTGGGGGCAATACTGGGGGGTGGTTTGGGGTACACTGGAGGATTTGGGGGAGTATTGTAGGGGCAGAGTGGAGGAATGGTGAGTTGGGGGCACACGGATGCTGTTGGCTGTGTGGGTTTGGGGGTGGGGGGCACAGCGTGCCCCCATTTCTTCAACTCACCAGAATTTCGTCTTGGTAATTTTGCCCCTGGGGAGGGAAAAGAAAGCACAGAGTTACCCCAAAAACTGGGGGGTCGAGGGGCACACAGGGCGTATGGGGGGGGGTCTCTGTGGATGCAGGGAGGTCTGAGGGTCAGTGCTGGCATCCGTGGCGGTCGAGGAGCTGGGGGTCGGGCGGGAGGGTGGCAGGGTCACTTGTGGGGGTTTTGGGGGAGGTTTGTAAGGAGCTGCAGGGGAGTTCCAAGGTCATTTTTGGGTTTGGGGTGACGGTAGATAGCTATGGGGGGGGGGCAGGGTCCATTTTGGGGTCTTAGGGAGTCTACAAGGAGTTTTGAGGGTTCCCAAAGTCAGTTTTGGGATCCTAGAAGATCTATAAAGAGGTGTGGGGCAGTCCTAAAGCGTCAGTTTGGGGATCGATAAGGAAACATGAAAAGCCCCAGAAGCACGTTTGGAGTCTGGGGGCAGGGTAGGGAACTATGGGGGGGGGGGAGGGTCCTAGGATCGATTTGGGGTCTTGGGAGGTCTGTAAGGAATTAGAGGAGACATAATGTCACTTTTAGGGTCTGGGGTGGGACATAGGGAACCACGGGGGGGGTCTCAAAGTCAACGCTAAGGTCCTGGAAGAACTGTAGAGGCATCCAGAGATAAATATGGGGATCCATGGGGGTCCAAGGCTCGACGCTGGGGGGCTAGAGGCACCGTGGGGGGGCTGCAGAGGGTCTGGAGGCTCCTGGGGACCCCAGGGTCGCGCTCACAGGCAGCGGTCGCAGGCGTTGGGCTGCGCCTCCTCCTCACCCGCCGTCTCCGTGTTCACCGACGTCGTCTCGCTGCCGGGGAGGCTGGCTGTGGAGTCAGGGGACGGGAGACATCAGCGCCCCACAAAGGCGGGGGGCAGCCCCCAATCTACAGGGCGCCCCCCGATTTTAGGGGGTGCGCCCTTGTTTTTTGCCGCCGTCTCCTTACCGTGGGTGTCGGTGGAGTGGCTGGGGTGTCGCAGCCACTTGAGGCGAGGTTTTCGCTTCCCCATCAGCTCCTCGGCGGTCAGGCCTGCAGGGAAGGGGGACGACAAGGTGACGAAAGGAATTGGGGGTGGGGGGGACACATATCTACCCCCCCGGGTGACATACGGTGCTTCTCGTGCTCATCCTCGTCCCCCTCCAGGTCCTCGGCCTGCGTGATCCAGTCCATGTAGCCCCGCAGGTCCTCCTCCAGCTGCTGCTTCTCCCGCAGCTTCTGGAAGTCGCCGCGTGCTTTGGCCTTCTCACGCTCCTTGGAGAACTCTCTGAATGGGATGGGCACGTGTGGCACATGCTAAGGACACGCTAAGAACACGCTAAGGACACGCTACCGGGCTGCTCACCCGCTCAGCACCCCCAGCACCAAGTTGAGGACGAAGAAGGAGCCAAAGATGACGAGACTGACGAAGTAAATCCAGGGCAGCTCGTGGCCCATGGCGTCCTGCATCTGGGGTGGCACAACGGGGGGGTGTTGGGGTGGTCTCGGGGTATTTGGGGTCACGCTGGAGGCGGTGGAATTTGGGGTGGCCCCATGGGTGACATTTGGAATGAGTTTAAGGGGATGGAATTCAGGGTGATTGCACAGGGTGGCATTTAGGGTCAATTTAGGGTGATGCGGGGGGGGGTGTGGAATTTGGGGTGATCCCACAGAGTGAGTCTGGGTGTAGAGTATTTGGGGGTGATTTCAGGGGGATGTTATGGGACATTTGGGGACGAATTTGGGGTGGCCCCACAGAGCGACACCGGGTGACCCTCGTGGTGGCTCTGGGTGATGTTGGGGCATCAGGATTTGTGGGAACCCCATAGCAGGGGGAAACGGGGGCTGACAAAGCAGAAAGGCAGCGTGGTCTGGACACCCAACGGGGGGGAGGCACATTTTTGGGGTGTCCTCCACCCTCCCAGGAAGTGGGGGGGGGGGACGGGGGCTCACCCAATAGAGGACGTCGGTCCACCCCTCCATGGTGATGCACTGGAAGACGGTGAGCATGGCGAAGAAGAAGTTGTCAAAGTTGGTGATGCCACCATTGGGGCCCTCCCAGCGGCCCCTGCACTCCGTGTTGTTCTGCAGGCAGGCCCGGCCGTGCCCCGAAAAAGCACAGGGGGAAGGGTCGTCCTCCGATTCCAGGTCTGGAGGGGGGGTCCAGGGGGGCCGTCAGTACCCCCACAATGGGGTTAGGGGGCAGTTTGGGGGGTGGAAAGGGGGCGGATGCGTGAGAGGTGGTGAGAGATGCCTCCTCTGTGTAGGGGAAGGGGAGGTTTGGGGTAGGGGTCTTATTGGGGGCAGTTCTGGGAGAGCTTTTAGGGAGGGGGGGGGTCCTAGCATACAGCTGTGGTGTGAGGCTGGGTGATGGAAGGGGGGTTGTGGAATCCTGGAGTTGAGGGGCTGGGGGTCTCACGTGATACGGGGGCAGGTGGCCAATGTGGGAAGGGGTTCTTGAGTAATTTTGGGAGGGGGGAGGAGGGCGGGGGGCCATAGAACCCCTCTGGGAAGTGATTTCAGACAAGTAGGGGCTCTGGGGAGTCCCAGAGATGGGAGATTGTCACAAAAGAGACATCCAATGGGGGGGGGGGGGGTGGATCCTGGCAATTTTAGGGGGTTCCTACAGGATATACTGGGCGGGGGGGTCACCCCTCACCAGAGCCGATGAAGAAACAGGTCTTGTGCATGCGGCCGATGAAGAGCTCGAGGCCGATGATGGCGTAGATGATGATGACGAAGAGAACCAGCAGGGCGATGTGCAGCAGAGGCACCATGGCCTTCATGATGGAGTTGAGGACGATGTGGAGACCTGGGAGAGGCCGGGAGGGGTCAGCAGGAAGCTTGAGGACGGGGGGGGGTAAATGCACAGATAAGAGCCCCCCTCCCCAGCTCACTGGGAACACCAGAGACGAGGCGGAGGGGCCGCAGGACGCGGAAGGCGCGCAGAGCTTTGACGTCGAAGCCGCCCGGTTTGCCGCTCATGTGGTGAGCCTCACCGGGTTTGTGGGACACCTGCTCCAGGATGACGCTGAAAAGCCTGAGGGGGACAACGAGGGGGGGATCACGAGGGGGGTCCCCACTTCTTTGTGTGCGTCCAGCCCCCCTCCCCCCCCCCCGAGGTCAGGGTCTCACCCCACGATGACGATGACGAAGTCCAGGAGGTTCCAGCCGTTGCGGATGTAGGCGCTGGGGTGCAGCACCAGCCCGTAGGCGATGATCTTCAAGAACGTCTCCACCGTGAAGATGATGAGGAAAACGTACTCCACTTGTTCCTATGGGGGGGGGGGGACGACAAGGGACAGGGGTCTGGGGGGGCTGCTGGCGTCCCCACGGCCGCTCCTCCCACTATGGGGACCCATGTCACATCCCCACATCCACCACCCCCACCTTGGGGACAAGGGAGTCTGCACGTCACATCCACAACACCCCCCCTCACCCCCCCGGGGACAACAGACCCCTCACGGCCACCCCCCCTTGGGGACGAAGGACCCCCAAGGTCACACCCCCACGGCCGCCACACCATCCCTGGGGACAAGGGACCCCCACACGTCACATCCCCCACATCCACCACCCCCCCTTGGGGACAAGGGTCCCCCCCCGTGCCCCATTCCCCATGGTCACATCCCCCCTGGGGACAAAGGACCCCTGAGGTCACACCCCCACGGCCACCCCCCCCTTCTTTAGGAATAAATGTCACAACCATCCCTTGCTGTGGGGGAAGGGCACTAAATCCAGATTAATTCCCCCCCCCCCCCCCCCATGCCCCCAGCTAAGCAGCTTAAGGCAGCAGGACACACGTGTGCACGGGGACACGTGTGACACACATCAAGCTGCCTCCCCCCTCCCCTCCCCCGCAATTTAATCAGGGTTGGGGGGGGGGGTTCCTACCAGGTTGTGGTTGGCAGCGTTGGAATCATCCTCAGGGAAGGGGATGTAGACCCCCAGCGCCACACAGTTGGCAAAGATGGTGGCGAGGATGAGGATGTCGAAGGGCCTGGGGGGGGGCAACAGGGGGTGGGGGGGTTCAGGCCCCCAGTTTTCCCCATAACCATCCCCAACCCCTGTCCCCCTCCCTGCCCCAAGAAGTGCTGTGCCCCCCAATCTCCCCAACAGCCATCCCCCCACCTCCCTATAAGCCCCCAAACTGTCCTCATGTCACCCTCAAACTCCCCCCCCCCAAAACTGATCCCATATTACCTGCACGCCCCCAAACCAGAACTTACTTCCACTCCACGATGCTGATGGCTGCTCTGCGGATGGGGTTGTTGAGGCGGAGGCAGAACAGGGCGCGGGGGAGCGATGGACCCCCCCTGTCCCCTGTCCCTTGTGTTTGGTGTGGGGGGGGCGGCGGTGCCGTTGCCCCAGGGGGGTCCCACCGTCCGTCACCCCCCCGTTGCTTTCGGTTCTTGACCACCCCAGGGGCTGCCCCATGGCTTCGGCCAAAGGTGACAGCCCCTTGGGGGGGCCTGTGGGGGAGGGTTTGTCAGTGGGGTGAGCAGTGACCCCCCCCCCTCAATACACCAAGACCCCACACCTTTGAGGACCCCCCCCCATCATTCCCAAATCTTCCCCATATCCCCTCAGATGCCCCCAGACCCCCCCACATCCCCTCTGGGACTCTCTCCAGGATCTCTATGACCCCACTGGGACTCCCCCCAGAACTTCCATAACACCTCTGCCCCCCCCCCCCCC
>NW_027638987.1:0-48880 GCF_951394365.1 Tetrao urogallus
TCTTTGCCAGTTATTTTGCTCCCACTGCTGTAACCACCCCCATAAGGCATTTGCTACCATCCATGAGTCAGTGTAAAGATAGAGCATTGGCCACCTCTCCCGTTCAGCGACATCTAAGGCCAGTTGGACGGCCTTTACCTCTGCAAATTGGCTTGATTCTCCTTTTCCTTCAGTGGCCTCTGCAACTTGTCGTGTGGGGCTCCACACAGCAGATTTCCATCTGCGATGCTTTCCCACAATACGACACGATCCGTCTGTGAACAGGGCATATTTCTTTTCATTCTCTGGTAGTTCATTGTATGGTGGGGCTTCTTTAGCACGTGATACTTCTTCTCCTGGTGGTGTTCCAAACTTTTTACCTTCAGGCCAGTCCATGATGACCTCTAGGATTCCTGGACGGCTGAGGTTCCCCATCCGCGCTCGCTGTGTAATCAACGCAATCCACTTACTCCAAGTGGCATCAGTAGCATGATGGGTGGAGGGAACCTTTCCTTTAAACATCCAGTTCAGCACTGGCAGTCGAGGTGCCAGAAGAAGCTGTGTTTCAGTACCGACTACTTCGGAAGCAGCCCGAACCCCCTCATATGCAGCTAAGATCTCCTTTTCAGTTGGAGTGTAATGCTCTTCAGACCCTCTGTATGCCCGACTCCAGAATCCCAGGGGTCGGCCTCGGGTCTCTCCTGAGGCTCTTTGCCACAAACTCCAAGTGGGACCGTTCTCTCCAGCAGCGGTATAGAGGATGTTCTTTATACCCTGTCCTGTCCGTACTGGCCCTAGGGCCACGGCACGGGCTATCTCCTGTTTAATCTGTTCAAAAGCCTGCTGCTGCTCAGGGCCCCATGTAAACTCATTTCTCATTCGCGTCACATGATAAAGGGGGCTTACAATGAGGCTGTAGTTTGGAACGTGCATTCTCCAAAAGCCCACTGCACCCAGAAAAGATTGTGTCTCTCTTTTGCTAGTGGGTGGAGACATAGCAGTGATTTTGTCGATCACATCTGTCGGGATGTGACGACGGCCATCTTGCCACTTTATACCTAGGAACTGAATCTCCTGGGCAGGTCCTTTCACTTTGCTTCGCTTAATAGCAAAACCGGCACTCAGAAGAATTTGGATCATTCGCTCTCCTTTTGTGAAGACTTCTTCTGCTGTATCGCCCCACACAATGATGTCATCAATGTACTGCAGGTGCTCAGGAGCACTGCCCTGTTCCAGTACAGTTTGGATCAACCCATGGCAAATGGTTGGGCTGTGTTTCCACCCCTGGGGCAAACGGTTCCAGGTATACTGAATGCCCCTCCATGTGAAAGCAAATTGTGCCTTACATTCTTTGGCCAAAGGAATGGAAAAGAAGGCATTAGCAATGTCAATGGTGGCATACCATTTGGCCGCTTTTGACTCCAGTTCATACTGGAGTTCTAACATGTCCGGCACAGCAGCACTCAGTGGGGGTGTGACTTCATTCAGGCCACGGTAGTCCACTGTCAGCCTCCATTCTCCACTGGCTTTACGCACTGGCCATATGGGGCTGTTAAAAGGCGAGTGAGTTTTGCTGATCACTCCCTGGCTCTCTAGCTGACGAATTAACTTATGAATGGGGAGCAAAGAATCCCTGTTGGTGCGGTACTGACGCCTGTGCACCACCTTTGTAGCAATCGGTACGTGTTGCTCTTTTACTTGCAGCAGCCCCACAACAGATGGATCTTCTGACAGGCCAGGCAAAACAGACAGCTGCTTAATGTTGTCTGTGTCCACAGCAGCTATTCCAAAGGCCCATCGATACCCCTTAGGATCCTTGAAATGCCCCCTTCTGAGATAATCAATACCTAGTATACATGGAGCCCCTGGGCCCGTCACAATAGGATGTTTTTGCCAGTCCTTACCAGTGAGGCTTATCTCAGCCTCCAACACAGTCAATTCTTGAGAGCCACCGGTCACTCCAGAAATATGGATTGATTCTGTCCCTTGGTGACTCGAGGGCATCAGAGTGCACTGTGCACCAGTGTCCACCAAGGCCTTATATTTCAGTGGTTCTGATGTGCCAGGCCATCGAATCCACACAGTCCAATATACTCTATTATCCCTTCCCCCCCCTGACTGAGGGCAGGGCCCCTCTATTCATTACCTGTGGTAACTGGAGCAACTGCACTGGTGGTTGATCTGCTTTGTAATTCTTTCACCCGGGCTCGTAGTACAGGAGTAGGTTGGCCGTGCCACTTCCCCATGTCTTCTCCATGGTCACGTAGGTAATACCATAAGGCAATTCGCGGTGTGTTACCCCTTACTTGAGCCGGAGAGCGTTTGCTTCTAACAGCTGAGATCTTTGATGGTGCACGTGAGAAGGAAGGTTCATCATCTTTAATTAGGTGGGCTCGCATAAATTTCATCATCTCCTTCATCTCCTTCATATCCTTTGCTAGACTCTTTTGATTATCCTGATCTTCATCAAGCGTCTCTGATACTGCTACAGGTTTGTCACGGTTAATCAGTTGAGACACTTGCTCCGTCATCATTCTTGATATAGCAGCAACGGCAGTATGAATTGGGGACAGCAATTGTTCGTAATTTTGGAGCGTAACAATTAATTCATAAACTAAGGGCGTTCTCTGTTGTTCGTTGAATCTGTCACACGCTGACATTAGTGTAGAGGCATATTTGTCCGGTGCTGTTGTCACGATTTTCTGCCATATCTCAGGCGTTGTCCTCACTTTTTCAGGGTCGCGGTTTTGGTGTGGGTGGTTAGGAACGAAGTCAGGGTCATACAACATTTCCACCACGCCTATTTCCCTCAAATACTGGATACCCTTTTCAACTGTATCCCATTTTTTCATCGCAATCTTCAAGCCATTTTTGAAGGGATACTTTTCCTTCACGGCTGTTAACACTCGTTCCCAGAGGGAGGTAGCCTCATCCGAACATCGACTAATTCCTCTATCAATAGCTGGATCTCTGGCAATGGCACCTAGTTGGCGAGCTTCGTTACCATCCAGAGACAAGCTATGGGCCCCACTGTCCCAACAGCGAACCAACCAGGAAACAAGAGTTTCATTCGGGCGCCGTGTAAACTCCTTTCTTGAACCTTGGATTTCAGTCATCTTTAGAGGCCGGCGAGTAGTAATAGAGACTTCCTCTTCATCACTCTCTTCTGCACGTCTCTTAGTTTTCCCTTTTGCCTTTCGCGATGGTGGTGGTTCTGAGGAGGGCCCCTCACCTGGATCTTCCTCCTCCTCCTCCTCTTCTTCTCTTTTTCGTTCAAGACGCGAAGACACTCGTTTCCATTTCTTGCCCTCCACAGGAGCAACCGGTATTGTTACTGGTGTCTCCTGTGATTGATTAGATTTGACTTGGGGATTTTCCCCTTTGGCTTGAACCTCAGCTCGGAAACTCTCTCTCTCCAAAATGGTATTATATAGGGCACGGTAAGCACAAGCCAAACCCCAAATAAGTTGTACCTCCTTAGATTTATGTAAGCCGCATAGTCCCTGATTCAAATACTGGCTTAGTTTCTCAGGATCCCACAGGTGTTCAAGAGTAAAATCCCATGACACTGCGGGTCCCCATGCTTCTAAGACCTTTCCTAAACCTCTCCATATCCCCTGCCAGTCATCATTCTCTAGTTTTGGAGAAGACTTATTACAAATGAATTGGAATACATTCAGGAGAATTGATGACACGCACACCACCATGACTATTAATTCAGGATTCAAAAAACGTTTGACAAACCGAAAAGAAAACCCGGAGACTGGTCTGAACATCGTGTTGTTTGTAAAATTAGCTATTCCATTTGGGATGTAGCTGTTTGTGAAATTAGCCATTCCTTCTGGGATGTAGTTGTTTGTGAAATTAGCCATTCCTTCCGGGATGTAAATGTCAAAATTCAAATCATACCACATTGCAAGTAGGTAAAACATAGGTGTCTCCATCAGTGCCATTAGGTACCTATATACGGATGCAATTCCAACACACGTAAGTGCAAGATGGATTATTGGCCAGTAGGTTGTGAGTAACACCATTGCTTTAAATCCTTTACACAGCGCCCCCATGATAACGAGTGGGTTCATCAGAGGTGCCTGCTAAAAAAGGGGTTAATGAATTGAAGCTAACAAGAGCAGGAAAAAAAAAAGGCACTACCCAGACTAAGTAGTGCTCAAAGTTTACAAATATCCCAGAACACTGGCAGTACGCCTAATCTTTCAAGGTCAGGTTTTCCAGCACAGAAACTTGAACTACTGATAATGCTCCCTAACGAAGCTCTCTAAGAGCAGAGAGAAAAAAAGATCCGTTCTAACAGCTAAAAAGCAGCTCGTGCCCCACGTTGGGCGCCAAAAATCTGTCACGGAGTTGACCAGATCAATCTATGTCCGTGACAGGGGCGACAGGCCTCTGCCCTCCCCCCCCCCACCCCAGTCCCACAAAAATGGGAAGGAAGGAAGGGAGGAAAAGAGCAGCGGCAACAATCTATGGAGGAAAACTTATTTTACTATAATATTGGAATACAAGATAACACAATATATACAATTTAATTGAAATTGAGATTAATAAATCAGACAAGATGAGAGAGAGAGAGAGAGAGAGAGTTCCCGGAACCGAGTCAAACCTGAAAAGCTTGGAACGGCTAGGAAAGCACCCTCCAGCACCCACTGCAAGGCAGCAAGAGAGCGCCCCCCCCCACCCGGAAGGGCCAGATCCCGTGACTTCTGTAATGTACAGGGATAGGTACCTGGGATTGGGCATTAACACTTTAATACCCCGTACACTACATGACGTTTTGATGTAGAATACTGAAACCCAAAGTAAAAACAAACAAACAAACAAACAAGAAACATAGAACCACGACAGGTCGGTATGACGTCAGGTGAGGTCTGTATGAGGTCATATGGGGTTTTTTTACGTGATTTGGGGCGTTCTGCGTCATTTGGTGCGCCGGACGTCATTTGGTGCGGGTGACGTCATTTGGTCGGTATGACGTCAGGTGAGGTCTGTATGAGGTCATATGGGGTTTTTTACGTGATTTGGGGCGTTCTGCGTCATTTGGTGCGCCGGACGTCATTTGGTTCGGGTGACGTCATTTGGTCGGTATGACGTCAGGTGAGGTCTGTATGAGGTCATATGGGGTTTTTTACGTGATTTGGGGCGTTCTGCGTCATTTGGTGCGCCGGACGTCATTTGGTGCGGGTGACGTCATTTGGTCGGTATGACGTCAGGTGAGGTCTGTATGAGGTCATATGGTGTTTTTTACGTGATTTGGGGCGTTCTGCGTCCTTTGGTGCGCCGGACGTCATTTGGTCGGTATGACGTCAGGTGAGGTCTGTATGAGGTGATATGGTGTTTTTTACGTGATTTGGGGCGTTCTTCGTCGTTTGGTGCGCCGGACGTCATTTGGTGCGGGTGACGTCATTTGGTCGGTATGACGTCAGGTGAGGTCTGTATGAGGTCATATGGTGTCTTTTACGTGATTTGGGGCGTTCCGCGTCGTTTGGTGCGCCGGACGTCATTTGGTGCGGGTGACGTCATTTGGTCGGTATGACGTCAGGTGAGGTCTGTATGAGGTGATATGGTGTTTTTTACGTGATTTGGGGCGTTCTGCGTCATTTGGTGCGCCGGACGTCATTTGGTGCGGGTGACGTCATTTGGTCGGTATGACGTCAGGTGAGGTCTGTATGAGGTGATATGGTGTTTTTTACGTGATTTGGGGCGTTCTGCGTCGTTTGGTGCGCCGGAAGTCATTTGGTGCGGGTGACGTCATTTGGTCGGTATGACGTCAGGTGAGGTCTGTATGAGGTGGTATGGTGTTTTTTACGTGATTTGGGGCGTTCTGCGTCGTTTGGTGCGCCGGACGTCATTTGGTGCGGGTGACGTCATTTGGTCGGTATGACGTCAGGTGAGGTCTGTATGAGGTGATATGGTGTTTTTTACGTGATTTGGGGCGTTCTGCGTCATTTGGTGCGCCGGACGTCATTTGGTGCGGGTGACGTCATTTGGTCGGTATGACGTCAGGTGAGGTCTGTATGAGGTGATATGGTGTTTTTTACGTGATTTGGGGCGTTCTGCGTCATTTGGTGCGCCGGACGTCATTTGGTGCGGGTGACGTCATTTGGTCGGTATGACGTCAGGTGAGGTCTGTATGAGGTGATATGGTGTTTTTTACGTGATTTGGGGCGTTCTGCGTCATTTGGTGCGCCGGACGTCATTTGGTGCGGGTGACGTCATTAGGTCGGTATGACGTCAGGTGAGGTCTGTATGAGGTGATATGGGGTTTTTTACGTGATTTGGGGCGTTCTGCGTCATTTGGTGCGCCGGACGTCATTTGGTGCGGGTGACGTCATTTGGTCGGTATGACGTCAGGTGAGGTCTGTATGAGGTCATATGGTGTTTTTTACGTGATTTGGGGCGTTCTGCGTCATTTGGTGCGCCGGACGTCATTTGGTGCGGGTGACGTCATTTGGTCGGTATGACGTCAGGTGAGGTCTGTATGAGGTGATATGGTGTTTTTTACGTGATTTGGGGCGTTCTGCGTCAGTTGGTGCGCCGGACGTCATTTGGTGCGGGTGACGTCATTTGTTCGGTATGACATCAGGTGAGGTCTGTATGAGGTGATATGGTGTTTTTTACGTGATTTGGGGCGTTCTGCGTCATTTGGTGCGCCGGATGTCATTTGGTGCGGGTGACGTCATTTGTTCGGTATGACGTCAGGTGAGGTCTGTATGAGGTGATATGGTGTTTTTTACGTGATTTGGGGCGTTCTGCGTCATTTGGTGCGCCGGACGTCATTTGGTGCGGGTGACGTCATTTGGTCGGTATGACGTCAGGTGAGGTCTGTATGAGGTGATATGGTGTTTTTTACGTGATTTGGGGCGTTCAGAGTCATTTGGTGCGCCGGACGTCATTTGGTGCGGGTGACATCATTTGGTCGGTATGACGTCAGGTGAGGTCTGTATGAGGTGATATGGTGTTTTTTACGTGATTTGGGGCGTTCTGCGTCATTTGGTGCACCGGACGTCATTTGGTGCGGGTGACGTCATTTGGTCGGTATGACGTCAGGTGAGGTCTGTATAAGGTGATATGGGGTTTTTTACGTGATTTGGGGCGTTCTGCATCATTTGGTGCGCCAGACGTCATTTGGTGCGGGTGACGTCATTTGGTCGGTATGCCGTCAGGTGAGGTCTGTATGAGGTGATATGGTGTTTTTTACGTGATTTGGGGCGTTCTGCGTCATTTGGTGCGCCGGACGTCATTTGGTGCGGGTGACGTCATTTGGTCGGTATGACGTCAGGTGAGGTCTGTATGAGGTCATATGGTGTTTTTTACGTGATTTGGGGCGTTCTGCGTCATTTGGTGTGCCGGACATCATTTGGTGCGGGTGACGTCATTTGGTCGGTATGCCGTCAGGTGAGGTCTGTTTGAGGTCATATGGTGTTTTTTACGTGATTTGGGGCGTTCTGCGTCATTTGGTGCGCCGGACGTCATTTGGTGCGGGTGACGTCATTTGGTCGGTATGCCGTCAGGTGAGGTCTGTATGAGGTCATATAGGGTTTTTTACGTGATTTGGGGCGTTCTGCGTCATTTGGTGCGCCGGACGTCATTTGGTGCGGGTGACGTCATTTGGTCGGTATGACGTCAGGTGAGGTCTGTATGAGGTGATATGGTGTTTTTTACGTGATTTGGGGCGTTCTGCGTCATTTGGTGCGCCGGACGTCATTTGGTGCGGGTGACGTCATTTGGTCGGTATGACGTCAGGTGAGGTCTGTATGAGGTGATATGGGGTTTTTTACTTGATTTGGGGCGTTCTGCGTCATTTGGTGCGCCGGACGTCATTTGGTGCGGGTGACGTCATTTGGTCGGTATGACGTCAGGTGAGGTCTGTATGAGGTGATATGGTGTTTTTTACGTGATTTGGGGCGTTCTGCGTCATTTGGTGCGCCGGACGTCATTTGGTGCGGGTGACGTCATTTGGTCGGTATGACGTCAGGTGAGGTCTGTATGAGGTGATATGGTGTTTTTTACGTGATTTGGGGCGTTCTGCGTCATTTGGTGCGCCGGACGTCATTTGGTGCGGGTGACGTCATTTGGTCGGTATGACGTCAGGTGAGGTCTGTATGAGGTGATATGGTGTTTTTTACGTGATTTGGGGCGTTCTGCGTCATTTGGTGCGCCGGACGTCATTTGGTGCGGGTGACGTCATTTGGTCGGTATGACGTCAGGTGAGGTCTGTATGAGGTGATATGGTGTTTTTTACGTGATTTGGGGCGTTCTGCGTCATTTGGTGCGCCGGACGTCATTTGGTGCGGGTGACGTCATTTGGTCGGTATGACGTCAGGTGAGGTCTGTATGAGGTCATATGGTGTTTTTTACGTGATTTGGGGCGTTCTGCGTCATTTGGTGCGCCGGACGTCATTTGGTGCGGGTGACGTCATTTGGTCGGTATGACGTCAGGTGAGGTCTGTATGAGGTCATATGGTGTTTTTTACGTGATTTGGGGCGTTCTGCGTCATTTGGTGCGCCGGACGTCATTTGGTGCGGGTGACGTCATTTGGTCGGTATGACGTCAGGTGAGGTCTGTATGAGGTGATATGGGGTTTTTTACGTGATTTGGGGCGTTCTGCGTCATTTGGTGCGCCGGACGTCATTTGGTGCGGGTGACGTCATTTGGTCGGTATGACGTCAGGTGAGGTCTGTATGGGGTGATATGGTGTTTTTTACGTGATTTGGGGCGTTCTGCGTCCTTTGGTGCGCCGGACGTCTTTTGGTGCGGGTGACGTCATTTGGTCGGTATGACGTCAGGTGAGGTCTGTATGAGGTGATATGGTGTTTTTTACGTGATTTGGGGCGTTCTGCGTCATTTGGTGCGCCGGACGTCATTTGGTGCGGGTGACGTCATTTGGTCGGTATGCCGTCAGGTGAGGTCTGTATGAGGTGATATGGTGTTTTTTACGTGATTTGGGGCGTTCTGCGTCGTTTGGTGCGCCGGACGTCATTTGGTGCGGGTGACGTCATTTGGTCGGTATGACGTCAGGTGAGGTCTGTATGAGGTGATATGGTGTTTTTTACGTGATTTGGGGCGTTCTGCGTCATTTGGTGCGCCGGACGTCATTTGGTGCGGGTGACGTCATTTGGTCGGTATGACGTCAGGTGAGGTCTGTATGAGGTGATATGGTGTTTTTTACGTGATTTGGGGCGTTCTGCGTCATTTGGTGCGCCGGACGTCATTTGGTGCGGGTGACGTCATTTGGTCGGTATGACGTCAGGTGAGGTCTGTATGAGGTCATATGGTGTTTTTTACGTGATTTGGGGCGTTCTGCGTCATTTGGTGCGCCGGACGTCATTTGGTGCGGGTGACGTCATTTGGTCGGTATGACGTCAGGTGAGGTCTGTATGAGGTCATATGGTGTTTTTTACGTGATTTGGGGCGTTCTGCGTCATTTGGTGCGCCGGACGTCATTTGGTGCGGGTGACGTCATTTGGTCGGTATGACGTCAGGTGAGGTCTGTATGAGGTGATATGGGGTTTTTTACGTGATTTGGGGCGTTCTGCGTCATTTGGTGCGCCGGACGTCATTTGGTGCGGGTGACGTCATTTGGTCGGTATGACGTCAGGTGAGGTCTGTATGGGGTGATATGGTGTTTTTTACGTGATTTGGGGCGTTCTGCGTCCTTTGGTGCGCCGGACGTCATTTGGTGCGGGTGACGTCATTTGGTCGGTATGCCGTCAGGTGAGGTCTGTATGAGGTCATATGGTGTTTTTTACGTGATTTGGGGCGTTCTGCGTCCTTTGGTGCGCCGGACGTCATTTGGTCGGTATGACGTCAGGTGAGGTCTGTATGAGGTGATATGGTGTATTTTACGTGATTTGGGGCGTTCTGCGTCCTTTGGTGCGCCGGACGTCATTTGGTGCGGGTGACGTCATTTGGTTGGTATGACGTCAGGTGAGGTCTGTATGAGGTGATATGGTGTTTTTTACGTGATTTGGGGCGTTCTGCGTCGTTTGGTGCGCCGGACGTCATTTGGTGCGGGTGACGTCATTTGGTCGGTATGACGTCAGGTGAGGTCTGTATGAGGTCATATGGTGTTTTTTACGTGATTTGGGGCGTTCTGCGTCCTTTGGTGCGCCGGACGTCATTTGGTCGGTATGACGTCAGGTGAGGTCTGTATGAGGTGATATGGTGTTTTTTACGTGATTTGGGGCGTTCTGCGTCGTTTGGTGTGCCGGAATTCATTTGGTGCGGGTGACGTCATTTGGTCGGTATGACGTCAGGTGAGGTCTGTATGAGGTGATATGGTGTTTTTTACGTGATTTGGGGCGTTCTGCGTCCTTTGGTGCGCCGGACGTCATTTGGTGCGGGTGACGTCATTTGGTCGGTATGACGTCAGGTGAGGTCTGTATGAGGTGATATGGTGTTTTTTACGTGATTTGGGGCGTTCTGCGTCCTTTGGTGCGCCGGACGTCATTTGGTGCGGGTGACGTCATTTGGTCGGTATGACGTCAGGTGAGGTCTGTATGAGGTGATGTGGTGTTTTTTACGTGATTTGGGGCGTTCTGCGTCGTTTGGTGCGCCGGACGTCATTTGGTGCGGGTGACGTCATTTGGTCGGTATGACGTCAGGTGAGGTCTGTATGAGGTGATATGGTGTTTTTTACGTGATTTGGGGCGTTCTGCGTCATTTGGTGCGCCGGACGTCATTTGGTGCGGGTGACGTCATTTGGTCGGTATGACGTCAGGTGAGGTCTGTATGAGGTGATATGGTGTTTTTTACGTGATTTGGGGCGTTCTGCGTCCTTTGGTGCGCCGGACGTCATTTGGTGCGGGTGACGTCATTTGGTCGGTATGCCGTCAGGTGAGGTCTGTATGAGGTGATATGGTGTTTTTTACGTGATTTGGGGCGTTCTGCGTCATTTGGTGCGCCGGACGTCATTTGGTGCGGGTGACGTCATTTGGTCGGTATGCCGTCAGGTGAGGTCTGTATGAGGTGATATGGTGTTTTTTACGTGATTTGGGGCGTTCTGCGTCCTTTGGTGCGCCGGACGTCATTTGGTGCGGGTGACGTCATTTGGTCGGTATGACGTCAGGTGAGGTCTGTATGAGGTGATATGGTGTTTTTTACGTGATTTGGGGCGTTCTGCGTCGTTTGGTGCGCCGGACGTCATTTGGTGCGGGTGACGTCATTTGGTCGGTATGACGTCAGGTGAGGTCTGTATGAGGTGATATGGTGTTTTTTACGTGATTTGGGGCGTTCTGCGTCATTTGGTGCGCCGGACGTCATTTGGTGCGGGTGACGTCATTTGGTCGGTATGACGTCAGGTGAGGTCTGTATGAGGTGATATGGTGTTTTTTACGTGATTTGGGGCGTTCTGCGTCCTTTGGTGCGCCGGACGTCATTTGGTGCGGGTGACGTCATTTGGTCGGTATGACGTCAGGTGAGGTCTGTATGAGGTGATATGGTGTTTTTTACGTGATTTGGGGCGTTCTGCGTCATTTGGTGCGCCGGACGTCATTTGGTGCGGGTGACGTCATTTGGTCGGTATGACGTCAGGTGAGGTCTGTATGAGGTGATATGGGGTTTTTTACGTGATTTGGGGCGTTCTGCGTCATTTGGTGCGCCGGACGTCATTTGGTGCGGGTGACGTCATTTGGTCGGTATGACGTCAGGTGAGGTCTGTATGGGGTGATATGGTGTTTTTTACGTGATTTGGGGCGTTCTGCGTCCTTTGGTGCGCCGGACGTCATTTGGTGCGGGTGACGTCATTTGGTCGGTATGCCGTCAGGTGAGGTCTGTATGAGGTCATATGGTGTTTTTTACGTGATTTGGGGCGTTCTGCGTCCTTTGGTGCGCCGGACGTCATTTGGTCGGTATGACGTCAGGTGAGGTCTGTATGAGGTGATATGGTGTATTTTACGTGATTTGGGGCGTTCTGCGTCCTTTGGTGCGCCGGACGTCATTTGGTGCGGGTGACGTCATTTGGTTGGTATGACGTCAGGTGAGGTCTGTATGAGGTGATATGGTGTTTTTTACGTGATTTGGGGCGTTCTGCGTCGTTTGGTGCGCCGGACGTCATTTGGTGCGGGTGACGTCATTTGGTCGGTATGACGTCAGGTGAGGTCTGTATGAGGTCATATGGTGTTTTTTACGTGATTTGGGGCGTTCTGCGTCCTTTGGTGCGCCGGACGTCATTTGGTCGGTATGACGTCAGGTGAGGTCTGTATGAGGTGATATGGTGTTTTTTACGTGATTTGGGGCGTTCTGCGTCGTTTGGTGCGCCGGAATTCATTTGGTGCGGGTGACGTCATTTGGTCGGTATGACGTCAGGTGAGGTCTGTATGAGGTGATATGGTGTTTTTTACGTGATTTGGGGCGTTCTGTGTCGTTTGGTGCTCCGGACGTCATTTGGTGCGGGTGACGTCATTTGGTCGGTATGACGTCAGGTGAGGTCTGTATGAGGTCATATGGTGTTTTTTACGTGATTTGGGGCGTTCTGCGTCCTTTGGTGCGCCGGACGTCATTTGGTGCGGGTGACGTCATTTGGTCGGTATGACGTCAGGTGAGGTCTGTATGAGGTGATGTGGTGTTTTTTACGTGATTTGGGGCGTTCTGCGTCGTTTGGTGCGCCGGACGTCATTTGGTGCGGGTGACGTCATTTGGTCGGTATGACGTCAGGTGAGGTCTGTATGAGGTGATATGGTGTTTTTTACGTGATTTGGGGCGTTCTGCGTCATTTGGTGCGCCGGACGTCATTTGGTGCGGGTGACGTCATTTGGTCGGTATGACGTCAGGTGAGGTCTGTATGAGGTGATATGGTGTTTTTTACGTGATTTGGGGCGTTCTGCGTCCTTTGGTGCGCCGGACGTCATTTGGTGCGGGTGACGTCATTTGGTCGGTATGCCGTCAGGTGAGGTCTGTATGAGGTGATATGGTGTTTTTTACGTGATTTGGGGCGTTCTGCGTCATTTGGTGCGCCGGACGTCATTTGGTGCGGGTGACGTCATTTGGTCGGTATGCCGTCAGGTGAGGTCTGTATGAGGTGATATGGTGTTTTTTACGTGATTTGGGGCGTTCTGCGTCCTTTGGTGCGCCGGACGTCATTTGGTGCGGGTGACGTCATTTGGTCGGTATGACGTCAGGTGAGGTCTGTATGAGGTGATATGGTGTTTTTTACGTGATTTGGGGCGTTCTGCGTCCTTTGGTGCGCCGGACGTCATTTGGTGCGGGTGACGTCATTTGGTCGGTATGACGTCAGGTGAGGTCTGTATGAGGTGATATGGTGTTTTTTACGTGATTTGGGGCGTTCTGCGTCATTTGGTGCGCCGGACGTCATTTGGTGCGGGTGACGTCATTTGGTCGGTATGCCGTCAGGTGAGGTCTGTATGAGGTGATATGGTGTTTTTTACGTGATTTGGGGCGTTCTGCGTCGTTTGGTGCGCCGGACGTCATTTGGTGCGGGTGACGTCATTTGGTCGGTATGACGTCAGGTGAGGTCTGTATGAGGTGATATGGTGTTTTTTACGTGATTTGGGGCGTTCTGCGTCATTTGGTGCGCCGGACGTCATTTGGTGCGGGTGACGTCATTTGGTCGGTATGACGTCAGGTGAGGTCTGTATGAGGTGATATGGTGTATTTTACGTGATTTGGGGCGTTCTGCGTCCTTTGGTGCGCCGGACGTCATTTGGTGCGGGTGACGTCATTTGGTTGGTATGACGTCAGGTGAGGTCTGTATGAGGTGATATGGTGTTTTTTACGTGATTTGGGGCGTTCTGCGTCGTTTGGTGCGCCGGACGTCATTTGGTGCGGGTGACGTCATTTGGTCGGTATGACGTCAGGTGAGGTCTGTATGAGGTCATATGGTGTTTTTTACGTGATTTGTGGCGTTCTGCGTCCTTTGGTGCGCCGGACGTCATTTGGTCGGTATGACGTCAGGTGAGGTCTGTATGAGGTGATATGGTGTTTTTTACGTGATTTGGGGCGTTCTGCGTCCTTTGGTGCGCCGGACGTCATTTGGTGCGGGTGACGTCATTTGGTCGGTATGACGTCAGGTGAGGTCTGTATGAGGTCATATGGTGTTTTTTACGTGATTTGGGGCGTTCTGCGTCCTTTGGTGCGCCGGACGTCATTTGGTGCGGGTGACGTCATTTGGTCGGTATGACGTCAGGTGAGGTCTGTATGAGGTGATATGGTGTTTTTTAGGTGATTTGGGGCGTTCTGCGTCATTTGGTGCGCCGGACGTCATTTGGTGCGGGTGACGTCATTTGGTCGGTATGACGTCAGGTGAGGTCTGTATGAGGTGATAAGGTGTTTTTTACGTGATTTGGGGCGTTCTGCGTCCTTTGGTGCGCCGGACGTCATTTGGTGCGGGTGACGTCATTTGGTCGGTATGACGTCAGGTGAGGTCTGTATGAGGTGATATGGTGTTTTTTACGTGATTTGGGGCGTTCTGCGTCATTTGGTGCGCCGGACGTCATTTGGTGCGGGTGACGTCATTTGATCGGTATGACGTCAGGTGAGGTCTGTATAAGGTGATATGGGGTTTTTTACGTGATTTGGGGCGTTCTGCATCATTTGGTGCGCCGGACGTCATTTGGTGCGGGTGACGTCATTTGGTCGGTATGACGTCAGGTGAGGTCTGTATGAGGTGATATGGTGTTTTTTACGTGATTTTGGGCGTTCTGCGTCATTTGGTGCGCCGGACGTCATTTGGTGCGGGTGACGTCATTTGGTCGGTATGCCGTCAGGTGAGGTCTGTATGAGGTGATGTGGTGTTTTTTACGTGATTTGGGGCGTTCTGCGTCATTTGGTGCGCCGGACGTCATTTGGTGCGGGTGACGTCATTTGGTCGGTATGCCGTCAGGTGAGGTCTGTATGAGGTGATATGGTGTTTTTTACGTGATTTGGGGCGTTCTGCGTCCTTTGGTGCGCCGGACGTCATTTGGTGCGGGTGACGTCATTTGGTCGGTATGACGTCAGGTGAGGTCTGTATGAGGTGATATGGTGTTTTTTACGTGATTTGGGGCGTTCTGCGTCGTTTGGTGCGCCGGACGTCATTTGGTGCGGATGACGTAATTTGGTCGGTATGACGTCAGGTGAGGTCTGTATGAGGTGATATGGTGTATTTTACGTGATTTGGGGCGTTCTGCGTCCTTTGGTGCGCCGGACGTCATTTGGTGCGGGTGACGTCATTTGGTTGGTATGACGTCAGGTGAGGTCTGTATGAGGTGATATGGTGTTTTTTACGTGATTTGGGGCGTTCTGCGTCGTTTGGTGCGCCGGACGTCATTTGGTGCGGGTGACGTCATTTGGTCGGTATGACGTCAGGTGAGGTCTGTATGAGGTCATATGGTGTTTTTTACGTGATTTGGGGCGTTCTGCGTCCTTTGGTGCGCCGGACGTCATTTGGTCGGTATGACGTCAGGTGAGGTCTGTATGAGGTGATATGGTGTTTTTTACGTGATTTGGGGCGTTCTGCGTCCTTTGGTGCGCCGGACGTCATTTGGTGCGGGTGACGTCATTTGGTCGGTATGACGTCAGGTGAGGTCTGTATGAGGTCATATGGTGTTTTTTACGTGATTTGGGGCGTTCTGCGTCCTTTGGTGCGCCGGACGTCATTTGGTGCGGGTGACGTCATTTGGTCGGTATGACGTCAGGTGAGGTCTGTATGAGGTGATATGGTGTTTTTTACGTCATTTGGGGTGTTCTGCGTCATTTGGTGCGCCGGACGTCATTTGGTGCGGGTGTCGTCATTTGGTCGGTATGACGTCAGGTGAGGTCTGTATGAGGTCACATGGTGTTTTTTACGTGATTTGGGGCGTTCTGCGTCCTTTGGTGCGCCGGACGTCATTTGGTGCGGGTGACGTCATTTGGTCGGTATGACGTCAGGTGAGGTCTGTATGAGGTGATATGGTGTTTTTTACGTGATTTGGGGCGTTCTGCTTCATTTGGTGCGCCGGACGTCATTTGGTGCGGGTGACGTCATTTGGTCGGTATGACGTCAGGTGAGGTCTGTATGAGGTGATATGGTGTTTTTTACGTGATTTGGGGCGTTCTGCGTCATTTGGTGCGCCGGACGTCATTTGGTGCGGGGTGACGTCATTTGGTCGGTATGACGTCAGGTGAGGTCTGTATGAGGTGATATGGTGTTTTTTACGTGATTTGGGGCGTTCTGCGTCCTTTGGTGCGCCGGACGTCATTTGGTGCGGGTGACGTCATTTGGTCGGTATGACGTCAGGTGAGGTCTGTATGAGGTCATATGGTGTTTTTTACGTGATTTGGGGCGTTCTGCGTCATTTGTGCGCCGGACGTCATTTGGTGCGGGTGACGTCATTTAGTCGGTATGACGTCAGCTGAGGTCTGTATGAGGTGATATGGTGTTTTTTACGTGATTTGGGGCGTTCTGCGTCCTTTGGTGCGCCGGACGTCATTTGGTGCGGGTGACGTCATTTGGTCGGTATGACGTCAGGTGAGGTCTGTATGAGGTCATATGGTGTTTTTTACGTGATTTGGGGCGTTCTGCGTCGTTTGGTGCGCCGGACGTCATTTGGTGCGGGTGACGTCATTTGGTCGGTATGATGTCAGGTGAGGTCTGTATGAGGTCACATGGTGTTTTTTACGTGATTTGGGGCGTTCTGCGTCGTTTGGTGCGCCGGACGTCATTTGGTGCGGGTGACGTCCTTCGGTCGGTATGACGTCAGGAGAGGTTTGTATGAGGTGATATGGTGTTTTTTACGTGATTTGGGGCGTTCTGCGTCCTTTGGTGCGCCGGACGTCATTTGGTGCGGGTGACGTCATTTGGTCGGTATGACGTCAGGTGAGGTCTGTATGAGGTGATATGGTGTTTTTTACGTGATTTGGGGCGTTCTGCGTCCTTTGGTGCGCCGGACGTCATTTGGTGCTGGTGACGTCATTTGGTCGGTTTGACGTCAGGTGAGGTCTGTATGAGGTGATATGGTGTTTTTTACGTGATTTGGGGCGTTCTGCGTCCTTTGGTGCGCCGGACGTCATTTGGTGCGGGTGATGTCATTTGGTCGGTATGACGTCAGGTGAGGTCTGTATGAGGTCATATGGTGTTTTTTACGTGATTTGGGGCGTTCTGCGTCCTTTGGTGCGCCGGACGTCATTTGGTGCGGGTGACGTCATTTGGTCGGTATGCCGTCAGGTGAGGTTTGTATGAGGTGATATGGTGTTTTTTACGTGATTTGGGGCGTTCTGCGTCCTTTGGTGCGCCGGACGTCATTTGGTGCGGGTGAGGTCATTTGGTCGGTATGCCGTCAGGTGAGGTCTGTATGAGGTGATATGGTGTTTTTTACGTGATTTGGGGCGTTCTGCGTCATTTGGTGCGCCGGACGTCATTTGGTGCGGGTGACGTCATTTGGTCGGTATGACGTCAGGTGAGGTCTGTATGAGGTGATATGGGGTTTTTTACGTGATTTTGGGGCGTTCTGCGTCATTTGGTGCGCCGGACGTCATTTGGTGCGGGTGACGTCATTTGTTCAGTATGACGTCAGGTGAGGTCTGTATGAGGTGATATGGTGTTTTTTACGTGATTTGGGGCGTTCTGCGTCCTTTGGTGCGCCAGACGTCATTTGGTGCGGGTGAGGTCATTTGGTCGGTATGCCGTCAGGTGAGGTCTGTATGAGGTGATATGGTGTTTTTTACGTGATTTGGGGCGTTCTGCGTCCTTTGGTGCGCCGGACGTCATTTGGTGCGGGTGACGTCATTTGGTCGGTATGACGTCAGGTGAGGTCTGTATGAGGTCATGTGGTGTTTTTTACGTGATTTGGGGCGTTCTGCGTCGTTTGGTGCGCCGGACGTCATTTGGTGCGGGTGACGTCATTTGGTCGGTATGACGTCAGGTGAGGTCTGTATGAGGTGATATGGTGTTTTTTGCGTGATTTGGGGCGTTCTGCGTCATTTGGTGCGCCGGACGTCATTTGGTGCGGGTGACGTCATTTGGTCGGTATGCCGTCTGGTGAGGTCTGTATGAGGTGATATGGTGTTTTTTACGTGATTTGGGGCGTTCTGCGTCATTTGGTGCGCAGGACGTCATTTGGTGCGGGTGACGTCATTTGGTCGGTATGCCGTCAGGTGAGGTCTGTATGAGGTGATATGGTGTTTTTTACGTGATTTGGGGCGTTCTGCGTCATTTGGTGCGCCGGACGTCCTTTGGTGCGGGTGACGTCATTTGGTCGGTATGACGTCAGGTGAGGTCTGTGTGAGGTGATATGGTGTTTTTTACGTGATTTGGGGCGTTCTGCGTCCTTTGGTGCGCCGGACGTCATTTGGTGCGGGTGACGTCATTTGGTCGGTATGACGTCAGGTGAGGTCTGTATGAGGTGATATGGGGTTTTTTACGTGATTTGGGGCGTTCTGTGTCATTTGGTGCGCCGGACGTCATTTGGTGCGGGTGACGTCATTTGGTCGGTATGACGTCAGGTGAGGTCTGTATGAGGTGATATGGTGTTTTTTACGTGATTTGGGGCGTTCTGCGTCCTTTGGTGCGCCGGACGTCATTTGGTGCGGGTGAGGTCATTTGGTCGGTATGCCGTCAGGTGAGGTCTGTATGAGGTGATATGGTGTTTTTTACGTGATTTGGGGCGTTCTGCGTCCTTTGGTGCGCCGGACGTCATTTGGTGCGGGTGACGTCATTTGGTCGGTATGACGTCAGGTGAGGTCTGTATGAGGTCATGTGGTGTTTTTTACGTGATTTGGGGCGTTCTGCGTCGTTTGGTGCGCCGGACGTCATTTGGTGCGGGTGACGTCATTTGGTCGGTATGACGTCAGGTGAGGTCTGTATGAGGTGATATGGTGTTTTTTACGTGATTTGGGGCGTTCTGCGTCGTTTGGTGCGCCGGACGTCATTTGGTGCGGGTGACGTCATTTGGTCGGTATGACGTCAGGTGAGGTCTGTATGAGGTCATGTGGTGTTTTTTACGTGATTTGGGGCGTTCTGCGTCATTTGGTGCGCCGGACGTCCTTTGGTGCTGGTGACGTCATTTGGTCGGTATGACGTCAGGTGAGGTCTGTGTGAGGTGATATGGTGTTTTTTTACGTGATTTGGGGCGTTCTGCGTCATTTGGTGCGCCGGACGTCATTTGGTGCGGGTGACGTCATTTGGTCGGTATGCCGTCAGGTGAGGTCTGTATGAGGTGATATGGTGTTTTTTACGTGATTTGGGGCGTTCTGCGTCCTTTGGTGCGCCGGACGTCATTTGGTGCGGGTGAGGTCATTTGGTCGGTATGCCGTCAGGTGAGGTCTGTATGAGGTGATATGGTGTTTTTTACGTGATTTGGGGCGTTCTGCGTCATTTGGTGCGCCGGACGTCATTTGGTGCGGGTGACGTCATTTGGTCGGTATGACGTCAGGTGAGGTCTGTATGAGGTGATATGGGGTTTTTTACGTGATTTTGGGGCGTTCTGCGTCATTTGGTGCGCCGGACGTCATTTGGTGCGGGTGACGTCATTTGTTCAGTATGACGTCAGGTGAGGTCTGTATGAGGTGATATGGTGTTTTTTACGTGATTTGGGGCGTTCTGCGTCCTTTGGTGCGCCAGACGTCATTTGGTGCGGGTGAGGTCATTTGGTCGGTATGCCGTCAGGTGAGGTCTGTATGAGGTGATATGGTGTTTTTTACGTGATTTGGGGCGTTCTGCGTCCTTTGGTGCGCCGGACGTCATTTGGTGCGGGTGACGTCATTTGGTCGGTATGACGTCAGGTGAGGTCTGTATGAGGTCATGTGGTGTTTTTTACGTGATTTGGGGCGTTCTGCGTCGTTTGGTGCGCCGGACGTCATTTGGTGCGGGTGACGTCATTTGGTCGGTATGACGTCAGGTGAGGTCTGTATGAGGTGATATGGTGTTTTTTGCGTGATTTGGGGCGTTCTGCGTCATTTGGTGCGCCGGACGTCATTTGGTGCGGGTGACGTCATTTGGTCGGTATGCCGTCTGGTGAGGTCTGTATGAGGTGATATGGTGTTTTTTACGTGATTTGGGGCGTTCTGCGTCATTTGGTGCGCCGGACGTCATTTGGTGCGGGTGACGTCATTTGGTCGGTATGCCGTCAGGTGAGGTCTGTATGAGGTGATATGGTGTTTTTTACGTGATTTGGGGCGTTCTGCGTCATTTGGTGCGCCGGACGTCATTTGGTGCGGGTGACGTCATTTGGTCGGTATGACGTCAGGTGAGGTCTGTATGAGGTGATAAGGTGTTTTTTACGTGATTTTGGGGCGTTCTGCGTCCTTTGGTGCGCCGGACGTCATTTGGTGCGGGTGACGTCATTTGTTCAGTATGACGTCAGGTGAGGTCTGTATGAGGTGATATGGTGTTTTTTACGTGATTTGGGGCGTTCTGCGTCCTTTGGTGCGCCAGACGTCATTTGGTGCGGGTGAGGTCATTTGGTCGGTATGCCGTCAGGTGAGGTCTGTATGAGGTGATATGGTGTTTTTTACGTGATTTGGGGCGTTCTGCGTCCTTTGGTGCGCCGGACGTCATTTGGTGCGGGTGACGTCATTTGGTCGGTATGACGTCAGGTGAGGTCTGTATGAGGTGATATGGTGTTTTTTACGTGATTTGGGGCGTTCTGCGTCGTTTGGTGCGCCGGACGTCATTTGGTGCGGGTGTCGTCATTTGGTCGGTATGACGTCAGGTGAGGTCTGTATGAGGTGATATGGTGTTTTTTGCGTGATTTGGGGCGTTCTGCGTCATTTGGTGCGCCGGACGTCATTTGGTGCGGGTGACGTCATTTGGTTGGTATGCCGTCTGGTGAGGTCTGTATGAGGTGATATGGTGTTTTTTACGTGATTTGGGGCGTTCTGCGTCATTTGGTGCGCCGGACGTCATTTGGTGCGGGTGACGTCATTTGGTCGGTATGCCGTCAGGTGAGGTCTGTATGAGGTGATATGGTGTTTTTTACGTGATTTGGGGCGTTCTGCGTCATTTGGTGCGCCGGACGTCATTTGGTGCGGGTGACGTCATTTGGTCGGTATGACGTCAGGTGAGGTCTGTGTGAGGCGATATGGTGTTTTTTACGTGATTTGGGGCGTTCTGCGTCCTTTGGTGCGCCGGACGTCATTTGGTGCGGGTGACGTCATTTGGTCGGTATGACGTCAGGTGAGGTCTGTATGAGGTGATATGGGGTTTTTTACGTGATTTGGGGCGTTCTGTGTCATTTGGTGCGCCGGACGTCATTTGGTGCGGGTGACGTCATTTGGTCGGTATGACGTCAGGTGAGGTCTGTATGAGGTGATATGGTGTTTTTTACGTGATTTGGGGCGTTCTGCGTCCTTTGGTGCACCGGACGTCATTTGGTGCGGGTGAGGTCATTTGGTCGGTATGCCGTCAGGTGAGGTCTGTATGAGGTGATATGGTGTTTTTTACGTGATTTGGGGCGTTCTGCGTCCTTTGGTGCGCCGGACGTCATTTGGTGCGGGTGACGTCATTTGGTCGGTATGACGTCAGGTGAGGTCTGTATGAGGTCATGTGGTGTTTTTTACGTGATTTGGGGCGTTCTGCGTCGTTTGGTGCGCCGGACGTCATTTGGTGCGGGTGACGTCATTTGGTCGGTATGACGTCAGGTGAGGTCTGTATGAGGTGATATGGGTTTTTTTACGTGATTTGGGGCGTTCTGCGTCATTTGGTGCGCCGGACGTCATTTGGTGCGGGTGACGTCATTTGGTCGGTATGACGTCAGGTGAGGTCTGTATGAGGTCATATGGTGTTTTTTACGTGATTTGGGGCGTTCTGCGTCATTTGGTGCGCCGGACGTCATTTGGTGCGGGTGACGTCATTTGGTCGGTATGCCGTCTGGTGAGGTCTGTATGAGGTGATATGGTGTTTTTTATGTGATTTGGGGCGTTCTGCGTCCTTTGGTGCGCCGGACGTCATTTGGTGCGGGTGACGTCATTTGGTCGGTATGCCGTCAGGTGAGGTCTGTATGAGGTCATATGGTGTTTTTTACGTGATTTGGGGCGTTCTGCGTCATTTGGTGCGCCGGACGTCATTTGGTGCGGGTGAGGTCATTTGGTCGGTATGACGTCAGGTGAGGTCTGTGTGAGGTGATATGGGGTTTTTTACGTGATATGGGGCGTTCTGCGTCATTTGGTGCGCCGGACGTCATTTGGTGCGGGTGACGTCATTTGGTCGGTATGACGTCAGGTGAGGTCTGTATGAGGTGATATGGTGTTTTTTACGTGATTTGGGGCGTTCTGCGTCATTTGGTGCGCCGGACGTCATTTGGTGCGGGTGACGTCATTTGTTCAGTATGTCGTCAGGTGAGGTCTGTATGAGGTCATATGGTGTTTTTTACATGATTTGGGGCGTTCTGCGTCCTTTGGTGCGCCGGACGTCCTTTGGTGCGGGTGACGTCATTGGTCGGTATGACGTCAGGTGAGGTCTGTATGAGGTCAAGTGGTGTTTTTTACGTGATTTGGGGCGTTCTGCGTCATTTGGTGCGCCGGACGTCCTTTGGTGCGGGTGACGTCATTTGGTCGGTATGACGTCAGGTGAGGTCTGTGTGAGGTGATATGGTGTTTTTTACGTGATTTGGGGCGTTCTGCGTCCTTTGGTGCGCCGGACGTCCTTTGGTGCGGGTGACGTCATTTGGTCGGTATGACGTCAGGTGAGGTCTGTATGAGGTGATATGGTGTTTTTTACGTGATTTGGGGCGTTCTGCGTCCTTTGGTGCGCCGGACGTCATTTGGTGCGGGTGACGTCATTTGGTCGGTATGACGTCAGGTGAGGTCTGTGTGAGGTGATATGGTGTTTTTTACGTGATTTGGGGCGTTCTGCGTCCTTTGGTGTGCCGGACGTCCTTTGGTGCGGGTGACGTCATTTGGTCGGTATGACGTCAGGTGAGGTCTGTATGAGGTCATATGGTGTTTTTTACGTGATTTGGGGCGTTCTGCGTCAGTTGGTGCGCCGGACGTCATTTGGTGCGGGTGACGTCATTTGGTCGGTATGACGTCAGGTGAGGTCTGTATGAGGTCATATGGTGGTTTTTACGTGATTTGGGGCGTTCTGCGTCCTTTGGTGCGCCGGACGTCATTTGGTGCGGGTGACGTCATTTGGTCGGTATGCCGTCAGGTGAGGTCTGTATGAGGTGATATGGTGTTTTTTACGTGATTTGGGGCGTTCTGCGTCATTTGGTGCGCCGGACGTCATTTGGTGCGGGTGACGTCATTTGGTCGGTATGACGTCAGGTGAGGTCTGTGTGAGGCGATATGGTGTTTTTTACGTGATTTGGGGCGTTCTGCGTCATTTGGTGCGCCGGACGTCATTTGGTGCGGGTGACGTCATTTGTTCAGTATGACGTCAGGTGAGGTCTGTGTGAGGCGATATGGTGTTTTTTACGTGATTTGGGGCGTTCTGCGTCCTTTGGTGCGCCGGACGTCATTTGGTGCGGGTGACGTCATTTGTTCAGTATGACGTCAGGTGAGGTCTGTATGAGGTGATATGGTGTTTTTTACGTGATTTGGGGCGTTCTGCGTCCTTTGGTGCGCCGGACGTCATTTGGTGCGGGTGACGTCATTTGGTCGGTATGACGTCAGGTGAGGTCTGTATGAGGTGATATGGTGTTTTTTACGTGATTTGGGGCGTTCTGCGTCATTTGGTGCGCCGGACGTCATTTGGTGCGGGTGACGTCATTTGGTCGGTATGACGTCAGGTGAGGTCTGTATGAGGTCATATGGTGTTTTTTACGTGATTTGGGGCGTTCTGCGTCATTTGGTGCGCCGGACGTCATTTGGTGCGGGTGACGTCATTTGGTCGGTATGCCGTCAGGTGAGGTCTGTATGAGGTCATATGGTGTTTTTTACGTGATTTGGGGCGTTCTGCGTCATTTGGTGCGCCGGACGTCATTTGGTGCGGGTGACGTCATTTGGTCGGTATGCCGTCAGGTGAGGTCTGTATGAGGTCATATGGTGTTTTTTACGTGATTTGGGGCGTTCTGCGTCATTTGGTGCGCCGGACGTCATTTGGTGCGGGTGACATCATTTGGTCGGTATGCCGTCAGGTGAGGTCTGTATGAGGTGATATGGTGTTTTTTATGTGATTTGGGGCGTTCTGCGTCATTTGGTGCGCCGGACGTCATTTGGTGCGGGTGACGTCATTTGGTCGGTATGCCGTCAGGTGAGGTCTGTATGATGTGATATGGTGTTTTTTACGTGATTTGGGGCGTTCTGCGTCCTTTGGTGCGCCGGACGTCATTTGGTGCGGGTGACGTCATTTGGTCGGTATGCCGTCAGGTGAGGTCTGTATGAGGTCATATGGTGTTTTTTACGTGATTTGGGGCGTCCTGCGTCATTTGTTGCGCCGGACGTCATTTGGTGCGGGTGACGTCATTTGGTCGGTATGCCGTCAGGTGAGGTCTGTATGAGGTGATATGGTGTTTTTTACGTGATTTGGGGCGTTCTGCGTCATTTGGTGCGCCGGACGTCATTTGGTGCGAGTGACATCATTTGGTCGTTATGCCGTCAGGTGAGGTCTGTATGAGGTGATATGGTGTTTTTTACGTGATTTGGGGCGTTCTGCGTCCTTTGGTGCGCCGGACGTCATTTGGTGCGGGTAACGTCATTTGGTCGGTATGCCGTCAGGTGAGGTCTGTATGAGGTGATATGGTGTTTTTTACGTGATTTGGGGCGTTCTGCGTCCTTTGGTGCGCCGGACGTCATTTGGTGCGGGTGACGTCATTTGGTCGGTATGCCGTCAGGTGAGGTCTGTATGAGGTCATATGGTGTTTTTTACGTGATTTGGGGCGTTCTGCGTCCTTTGGTGCGCCGGACGTCATTTGGTGCGGGTGACATCATTTGGTCGGTATGCCGTCAGGTGAGGTCTGTATGAGGTGATATGGTGTTTTTTACGTGATTTGGGGCGTTCTGCGTCATTTGGTGCGCCGGACGTCATTTGTTGCGGGTGACGTCATTTGGTCGGTATGCCGTCAGGTGAGGTCTGTATGAGGTGATATGGTGTTTTTTACGTGATTTGGGGCGTTCTGCGTCCTTTGGTGCGCCGGACGTAATTTGGTGCGGGTGACGTCATTTGGTCGGTATGCCGTCAGGTGAGGTCTGTATGAGGTCATATGGTGTTTTTTACGTGATTTGGGGCGTTCTGCGTCATTTGGTGCGCCGGACGTCATTTGGTGCGGGTGACATCATTTGGTCGATATGCCGTCAGGTGAGGTCTGTATGAGGTCATATGGTGTTTTTTACGTGATTTGGGGCGTCCTGCGTCATTTGGTGCGCCGGACGTCATTTGGTGCGGGTGACGTCATTTGGTCGGTATGCCGTCAGATGAGGTCTGTGTGAGGTGATATGGTGTTTTTTACGTGATTTGGGGCGTTCTGCGTCATTTGGTGCGCCGGACGTCATTTGGTGCGAGTGACATCATTTGGTCGTTATGCCGTCAGGTGAGGTCTGTATGAGGTGATATGGTGTTTTTTACGTGATTTGGGGCGTTCTGCGTCCTTTGGTGTGCCGGACGTCCTTTGGTGCGGGTGACGTCATTTGGTCGGTATGACGTCAGGTGAGGTCTGTATGAGGTCATATGGTGTTTTTTACGTGATTTGGGGCGTTCTGCGTCAGTTGGAGCGCCGGACGTCATTTGGTGCGGGTGACGTCATTTGGTCGGTATGACGTCAGGTGAGGTCTGTATGAGGTCATATGGTGTTTTTTACGTGATTTGGGGCGTTCTGCGTCATTTGGTGCGCCGGACGTCATTTGGTGCGGGTGACGTCATTTGGTCGGTATGCCGTCAGGTGAGGTCTGTATGAGGTCATATGGTGTTTTTTACGTGATTTGGGGCGTTCTGCGTCCTTTGGTGCGCCGGACGTCATTTGGTGCGGGTGACGTCATTTGGTCGGTATGACGTCAGGTGAGGTCTGTGTGAGGCGATATGGTGTTTTTTACGTGATTTGGGGCGTTCTGCGTCATTTGGTGCGCCGGACGTCATTTGGTGCGGGTGACGTCATTTGTTCAGTATGACGTCAGGTGAGGTCTGTATGAGGTGATATGTTGTTTTTTACGTGATTTGGGGCGTTCTGCGTCATTTGGTGCGCCGGACGTCATTTGGTGCGGGTGACGTCATTTGGTCGGTATGACGTCAGGTGAGGTCTGTGTGAGGTGATATGGTGTTTTTTACGTGATTTGGGGCGTTCTGCGTCCTTTGGTGCGCCGGACGTCATTTGGTGCGAGTGACATCATTTGGTCGTTATGCCGTCAGGTGAGGTCTGTATGAGGTGATATGGTGTTTTTTACGTGATTTGGGGCGTTCTGCGTCCTTTGGTGCGCCGGACGTCATTTGGTGCGGGTAACGTCATTTGGTCGGTATGCCGTCAGGTGAGGTCTGTATGAGGTGATATGGTGTTTTTTACGTGATTTGGGGCGTTCTGTGTTGTTTGGTGCGCCGGACGTCATTTGGTGCGGGTGACGTCATTTGGTCGGTATGCCGTCAGGTGAGGTCTGTATGAGGTGATATGGGGTTTTTTACGAGATTTGGGGCGTTCTGCGTCATTTGGTGCGCCGGACGTCATTTGGTGCGGGTGACATCATTTGGTCGGTATGACGTCAGGTGAGGTCTCTATGAGGTGATATGGTGTTTTTTACGTGGTTTGGGGCGTTCTGCGTCATTTGGTGCGCCGGACGTCATTTGTTGCGGGTGACGTCATTTGGTCGGTATGCCGTCAGGTGAAGTCTGTATGAGGTGATATGGTGTTTTTTACGTGATTTGGGGCGTTCTGCGTCCTTTGGTGCGCCGGACGTAATTTGGTGCGGGTGACGTCATTTGGTCGGTATGCCGTCAGGTGAGGTCTGTATGAGGTCATATGGTGTTTTTTACGTGATTTGGGGCGTTCTGCGTCATTTGGTGCGCCGGACGTCATTTGGTGCGGGTGACATCATTTGGTCGGTATGCCGTCAGGTGAGGTCTGTATGAGGTGATATGGTGTTTTTTACGTGATTTGGGGCGTTCTGCGTCATTTGGTGCGCCGGACGTCATTTGGTGCGGGTAACGTCATTTGGTCGGTATGCCGTCAGGTGAGGTCTGTATGAGGTGATATGGTGTTTTTTACGTGATTTGGGGCGTTCTGCGTCATTTGGTGCGCCGGACGTCATTTGGTGCGGGTGACGTCATTTGGTCGGTATGCCGTCAGGTGAGGTCTGTATGAGGTGATATGGTGTTTTTTATGTGATTTGGGGCGTTCTGCGTCATTTGGTGCGCCGGACGTCATTTGGTGCGAGTGACATCATTTGGTCGTTATGCAGTCAGGTGAGGTCTGTATGAGGTGATATGGTGTTTTTTACGTGATTTGGGGCGTTCTGCGTCCTTTGGTGCGCCGGACGTCATTTGGTGCGGGTAACGTCATTTGGTCGGTATGCCGTCAGGTGAGGTCTGTATGAGGTGATATGGTGTTTTTTACGTGATTTGGGGCGTTCTGCGTCCTTTGGTGCGCCGGACGTCATTTGGTGCGGGTGACGTCATTTGGTCGGTATGCCGTCAGGTGAGGTCTGCATGAGGTCATATGGTGTTTTTTACGTGATTTGGGGCGTTCTGCGTCATTTGGTGCGCCGGACGTCATTTGGTGCGGGTGACATCATTTGGTCGGTATGCCGTCAGGTGAGGTCTGTATGAGGTGATATGGTGTTTTTTACGTGATTTGGGGCGTTCTGCGTCCTTTGGTGCGCCGCACGTCATTTGGTGCGGGTGACGTCATTTGGTCGGTATGCCGTCAGGTGAGGTCTCTATGAGGTCATATGGTGTTTTTTACGTGATTTGGGGCGTTCTGCGTCATTTGGTGCGCCGGACGTCATTTGGTGCGGGTGACATCATTTGGTCGGTATGCCGTCAGGTGAGGTCTGTATGAGGTGATATGGTGTTTTTTACGTGATTTGGGGCGTTCTGCGTCATTTGGTGCGCCGGACGTCATTTGGTGCGGGTAACGTCATTTGGTCGGTATGCCGTCAGGTGAGGTCTGTATGATGTGATATGGTGTTTTTTACGTGATTTGGGGCGTTCTGCGTCCTTTGGTGCGCCGGACGTCATTTGGTGCGGGTGACGTCATTTGGTCGGTATGCCGTCAGGTGAGGTCTGTATGAGGTCATATGGTGTTTTTTACGTGATTTGGGGCGTCCTGCGTCATTTGGTGCGCCGGACGTCATTTGGTGCGGGTGACGTCATTTGGTCGGTATGACGCCAGGTGAGGTCTGTATGAGGTGATATGGGGTTTTTTACGTGATTTGGGGCGTTCTGCGTCCTTTGGTGCGCCGGACGTCATTTGGTGCGGGAAACGTCATTTGGTCAGTATGCCGTCAGGTGAGGTCTGTATGAGGTGATATGGTGTTTTTTACGTGATTTGGGGCGTTCTGCGTCCTTTGGTGCGCCGGACGTCATTTTGTGCGGGTGACGTCATTTGGTCGGTATGCCGTCAGGTGAGGTCTGTATGAGGTCATATGGTGTTTTTTACGTGATTTGGGGCGTTCTGCGTCATTTTTTGCGCCGGACGTCATTTGGTGCGGGTGACGTCATTTGGTCGGTATGACGTCAGGTGAGGTCTGTAAGAGGTCATATGGTGTTTTTTACGTGATTTGGGGCGTTCTGCGTCATTTGGTGCGCCGGACGTCATTTGGTGCGGGTGACGTCATTTGGTCGGTATGCCGTCAGGTGAGGTCTGTATGAGGTCATATGGTGTTTTTTACGTGATTTGGGGCGTTCTGCGTCCTTTGGTGCGCCGGACGTCATTTGGTGCGGGTGACGTCATTTGGTCGGTATGCCGTCAGGTGAGGTCTGTATGAGGTGATATGGTGTTTTTTACGTGATTTGGGGCGTTCTGCGTCCTTTGGTGCGCCGGACGTCATTTGGTGCGGGAAACGTCATTTGGTCGGTATGCCGTCAGGTGAGGTCTGTATGAGGTGATATGGTGTTTTTTACGTGATTTGGGGCGTTCTGCGTCCTTTGGTGCGCCGGACGTCATTTTGTGCGGGTGACGTCATTTGGTCGGTATGCCGTCAGGTGAGGTCTGTATGAGGTCATATGGTGTTTTTTACGTGATTTGGGGCGTTCTGCGTCGTTTGGTGCGCCGGACGTCATTTGGTGCGGGTGACGTCATTTGGTCGGTATGACGTCAGGTGAAGTCTGTATGAGGTGATATGGTGTTTTTTACGTGATTTGGGGCGTTCTGCGTCCTTTGGTGCGCCGGACGTAATTTGGTGCGGGTGACGTCATTTGGTCGGTATGCCGTCAGGTGAGGTCTGTATGAGGTCATATGGTGTTTTTTACGTGATTTGGGGCGTTCTGCGTCATTTGGTGCGCCGGACGTCATTTGGTGCGGGTGACATCATTTGGTCGGTATGCCGTCAGGTGAGGTCTGTATGAGGTGATATGGTGTTTTTTACGTGATTTGGGGCGTTCTGCGTCATTTGGTGCGCCGGACGTCATTTGGTGCGGGTAACGTCATTTGGTCGGTATGCCGTCAGGTGAGGTCTGTATGATGTGATATGGTGTTTTTTACGTGATTTGGGGCGTTCTGCGTCCTTTGGTGCGCCGGACGTCATTTGGTGCGGGTGACGTCATTTGGTCGGTATGCCGTCAGGTGAGGTCTGTATGAGGTGATATGGTGTTTTTTACGTGATTTGGGGCGTTCTGCGTCCTTTGGTGCGCCGGACGTCATTTGGTGCGGGAAACGTCATTTGGTCGGTATGCCGTCAGGTGAGGTCTGTATGAGGTGATATGGTGTTTTTTACGTGATTTGGGGCGTTCTGCGTCATTTGGTGCGCCGGACGTCATTTGGTGCGGGTGACGTCATTTGGTCGGTATGACGTCAGGTGAGGTCTGTATGAGGTGATATGGTGTTTTTTACGTGATTTGGGGCGTTCTGCGTCATTTGGTGCGCCGGACGTCATTTGGTGCGGGTGACGTCATTTGGTCGGTATGCCGTCAGGTGAGGTCTGTATGAGGTGATATGGTGTTTTTTACGTGATTTGGGGCGTTCTGCGTCATTTGGTGCGCCGGACGTCATTTGGTGCGGGTGACGTCATTTGGTCGGTATGCCGTCAGGTGAGGTCTGTATGAGGTGATATTGTGTTTTTTACGTGATTTGGGGCGTTCTGCGTCCTTTGGTGCGCCGGACGTCATTTGGTGCGGGTGACGTCATTTGGTCGGTATGACGTCAGGTGAGGTCTGTATGCGGTGATATGGTGTTTTTTACGTGATTTGGGGCGTTCTGCGTCATTTGGTGCGCCGGACGTCATTTGGTGCGGGTGACGTCATTTGGTCGGTATGACGTCAGGTGAGGTCTGTTTGAGGTGATATGGTGTTTTTTACGTGATTTGGGGCGTTCAGCGTCATTTGGTGCGCCGGACGTCATTTGGTGCGGGTGACGTCATTTGGTCGGTATGCCGTCAGGTGAGGTCTGTGTGAGGTGATATGGTGTTTTTTACGTGATTTGGGGCGTTCTGCGTCGTTTGGTGCGCCGGACGTCATTTGGTGCGGGTGAGGTCATTTGGTTGGTATGCCGTCAGGTGAGGTCTGCATGAGGTCATATGGTGTTTTTTACGTGATTTGGGGCGTTCTGCGTCGTTTGGTGCGCCGGACGTCATTTGGTGCGGGTGACGTCATTTGGTCGGTATGACGTCAGGTGAGGTCTGTATGAGGTGATATGGTGTTTTTTACGTGATTTGGGGCGTTCTGCGTCATTTGGTGCGCCGGACGTCATTTGGTGCGGGTGACGTCATTTGGTCAGTATGACGTCAGGTGAGGTCTGTATGAGGTGATATGGGTTTTTTTACGTGATTTGGGGCGTTCTGCGTCATTTGGTGTGCCGGACGTCATTTGGTGCGGGTGACGTCATTTGGTCGGTATGCCGTCAGGTGAGGTCTGTATGAGGTGATATGGTGTTTTTTACGTGATTTGGGGCGTTCTGCGTCCTTTGGTGCGCCGGACGTCATTTGGTGCGGGTGACGTCATTTGGTCGGTATGACGTCAGGTGAGGTCTGTATGAGGTGATATGGTGTTTTTTACGTGATTTGGGGCGTTCTGCGTCATTTGGTGCGCCGGACGTCATTTGGTGCGGGTGACGTCATTTGGTCGGTATGACGTCAGGTGAGGTCTGTATGAGGTGATATGGTGTTTTTTACGTGATTTGGGGCGTTCTGCGTCGTTTGGTGCGCCGGACGTCATTTGGTGCGGGTGACGTCATTTGGTCGGTATGCCGTCAGGTGAGGTCTGTATGAGGTGATATGGGGTTTTTTACGTGATTTGGGGCGTTCTGCGTCATTTGGTGCGCCGGACGTCATTTGGTGCGGGTGACGTCATTTGGTCGGTATGCCGTCAGGTGAGGTCTGTATGAGGTGATATGGTGTTTTTTACGTGATTTGGGGCGTTCTGCGTCATTTGGTGCGCCGGACGTCATTTGGTGCGGGTGACGTCATTTGGTCGGTATGACGTCAGGTGAGGTCTGTGTGAGGTGATATGGTGTTTTTTACGTGATTTGGGGCGTTCTGCGTCATTTGGTGCGCCGGACGTCATTTGGTGCGGGTGACGTCATTTGGTCGGTATGACGTCAGGTGAGGTCTGTGTGAGGTGATATGGTGTTTTTTACGTGATTTGGGGCGTTCTGCGTCATTTGGTGCGCCGGACGTCATTTGGTGCGGGTGACGTCATTTGGTCGGTATGACGTCAGGTGAGGTCTGTGTGAGGTCATATGGTGTTTTTTACGTGATTTTGGGCGTTCTGCGTCCTTTGGTGCGCCAAACGTAATCTGGTGCGCATGACATTATTTGGTCGGTATGACATCAGGTGAGGTCTGTGTGAGGTCATATGGTGTTTTTTACGTGATTTGGGGTGTTCTGCGTCATTTGGTGCGCCGGACGTCATTTGGTGCGGGTGACGTCATTTGGTCGGTATGCCGTCAGGTGAGGTCTGTATGAGGTGATATGGTGTTTTTTACGTGATTTGGGGCGTTCTGCGTCCTTTGGTGCGCCGGACGTCATTTGGTGCGGGTGACGTCATTTGGTCGGTATGCCGTCAGGTGAGGTCTGTATGAGGTGATATGGTGTTTTTTACGTGATTTGGGGCGTTCTGCGTCCTTTGGTGCGCCGGACGTCATTTGGTGCGGGTGACGTCATTTGGTCGGTATGACGTCAGGTGAGGTCTGTATGAGGTGATATGGTGTTTTTTACGTGATTTGGGGCGTTTTGCGTCATTTGGTGTGCCGGACGTCATTTGGTGCGGGTGACGTCATTTGGTCGGTATGCCGTCAGGTGAGGTCTGTATGAGGTGATATGGTGTTTTTTACGTGATTTGGGGCGTTCTGCGTCCTTTGGTGCGCCGGACGTCATTTGGTGCGGGTGACGTCATTTGGTCGGTATGACGTCAGGTGAGGTCTGTATGAGGTGATATGGTGTTTTTTACGTGATTTGGGGCGTTCTGCGTCGTTTGGTGCGCCGGACGTCATTTGGTGCGGGTGACGTCATTTGGTCGGTATGCCGTCAGGTGAGGTCTGTATGAGGTGATATGGGGTTTTTTACGTGATTTGGGGCGTTCTGCGTCATTTGGTGCGCCGGACGTCATTTGGTGCGGGTGACGTCATTTGGTCGGTATGCCGTCAGGTGAGGTCTGTATGAGGTGATATGGTGTTTTTTACGTGATTTGGGGCGTTCTGCGTCATTTGGTGCGCCGGACGTCATTTGGTGCGGGTGACGTCATTTGGTCGGTATGACGTCAGGTGAGGTCTGTATGAGGTGATATGGTGTTTTTTACGTGATTTGGGGCGTTCTGCGTCATTTGGTGCGCCGGACGTCATTTGGTGCGGGTGACGTCATTTGGTCGGTATGACGTCAGGTGAGGTCTGTGTGAGGTGATATGGTGTTTTTTACGTGATTTGGGGCGTTCTGCGTCATTTGGTGCGCCGGACGTCATTTGGTGCGGGTGACGTCATTTGGTCGGTATGACGTCAGGTGAGGTCTGTGTGAGGTCATATGGTGTTTTTTACGTGATTTTGGGCGTTCTGCGTCCTTTGGTGCGCCAAACGTAATCTGGTGCGCATGACATTATTTGGTCGGTATGACGTCAGGAGAGGTCTGTGTGAGGTCATATGGTGTTTTTTACGTGATTTGGGGTGTTCTGCGTCATTTGGTGCGCCGGACGTCATTTGGTGCGGGTGACGTCATTTGGTCGGTATGCCGTCAGGTGAGGTCTGTATGAGGTGATATGGTGTTTTTTACGTGATTTGGGGCGTTCTGCGTCCTTTGGTGCGCCGGACGTCATTTGGTGCGGGTGACGTCATTTGGTCGGTATGCCGTCAGGTGAGGTCTGTATGAGGTGATATGGTGTTTTTTACGTGATTTGGGGCGTTCTGCGTCCTTTGGTGCGCCGGACGTCATTTGGTGCGGGTGACGTCATTTGGTCGGTATGACGTCAGGTGAGGTCTGTATGAGGTGATATGGTGTTTTTTACGTGATTTGGGGCGTTCGGCGTCGTTTGGTGCGCCGGACGTCATTTGGTGCGGGTGACGTCATTTGGTCGGTATGCCGTCAGGTGAGGTCTGTATGAGGTGATATGGTGTTTTTTCGTGATTTGGGGCGTTCTGCGTCATTTGGTGCGCCGGACGTCATTTGGTGCGGGTGACGTCATTTGGTCGGTATGACGTCAGGTGAGGTCTGTGTGAGTTGATATGGTGTTTTTTACGTGATTTGGGGCGTTCTGCGTCCTTTGGTGCGCCGGACGTAATCTGGTGCGCGTGACGTTATTTGGTCGGTATGACGTCAGGTGAGGTCTGTATGAGGTCATATGGTGTTTTTTACGTGATTTGGGGCGTTCTGCGTCATTTGGTGCGCCGGACGTCATTTGGTGCGGGTGACGTCATTTGGTCGGTATGCCGTCAGGTGAGGTCTGTATGAGGTGATATGGTGTTTTTTACGTGATTTGGGGCGTTCTGCGTCCTTTGGTGCGCCGGACGTCATTTGGTGCGGGTGACGTCATTTGGTCGGTATGCCGTCAGGTGAGGTCTGTATGAGGTGATATGGTGTTTTTTACGTGATTTGGGGCGTTCTGCGTCATTTGGAGCGCCGGACGTCATTTGGTGCGGGTGACGTCATTTGGTCGGTATGACGTCAGGTGAGGTCTGTATGAGGTCATGTGGTGTTTTTTACGTGATTTGGGGCGTTCTGCGTCGTTTGGTGCGCCGGATGTCATTTGGTGCGGGTGACGTCATTTGGTCGGAATGACGTCAGGTGAGGTCTGTATGAGGTCAAGTGATGTTTTTTACGTGATTTGGGGCGTTCTGCGTCATTTGGTGCGCCGGACGTCATTTGGTGCGGGTGACGTCATTTGGTCAGTATGACGTCAGGTGAGGTCTGTATGAGGTGATATGGGTTTTTTTACGTGATTTGGGGCGTTTTGCGTCATTTGGTGCGCCGGACGTCATTTGGTGCGGGTGACGTCATTTGGTCGGTATGACGTCAGGTGAGGTCTGTATGAGGTCATATGGTGTTTTTTACGTGATTTGGGGCGTTCTGCGTCGTTTGGTGCGCCGGACGTAATCTGGTGCGCGTGACGTTATTTGGTCGGTATGACGTCAGGTGAGGTCTGTATGAGGTCATATGGTGTTTTTTACGTGATTTGGGGCGTTCTGCGTCATTTGGTGCGCCGGACGTCATTTGGTGCGGGTGACGTCATTTGGTCGGTATGACGTCAGGTGAGGTCTGTATGAGGTGATATGGTGTTTTTTACGTGATTTGGGGCGTTCTGCGTCATTTGGTGCGCCGGACGTCATTTGGTGCGGGTGACGTCATTTGGTCGGTATGCCGTCAGGTGAGGTCTGTATGAGGTGATATGGTGTTTTTTACGTGATTTGGGGCGTTCTGCGTCATTTGGTATGCCGGACGTCATTTGGTGCGGGTGACGTCATTTGGTCGGTATGACGTCAGGTGAGGTCTGTATGAGGAGATATGGTGTTTTTTACGTGATTTGGGGCGTTCTGCGTCCTTTGGTGCGCCGGACGTCATTTGGTGCGGGTGACGTCATTTGGTCGGTTTGACGTCAGGTGAGGTCTGTGTGAGGTGATATGGTGTTTTTTACGTGATTTGGGGCGTTCTGCGTCATTTGGTGCGCCGGACGTAATCTGGTGCGGGTGGCGTCATTTGGTCGGTATGACGTCAGGTGAGGTCTGTGTGAGGTCATATGGTGTTTTTTTCGTGATTTGGGGCGTTCTGCGTCATTTGGTGCGCCGGACGTCATTTGGTGCGGGTGACGTCATTTGGTCGGTATGCCGTCAGGTGAGGTCTGTATGAGGTGATATGGTGTTTTTTACGTGATTTGGGGCGTTCTGCGTCGTTTTTTGCGCCGGACGTCATTTGGTGCGGGTGACGTCATTTGGTCGGTATGACGTCAGGTGAGGTCTGTATGAGGAGATATGGTGTTTTTTACGTGATTTGGGGCGTTCTGCGTCCTTTTGTGCGCCGGACGTCATTTGGTGCGAGTGACGTCATTTGGTCGGTATGACGTCAGGTGAGGTCTGTGTGAGGAGATATGGTGTTTTTTACGTGATTTGGGGTGTTCTGCGTCGTTTGGTGCGCCGGACGTAATCTGGTGCGCGTGACGTTATTTGGTCGGTATGACGTCAGGTGAGGTCTGTATGAGGTGATATGGTGTTTTTTACGTGATTTGGGGCGTTCTGCGTCGTTTGGTGCGCCGGACGTCATTTGGTGCGGGTGACGTCATTTGGTCGGTATGCCGTCAGGTGAGGTCTGTATGAGGTGATATGGTGTTTTTTACGTGATTTGGGGCGTTCTGCGTCATTTGGTGTGCCGGACGTCATTTGGTGCGGGTGACGTCATTTGGTCGGTATGACGTCAGGTGAGGTCTGTATGAGGTGATATGGTGTTTTTTACGTGATTTGGGGCGTTCTGCGTCATTTTTTGCGCCGGACGTCATTTGGTGCGGGTGACGTCATTTGGTCGGTATGACGTCAGGTGAGGTCTGTATGAGGTGATATGGTGTTTTTTACGTGATTTGGGGCGTTCTGCGTCGTTTGGTGCGCCGGACGTCATTTGGTGCGGGTGACGTCATTTGGTCGGTATGCCGTCAGGTGAGGTCTGTATGAGGTGATATGGTGTTTTTTACGTGATTTGGGGCGTTCTGCGTCATTTGGTGCGCCGGACGTCATTTGGTGCGGGTGACGTCATTTGGTCGGTATGACGTCAGGTGAGGTCTGTATGAGGAGATATGGTGTTTTTTACGTGATTTGGGGCGTTCTGCGTCCTTTGGTGCGCCGGACGTCATTTGGTGCGGGTGACGTCATTTGGTCGGTTTGACGTCAGGTGAGGTCTGTGTGAGGTGATATGGTGTTTTTTACGTGATTTGGGGCGTTCTGCGTCGTTTGGTGCGTCGGACGTCATTTGGTGCGGGTGGCGTCATTTGGTCGGTATGACGTCAGGTGAGGTCTGTGTGAGGTCATATGGTGTTTTTTACGTGATTTGGGGCGTTCTGCGTCCTTTGGTGCGCCGGACGTCATTTGGTGCGGGTGACGTCATTTGGTCGGTATGCCGTCAGGTGAGGTCTGTATGAGGTGATATGGTGTTTTTTACGTGATTTGGGGCGTTCTGCGTCGTTTTTTGCGCCGGACGTCATTTGGTGCGGGTGACGTCATTTGGTCGGTATGACGTCAGGTGAGGTCTGTATGAGGAGATATGGTGTTTTTTACGTGATTTGGGGCGTTCTGCGTCCTTTTGTGCGCCGGACGTCATTTGGTGCGGGTGACGTCATTTGGTCGGTATGACGTCAGGTGAGGTCTGTATGAGGTGATATGGTGTTTTTTACGTGATTTGGGGCGTTCTGCGTCGTTTGGTGCGCCGGACGTCATTTGGTGCGGGTGACGTCATTTGGTCGGTATGCCGTCAGGTGAGGTCTGTATGAGGTGATATGGTGTTTTTTACGTGATTTGGGGCGTTCTGCGTCCTTTGGTGCGCCGGACGTCATTTGGTGCGGGTGACGTCATTTGGTCGGTATGACGTCAGGTGAGGTCTGTGTGAGTTGATATGGTGTTTTTTACGTGATTTGGGGCGTTCTGCGTCATTTGGTGCGCCGGACGTCATTTGGTGCGGGTGACGTCATTTGGTCGGTATGACGTCAGGTGAGGTCTGTGTGAGTTGATATGGTGTTTTTTACGTGATTTGGGGCGTTCTGCGTCATTTTTTGCGCCGGACGTCATTTGGTGCGAGTGACGTCATTTGGTCGGTATGACGTCAGGTGAGGTCTGTGTGAGGAGATATGGTGTTTTTTACGTGATTTGGGGTGTTCTGCGTCCTTTGGTGCGCAGGACGTCATTTGGTGCGGGTGACGTCATTTGGTCGGTATGACGTCAGGTGAGGTCTGTGTGAGGTCATATGGTGTTTTTTACGTGATTTGGGGCGTTCTGCGTCGTTTGGTGCGCCGGACGTCATTTGGTGCGCGTGACGTCATTTGGTCGGTATGACGTCAGGTGAGGTCTGTGTGTGGTCATATGGTGTTTTTTACGTGATTTGGGGCGTTCTGCGTCATTTGGTGCGCCGGACGTCTTTTGGTGCGGGTGACGTCATTTGGTCGGTATGACGTCAGGTGAGGTCTGTATGAGGTGATATGGTGTTTTTTACGTGATTTGGGGCGTTCTGCGTCCTTTGGTGCGCCGGACGTCATTTGGTGCGGGTGACGTCATTTGGTCGGTATGCCGTCAGGTGAGGTCTGTATGAGGTGATATGGTGTTTTTTACGTGATTTGGGGCGTTCTGCGTCATTTGGTGCGCCGGACGTCATTTGGTGCGGGTGACGTCATTTGGTCGGTATGCCGTCAGGTGAGGTCTGTATGAGGTGATATGGTGTTTTTTACGTGATTTGGGGCGTTCTGCGTCATTTGGTGCGCCGGACGTCATTTGGTGCGGGTAACGTCATTTGGTCGGTATGCCGTCAGGTGAGGTCTGTATGAGGTGATATGGGGTTTTTTACGTGATTTGGGGCGTTCTGCGTCCTTTGGTGCGCCGGACGTCATTTGGTGCGGGTGACGTTATTTGGTCGGTATGCCGTCAGGTGAGGTCTGTATGAGGTCATATGGTGTTTTTTACGTGATTTGGGGCGTTCTGCGTCATTTGGTGCGCCGGACGTCATTTGGTGCGGGTGACGTCATTTGGTCGGTATGACGTCAGGTGAGGTCTGCATGAGGTGATATGGTGTTTTTTACGTGATTTGGGGCGTTCTGCGTCGTTTGGTGCGCCGGACGTCATTTGGTGCGGGTGACGTCATTTGGTCGGTATGACGTCAGGTGAGGTCTGTATGAGGTGATATGTTGTTTTTTACGTGATTTGGGGCGTTCTGCGTCATTTGGTGCGCCGGACGTCCTTTGGTGCGGGTGACGTCATTTGGTCGGTTTGACGTCAGGTGAGGTCTGTGTGAGGTGATATGGTGTTTTTTACGTGATTTGGGGCGTTCTGCGTCCTTTGGTGCGCGGGACGTCCTTTGGTGCGGGTGACGTCATTTGGTCGGTATGACGTCAGGTGAGGTCTGTATGAGGTCATATGGTGTTTTTTACGTGATTTGGGGCGTTCTGCGTCATTTGGTGCGCCGGACGTCATTTGGTGCGGGTGACGTCATTTGGTCGGTATGACGTCAGGTGAGGTCTGTATGAGGTGATATGGTGTTTTTTACGTGATTTGGGGTGTTCTGCGTCATTTGGTGCGCCGGACGTCATTTGGTGCGGGTGACGTCATTTGGTCGGTATGACGTCAGGTGAGTCCTGTATGAGGTGATATGGGGTTTTTTACGTGATTTGGGGCGTTCTGCGTCCTTTGGTGCGCCGGACGTCATTTGGTGCGGGTGACGTCATTTGGTCGGTATGACGCCAGGTGAGGTCTGTATGAGGTGATATGGTGTTTTTTACGTGATTTGGGGCGTTCTGCGTCATTTGGTGCGCCGGACGTCATTTGGTGCGGGTGACGTCATTTGTTCAGTATGACGTCAGGTGAGGTCTGTATGAGGTGATATGGTGTTTTTTACGTGATTTGGGGCGTTCTGCGTCATTTGGTGCGCCGGACGTCATTTGGTGCGGGTGACGTCATTTGGTCGGTATGCCGTCAGGTGAGGTCTGTATGAGGTCATATGGTGTTTTTTACGTGATTTGGGGCGTTCTGCGTCGTTTGGTGCGCCGGACGTCATTTGGTGCGGGTGAGGTCATTTGGTCGGTATGCCGTCAGGTGAGGTCTGTATGAGGTCATATGGTGTTTTTTACGTGATTTGGGACGTTCTGCGTCCTTTGGTGCGCCGGACGTCATTTGGTGCGGGTGACGTCATTTGGTCGGTATGACGTCAGGTGAGGTCTGTGTGAGGTGATATGGTGTTTTTTACGTGATTTTGGGCGTTCTGCGTCATTTGGTGCGCCGGACGTCATTTGGTGCGGGTGACGTCATTTGGTCGGTATGACGTCAGGTGAGGTCTGTGTGAGGTCATATGGTGTTTTTTACGTGATTTGGGGCGTTCTGCGTCCTTTGGTGCGCCGGACGTAATCTGGTGCGCGTGACGTTATTTGGTCGGTATGACGTCAGGTGAGGTCTGTATGAGGTCATATGGTGTTTTTTACGTGATTTGGGGCGTTCTGCGTCATTTGGTGCGCCGGACGTCATTTGGTGCGGGTGACGTCATTTGGTCGGTATGCCGTCAGGTGAGGTCTGTATGAGGTGATATGGTGTTTTTTACGTGATTTGGGGCGTTCTGCGTCCTTTGGTGCGCCGGACGTCATTTGGTGCGGGTGACGTCATTTGGTCGGTATGCCGTCAGGTGAGGTCTGTATGAGGTGATATGGTGTTTTTTACGTGATTTGGGGCGTTCTGCGTCATTTGGTGCGCCGGACGTCATTTGGTGCGGGTGACGTCATTTGGTCGGTATGCCGTCAGGTGAGGTCTGTATGAGGTGATATGGTGTTTTTTACGTGATTTGGGGCGTACTGCGTCATTTGGTGCGCCGGACGTCATTTGGTGCGGGTGACGTCATTTGGTCGGTGTGACGTCAGGTGAGGTCTGTATGAGGTGATATGGTGTTTTTTACGTGATTTGGGGCGTTCTGCGTCATTTGGTGCGCCGGACGTCCTTTGGTGCGGGTGACGTCATTTGGTCGGTTTGACGTCAGGTGATGTCTGTGTGAGGTGATATGGTGTTTTTTACGTGATTTGGGGCGTTCTGCGTCCTTTGGTGCGCGGGACGTCCTTTGGTGCGGGTGACGTCATTTGGTCGGTATGACGTCAGGTGAGGTCTGTGTGAGGTCATATGGTGTTTTTTACGTGATTTGGGGCGTTCTGCGTCGTTTGGTGCGCCGGACGTAATCTGGTGCGCGTGACGTCATTAGGTCGGTATGACGTCAGGTGAGGTCTGTATGAGGTCATATGGTGTTTTTTACGTGATTTGGGGCGTTCTGCGTCATTTGGTGCGCCGGACGTCATTTGGTGCGGGTGACGTCATTTGGTCGGTATGCCGTCAGGTGAGGTCTGTATGAGGTGATATGGTGTTTTTTACGTGATTTGGGGCGTTCTGCGTCGTTTGGTGCGCCGGACGTCATTTGGTGCGGGTGACGTCATTTGGTCGGTATGCCGTCAGGTGAGGTCTGTATGAGGTGATATGGTGTTTTTTACGTGATTTGGGGCGTTCTGCGTCGTTTGGTGCGCCGGACGTCATTTGGTGCGGGTGACGTCATTTGGTCGGTATGCCGTCAGGTGAGGTCTGTATGAGGTCATATGGTGTTTTTTACGTGATTTGGGGCGTTCTGCGTCATTTGGTGCGCCGGACGTCTTTTGGTGCGGGTGACGTCATTTGGTCGGTATGCCGTCAGGTGAGGTCTGTATGAGGTGATATGGTGTTTTTTACGTGATTTGGGGCGTTCTGCGTCGTTTGGTGCGCCGGACGTCATTTGGTGCGGGTGACGTCATTTGGTCGGTATGCCGTCAGGTGAGGTCTGTATGAGGTGATATGGTGTTTTTTACGTGATTTGGGGCGTTCTGCGTCATTTGGTGCGCCGGACGTCATTTGGTGCGGGTGACGTCATTTGGTCGGTATGCCGTCAGGTGAGGTCTGTATGAGGTGATATGGTGTTTTTTACGTGATTTGGGGCGTTCTGCGTCCTTTGGTGCGCCGGACGTCATTTGGTGCGGGTGACGTCATTTGGTCGGTATGCCGTCAGGTGAGGTCTGTATGAGGTGATATGGTGTTTTTTACGTGATTTGGGGCGTTCTGCGTCATTTGGTGCGCCGGACGTCCTTTGGTGCGGGTGACGTCATTTGGTCGGTTTGACGTCAGGTGAGGTCTGTGTGAGGTGATATGGTGTTTTTTACGTGATTTGGGGCGTTCTGCGTCCTTTGGTGCGCGGGACGTCATTTGGTGCGGGTGACGTCATTTGGTCGGTATGACGTCAGGTGAGGTCTGTATGAGGTGATATGGTGTTTTTTACGTGATTTAGGGCGTTCTGCGTCGTTTGGTGCGCCGGACGTCATTTGGTGCGGGTGACGTCATTTGGTCGGTATGACGTCAGGTGAGGTCTGTATGAGGTGATATGGTGTTTTTTACGTGATTTGGGGTGTTCTGCGTCATTTGGTGCGCCGGACGTCATTTGGTGCGGGTGACGTTATTTGGTCGGTATGACGCCAGGTGAGGTCTGTATGAGGTGATATGGGGTTTTTTACGTGATTTGGGGCGTTCTGCGTCGTTTGGTGCGCCGGACGTCATTTGGTGCGGGTGACGTCATTTGGTCGGTATGACGCCAGGTGAGGTCTGTATGAGGTGATATGGTGTTTTTTACGTGATTTGGGGCGTTCTGCGTCGTTTGGTGCGCCGGACGTCATTTGGTGCGGGTGACGTCATTTGGTCGGTATGACGTCAGGTGAGTCCTGTATGAGGTGATATGGGGTTTTTTACGTGATTTGGGGCGTTCTGCGTCATTTGGTGCGCCGGACGTCATTTGGTGCGGGTGACGTCATTTGGTCGGTATGACGCCAGGTGAGGTCTGTATGAGGTGATATGGGGTTTTTTACGTGATTTGGGGCGTTCTGCGTCATTTGGTGCGCCGGACGTCATTTGGTGCGGGTGACGTCATTTGTTCAGTATGACGTCAGGTGAGGTCTGTATGAGGTGATATGGTGTTTTTAACGTGATTTGGGGCGTTCTGCGTCATTTGGTGCGCCGGACGTCATTTGGTGCGGGTGACGTCATTTGGTCGGTATGCCGTCAGGTGAGGTCTGTATGAGGTCATATGGTGTTTTTTACGTGATTTGGGGCGTTCTGCGTCATTTGGTGCGCCGGACGTCATTTGGTGCGGGTGAGGTCATTTGGTCGGTATGACGTCAGGTGAGGTCTGTATGAGGTCATATGGTGTTTTTTACGTGATTTGGGGCGTTCTGCGTCATTTGGTGCGCAGGACGTCATTTGGTGCGGGTGACGTCATTTGGTCGGTATGACGTCAGGTGAGGTCTGTATGAGGTGATATGGTGTTTTTTACGTGATTTGGGGCGTTCTGCGTCATTTGGTGCGCCGGACGTCATTTGGTGCGGGTGACGTCATTTGGTCGGTATGACGTCAGGTGAGGTCTGTATGAGGTGATATGGGTTTTTTTACGTGATTTGGGGCGTTTTGTGTCATTTGGTGCGCCGGACGTCATTTGGTGCGGGTGACGTCATTTGGTCGGTATGCCGTCAGGTGAGGTCTGTATGAGGTGATATGGTGTTTTTTACGTGATTTGGGGCGTTCTGCGTCGTTTGGTGCGCCGGACGTCATTTGGTGCGGGTGACGTCATTTGTTCGGTATGCCGTCAGGTGAGGTCTGTATGAGGTGATATGGTGTTTTTTACGTGATTTGGGGCGTTCTGCGTCCTTTGGTGCGCCGGACGTCATTTGGTGCGGGTGACGTCATTTGGTCGGTATGACGTCAGGTGAGGTCTGTGTGAGGTGATATGGTGTTTTTTACGTGATTTGGGGCGTTCTGCGTCATTTGGTGCGCCGGACGTCATTTGGTGCGGGTGACGTCATTTGGTCGGTATGACGTCAGGTGAGGTCTGTGTGAGGTGATATGGTGTTTTTTACGTGATTTGGGGCGTTCTGCGTCATTTGGTGCGCCGGACGTCATTTGGTGCGGGTGACGTCATTTGGTCGGTATGACGTCAGGTGAGGTCTGTGTGAGGTCATATGGTGTTTTTTACGTGATTTGGGGCGTTCTGCGTCATTTGGTGCGCCGGACGTCATTTGGTGCGGGTGACGTCATTTGGTCGGTATGCCGTCAGGTGAGGTCTGTATGAGGTGATATGGTGTTTTTTACGTGATTTGGGGCGTTCTGCGTCATTTTTTGCGCCGGACGTCATTTGGTGCGGGTGACGTCATTTGGTCGGTATGACGTCAGGTGAGGTCTGTATGAGGAGATATGGTGTTTTTTACGTGATTTGGGGCGTTCTGCGTCCTTTGGTGCGCCGGACGTCATTTGGTGCGGGTGACGTCATTTGGTCGGTATGACGTCAGGTGAGGTCTGTATGAGGTGATATGGTGTTTTTTACGTGATTTGGGGCGTTCTGCGTCGTTTGGTGCGCCGGACGTCATTTGGTGCGGGTGATGTCATTTGGTCGGTATGCCGTCAGGTGAGGTCTGTATGAGGTGATATGGTGTTTTTTACGTGATTTGGGGCGTTCTGCGTCATTTGGTGCGCCGGACGTCATTTGGTGCGGGTGACGTCATTTGGTCGGTATGACGTCAGGTGAGGTCTGTGTGAGTTGATATGGTGTTTTTTACGTGATTTGGGGCGTTCTGCGTCATTTGGTGCGCCGGACGTCATTTGGTGCGGGTGACGTCATTTGGTCGGTATGCCGTCAGGTGAGGTCTGTATGAGGTGATATGGTGTTTTTTACGTGATTTGGGGCGTTCTGCGTCATTTGGTGCGCCGGACGTCATTTGGTGCGGGTGACGTCATTTGGTCGGTATGACGTCAGGTGAGGTCTGTATGAGGTGATATGGTGTTTTGTACGTGATTTGGGGCGTTCTGCGTCGTTTTTTGCGCCGGACGTCATTTGGTGCGGGTGACGTCATTTGGTCGGTATGACGTCAGGTGAGGTCTGTATGAGGAGATATGGTGTTTTTTACGTGATTTGGGGCGTTCTGCGTCCTTTTGTGCGCCGGACGTCATTTGGTGCGGGTGACGTCATTTGGTCGATATGACGTCAGGTGAGGTCTGTATGAGGTGATATGGTGTTTTTTACGTGATTTGGGGCGTTCTGCGTCGTTTGGTGCGCCGGACGTCATTTGGTGCGGGTGACGTCATTTGGTCGGTATGCCGTCAGGTGAGGTCTGTATGAGGTGATATGGTGTTTTTTACGTGATTTGGGGCGTTCTGCGTCATTTGGTGCGCCGGACGTCATTTGGTGCGGGTGACGTCATTTGGTCGGTATGACGTCAGGTGAGGTCTGTGTGAGTTGATATGGTGTTTTTTACGTGATTTGGGGCGTTCTGCGTCATTTGGTGCGCCGGACGTCATTTGGTGCGGGTGACGTCATTTGGTCGGTATGACGTCAGGTGAGGTCTGTATGAGGTGATATGGTGTTTTTTACGTGATTTGGGGCGTTCTGCGTCATTTGGTGCGCCGGACGTCATTTGGTGCGGGTGACGTCATTTGGTCGGTATGACGTCAGGTGAGGTCTGTGTGAGTTGATATGGTGTTTTTTACGTGATTTGGGGCGTTCTGCGTCATTTTTTGCGCCGGACGTCATTTGGTGCGAGTGACGTCATTTGGTCGGTATGACGTCAGGTGAGGTCTGTGTGAGGAGATATGGTGTTTTTTACGTGATTTGGGGTGTTCTGCGTCCTTTGGTGCGCCGGACGTCATTTGGTGCGGGTGACGTCATTTGGTCGGTATGACGTCAGGTGAGGTCTGTGTGAGGTCATATGGTGTTTTTTACGTGATTTGGGGCGTTCTGCGTCGTTTGGTGCTCCGGACGTCATTTGGTGCGCGTGACGTCATTTGGTCGGTATGACGTCAGGTGAGGTCTGTGTGTGGTCATATGGTGTTTTTTACGTGATTTGGGGCGTTCTGCGTCATTTGGTGCGCCGGACGTCTTTTGGTGCGGGTGACGTCATTTGGTCGGTATGACGTCAGGTGAGGTCTGTATGAGGTGATATGGTGTTTTTTACGTGATTTGGGGCGTTCTGCGTCCTTTGGTGCGCCGGACGTCATTTGGTGCGGGTGACGTCATTTGGTCGGTATGCCGTCAGGTGAGGTCTGTATGAGGTGATATGGTGTTTTTTACGTGATTTGGGGCGTTCTGCGTCATTTGGTGCGCCGGACGTCATTTGGTGCGGGTGACGTCATTTGGTCGGTATGCCGTCAGGTGAGGTCTGTATGAGGTGATATGGTGTTTTTTACGTGATTTGGGGCGTTCTGCGTCATTTGGTGCGCCGGACGTCATTTGGTGCGGGTAACGTCATTTGGTCGGTATGCCGTCAGGTGAGGTCTGTATGAGGTGATATGGTGTTTTTTACGTGATTTGGGGCGTTCTGTGTCCTTTGGTGCGCCGGACGTCATTTGGTGCGGGTGACGTTATTTGGTCGGTATGCCGTCAGGTGAGGTCTGTATGAGGTCATATGGTGTTTTTTACGTGATTTGGGGCGTTCTGCGTCCTTTGGTGCGCCGGACGTCATTTGGTGCGGGTGACGTCATTTGGTCGGTATGACGTCAGGTGAGGTCTGCATGAGGTCATATGGTGTTTTTTACGTGATTTGGGGCGTTCTGCGTCCTTTGGTGCGCCGGACGTCATTTGGTGCGGGTGACGTCATTTGGTCGGTATGACGTCAGGTGAGGTCTGTATGAGGTGATATGGTGTTTTTTACGTGATTTGGGGCGTTCTGCGTCCTTTGGTGCGCCGGACGTCCTTTGGTGCGGGTGACGTCATTTGGTCGGTTTGACGTCAGGTGAGGTCTGTGTGAGGTGATATGGTGTTTTTTACGTGATTTGGGGCGTTCTGCGTCCTTTGGTGCGCGGGACGTCCTTTGGTGCGGGTGACGTCATTTGGTCGGTATGACGTCAGGTGAGGTCTGTATGAGGTCATATGGTGTTTTTTACGTGATTTGGGGCGTTCTGCGTCGTTTGGTGCGCCGGACGTCATTTGGTGCGGGTGACGTCATTTGGTCGGTATGACGTCAGGTGAGGTCTGTATGAGGTGATATGGTGTTTTTTACGTGATTTGGGGTGTTCTGCGTCATTTGGTGCGCCGGACGTCATTTGGTGCGGGTGACGTCATTTGGTCGGTATGACGTCAGGTGAGTCCTGTATGAGGTGATATGGGGTTTTTTACGTGATTTGGGGCGTTCTGCGTCATTTGGTGCGCCGGACGTCATTTGGTGCGGGTGACGTCATTTGGTCGGTATGACGCCAGGTGAGGTCTGTATGAGGTGATATGGGGTTTTTTACGTGATTTGGGGCGTTCTGCGTCATTTGGTGCGCCGGACGTCATTTGGTGCGGGTGACGTCATTTGTTCAGTATGACGTCAGGTGAGGTCTGTATGAGGTGATATGGTGTTTTTTACGTGATTTGGGGCGTTCTGCGTCATTTGGTGCGCCGGACGTCATTTGGTGCGGGTGACGTCATTTGGTCGGTATGCCGTCAGGTGAGGTCTGTATGAGGTCATATGGTGTTTTTTACGTGATTTGGGGCGTTCTGCGTCGTTTGGTGCGCCGGACGTCATTTGGTGCGGGTGACGTCATTTGGTCGGTATGCCGTCAGGTGAGGTCTGTATGAGGTGATATGGTGTTTTTTACGTGATTTGGGGCGTCCTGCGTCCTTTGGTGCGCCGGACGTCATTTGGTGCGGGTGACGTCATTTGGTCGGTATGACGTCAGGTGAGGTCTGTGTGAGGTGATATGGTGTTTTTTACGTGATTTTGGGCGTTCTGCGTCATTTGGTGCGCCGGACGTCATTTGGTGCGGGTGACGTCATTTGGTCGGTATGACGTCAGGTGAGGTCTGTGTGAGGTCATATGGTGTTTTTTACGTGATTTGGGGCGTTCTGCGTCGTTTGGTGCGCCGGACGTAATCTGGTGCGCGTGACGTTATTTGGTCGGTATGACGTCAGGTGAGGTCTGTATGAGGTCATATGGTGTTTTTTACGTGATTTGGGGCGTTCTGCGTCATTTGGTGCGCCGGACGTCATTTGGTGCGGGTGACGTCATGTGGTCGGTATGCCGTCAGGTGAGGTCTGTATGAGGTGATATGGTGTTTTTTACGTGATTTGGGGCGTTCTGCGTCCTTTGGTGCGCCGGACGTCTTTTGGTGCGGGTGACGTCATTTGGTCGGTATGCCGTCAGGTGAGGTCTGTATGAGGTGATATGGTGTTTTTTACGTGATTTGGGGCGTTCTGCGTCCTTTGGTGCGCCGGACGTCATTTGGTGCGGGTGACGTCATTTGGTCGGTATGCCGTCAGGTGAGGTCTGTATGAGGTGATATGGTGTTTTTTACGTGATTTGGGGCGTTCTGCGTCATTTGGTGCGCCGGACGTCATTTGGTGCGGGTGACGTCATTTGGTCGGTATGCCGTCAGGTGAGGTCTGTATGAGGTGATATGGTGTTTTTTACGTGATTTGGGGCGTTCTGCGTCCTTTGGTGCGCCGGACGTCATTTGGTGCGGGTGACGTCATTTGGTCGGTATGACGTCAGGTGAGGTCTGTATGAGGTGATATGGTGTTTTTTACGTGATTTGGGGCGTTCTGCGTCATTTGGTGCGCCGGACGTCCTTTGTTGCGGGTGACGTCATTTGGTCGGTTTGACGTCAGGTGAGGTCTGTGTGAGGTGATATGGTGTTTTTTACGTGATTTGGGGCGTTCTGCGTCCTTTGGTGCGCGGGACGTCCTTTGGTGCGGGTGACGTCATTTGGTCGGTATGACGTCAGGTGAGGTCTGTGTGAGGTCATATGGTGTTTTTTACGTGATTTGGGGCGTTCTGCGTCGTTTGGTGCGCCGGACGTCATTTGGTGCGGGTGACGTCATTTGGTCGGTATGACGTCAGGTGAGGTCTGTATGAGGTCATATGGTGTTTTTTACGTGATTTGGGGCGTTCTGCGTCATTTGGTGCGCCGGACGTCATTTGGTGCGGGTGACGTCATTTGGTCGGTATGCCGTCAGGTGAGGTCTGTATGAGGTCATATGGTGTTTTTTACGTGATTTGGGGCGTTCTGCGTCATTTGGTGCGCCGGACGTCTTTTGGTGCGGGTGACGTCATTTGGTCGGTATGCCGTCAGGTGAGGTCTGTATGAGGTGATATGGTGTTTTTTACGTGATTTGGGGCGTTCTGCGTCGTTTGGTGCGCCGGACGTCATTTGGTGCGGGTGACGTCATTTGGTCGGTATGCCGTCAGGTGAGGTCTGTATGAGGTGATATGGTGTTTTTTACGTGATTTGGGGCGTTCTGCGTCATTTGGTGCGCCGGACGTCATTTGGTGCGGGTGACGTCATTTGGTCGGTATGCCGTCAGGTGAGGTCTGTATGAGGTGATATGGTGTTTTTTACGTGATTTGGGGCGTTCTGCGTCCTTTGGTGCGCCGGACGTCATTTGGTGCGGGTGACGTCATTTGGTCGGTATGCCGTCAGGTGAGGTCTGTATGAGGTGATATGGTGTTTTTTACGTGATTTGGGGCGTTCTGCGTCATTTGGTGCGCCGGACGTCCTTTGGTGTGGGTGACGTCATTTGGTCGGTTTGACGTCAGGTGAGGTCTGTGTGAGGTGATATGGTGTTTTTTTACGTGATTTGGGGCGTTCTGCGTCCTTTGGTGTGCGGGACGTCGTTTGGTGCGGGTGACGTCATTTGGTCGGTATGACGTCAGGTGAGGTCTGTATGAGGTGATATGGTGTTTTTTACGTGATTTGGGGCGTTCTGCGTCGTTTGGTGCGCCGGACG
>NW_027638986.1:0-16227 GCF_951394365.1 Tetrao urogallus
GGTGATCCCACACAGCACCGCGGGGGATTCTGGGGGATGGGAGGGGGGGCGATCCCATCCAGCACCGCAGGGGATTCTGGGGGATATGAGGGGGGGGGGGCGATCCCACCCAGCACCGCAGGGGATTCTGGGGGATGGGAGGGGGGGGCGATCCCACCGAACACCGCAGGGGATTCTGGGGGATGGGGGGGGGGCGATCCCACCCAGCACCGCGGGGGATTCTGGGGGATGGAGTCTGTTTTCCCATTTTGGCGCCAAGCGGAAGAGATTTTTGGGGGGGGGGGGGAAGGGGGGTGAAGTGCAGAGAGAGCGAAAAATAATGGGGGGGTTTTGGGGGGAGATGAGGAGAAAAATGGGGGGGGGGGGGTTGAGAAATAGGGGGAAATAGGAGGGAAATGGGGGGAAGAAATTAAATAGGAGAGGAATGGAGGGGGGCAGAGAAGTGGGGGGTGTGGGGTGTGTGGGGTGCATGGAGGTTTATGGGGCTGTATGGGGCTGTATGGAGGCTTATGGGGTGCATGGAGGCTTATGGGGCTGTATGGAGGTTTATGGGGTTGTATGGAGGTTTATGGGGTTTATGGGGTGTGTGGGGCTGTATGGAGGTTTATGGGGTGTATGGAGCTGTATGGAGGTTTATGGGGCTGTATGGAGGTTTATGGGGCTGTATGGAGGTTTATGGGGTGTATGGAGCTGTATGGAGGTTTATGGGGCTGTATGGAGGTTTATGGGGCTGTATGGAGGTTTATGGGGTTGTATGGGGCTGTATGGAGGTTTATGGGGCTGTATGGGGCTGTATGGAGCTGTATGGAGGTTTTATGGGGCTGTATGGGGCTGTATGGAGGTTTATGGGGTTGTATGGGGCTGTATGGGGCTGTATGGAGGTTTATGGGGTTTATGGGGCTGTATGGAGGTTTATGGGGTTGTATGGGGCTGTATGGAGGTTTATGGGGTGCATGGAGGTTTATGGGGCTGTATGGGATTGTATGGGGGTGCATGGAGGCTTATGGGGCTGTTTGCGTTCATGTGGGTACGGAAAGGGGGGAGTGCAAGGATACCTGAGGGCCAGAATGCGTTGAATGTATTAAATTAACAAAAGTAATTAATCGTAATGATTTAAATAACGTTAAAAAGGAAAAAAAGGGAGAAATACGTAAATAAGGATTAAAAAAAAAGGAATTTCTGTGTATTTCTATCTATGAAAGCTCAGCCATGGGATGGGGAGCAAAGCCTATGGAAAATAAAGCTATTAATGTGAAATACCAAAAATTAATTAAAAATAGTAAAAATAAAATTAAAAATTAATTAATAATAGGAATAATAATAATAATAATAATTAATAATAGTAAAAATAGCCTGAATTTCTGTGTATTTCTATCTATGAAAGCTCAGCCATGGGATGGGGCGCAAAGCCTATGGAAAATAAAGCTATTAATGTGAAATACAAAAAATTAATTAAAAATAAGGGAAAAAATAAAAATTAATAATAGTAATAATAATAATAATAATAATTAATAATAGTAAAAATAGCCTGAATTTCTGTGTATTTCTATCTGTAAAATGCTCGGCTATGGGATGGGGTGCAAAGCCTATGGAAAATAAAGCTATTAATGTTAAACACGAAAAATTAATTAAAAATAGGAAAAAAAATTAAAAATTAATTAAAAAAAAAAATAATAATAATAATAGATAAATAAATAAGGCAAAAATCCTCAACGAAAGACCAAAAAAAGCCCAAGTTCCTGTGTATTTCTATCTGTAAAATGCTCAGCCATGGGATGGGCCGCAAAGCCTATTAAGAATAAGGCCATTAATATGAAATACCAAAAATTAATTAATAATAGTAACAAATAATAATAATAATGATTAATAATAATAAAAATAGCCTGAATTTCTGTGTATTTCTACCTGTAAAAGCTCAGCCATGGGATGGGGCCGCAAAGCCTATTAAGAATAAGGCCATTAATAATAAGACCACTAATATGAAATGCCAAAAAATAATTAAAAATAGTACAAAAAAATTAAAAATTAATTAATAATAATAATGAATAAATAAAAAAGGCACAAATCCTCAACCAAAGACCAAAAAAAAGCCCAGATCTGTGTGTATTTCTACCTATAAAAGCTCAGCCATGGGATGGGCCGCAAAGCCTATTAAGAATAAGACTATTAATAATAAGACCACTGATATGAAATACGAAAAATTAATTAATAATAACAATAAAAAATAATAATAATAATTAAAAAATTAAAAAAATAATAATAATAATAAAAAAAAGGCACCAATGCACAACTAAAGGCCAAAAAGCAGCCGGGATTTGCATGTTTTCCTACCCAGCAGAGGCCTGGCGGCGGACGGGGCGCAAGATGGCGGTGGGACGCAGCGCGGACCCCCACACCCCCCCCCCCCCTTTTGGCCCCCCCCTGCCCCCCCCCGGCCGTACCTCGGTCGGGAGGTTTCAGGGAATGCTTTTGTTTGTAACTGTCTGAAACACAGAAAGAGAAGAGGTGAGAGCAGCGGGACGGACAGCGGGACGGACAGCGGGACGGACAGAGTAAAGGGGGAGGGGGGGGGGAGGAAGGGAGGGGGGGTTGGCCCTGTGGGGGCCGTTTGCAGGCCCGTTTGCGGGGCCCTTTGTGGCCATTTTCAGGCCCTTTGTGGCCATTCTGGACCCTTTGTGGCTATTTTTGGACCTTGGTGGCCATTTTGGGCCCTCTGTGGCCATTTTGGACCCTTGGTGGCCATTTGGGGCCTTTTCTGGCCTTTTTCGGACCTTTGTGGCCATTTTCGGACCCTGGTGACCATTTTGGGGCCTTTGTGGCCATTTTGGGGCCTTTGTGGCCATTTTCGGACCTTTGTGGCCATTCTGGACCCTTTGTGGCCATTTTGGGCCCTTTGTGGCCATTTTTGGACCTTGGTGGCCATTTTTGGACCTCTGTGACCATTTTCTGACCATTTTTGTGGCCATTTTGGGGCCTTTGTGACCCTTTGGCCGCCATTTTGTGACCCTTTCTGGCCCTTTTATTGTGCCTCTGGGGGCCATTTTGGGCCCTTTGTGGCCATTTTGGACCCTTTGTGGCCATTTTCAGACCTTTGTGGCCATTTTGGGGCCTTTGTGGCCATTCTGGGGCCTTTGTGACCCTCTGGCGGCCATTTTGTGACCCTTTCTGGCCCTTTTATTGTGCCTTTGTGACCATTTTGGGCCCTCTGTGGCCATTTTGGGCCCTTTGTGGCCATTTTGGACCCTTTGTGGCCATTCTGGACCCTTTGTGGCCATTTTTGGACCCTTTGTGGCCATTTTGGACCCTTTGTGGCCATTTGGGGCCTTTTCTGGCCATTTTTGTGGCCATTTTGGGGCCTTTGTGACCCTCTGGCCGCCATTTTGTGACCCTTTCTGGCCCTTTGGCAGCCATTTTTGGGCCCTTCGGCAGCCATTTTGTGACCCTTTCAGGTCCTTTGGCAGTCATTTTTGGGCCACTTGGCAGCCATTTTGTGACCCTTCCTGGCCCTTTTATTGTGCCTCTGGGGGCCATTTTGGTCCCTTTGTGGCCATTTTTGATACTTTGTGGCCATTTTCAGACCTTTGTGGCCATTTTCTGACCTTGGTGGCCTTTGGGGCCATTTTGGGGCCTTTGTGACCCTCTGGCGGCCATTTTGTGACCCTTTCTGGCCCTTTTATTGTGCCTTTGTGACCATTTTGGATCCTTTGTGGCCATTTTCAGATCTTTGTGACCCTCTGGTGGCCATTTTGGCACCTTTGTGGCCATTTTGGGGCCTTTGTGACCCTCTGGCGGCCATTTTGTGACCCTTTCTGGCCCTTTGGCAGCCATTTTTGGGCCCTTTGGCGGCCATTTTGTGACCCCTTCTGGTCCTTTTTTGGGGCCCTTTGGGGGCCACTTTGGGGTCTTTGTGGCCCTTCTGTGACCCTTCAGGGGCCATTTTCAGACCTCTGTGGCTATTTTGGGGCCCTTTGTGACCCTTTGGTGGCCATTTTGGGGCCTTTGTGGCCATTTTCGGACCTTGGTGGCCATTTGGGGGCCTCTGTGACCCTCTGGCGGCCGTTTTGTGACCCTTTCTGGCCCTTTTTTGGAGCCCTTTGGTGGCCATTTTGGGCCCTTCAGGGCCCATTTGGGGGCCTTTGTGGCCATTTTGGGGCCTTTGTGACCCTCTGGCAGCCATTTTGTGACCCTTCCTGACCCTTTAGCGGCCATTTTTGGCCCCTTTAGCGGCCATTTTGTGACCCTTTCTGGCCCTTTTATTGTGCCTTTGGGGGCCATTTTGGGGCCTTTGGTGGCCATTTTCAGACCTTTGTGACCTTCTGGAGGCCATTTTGGGACCCTTTCTGGCCCTTTTATTGTGCCTTTGGGGGCCATTTTGGGGCATTTGTGGCCACTTTTGGACCATTGTGACCCAGTGGTGGCCATTTTGGGACCCTGTGGTGGCCATTTTGTGACCCTTTGGCAGCCATTTTGGGACCCTTTGGAGGGCCATTTTGGGGCTTTTATGGCCCTTCTGTGACCTTTTAGGGGCCATTTTGGGGCCTTTGGGGCCATTTTTGGACCTTTGTGACCCTTTGCCGGCCATTTTGGGCCCCCTGGCGGCCATTTTGTGGCCCTTTCTGGCCCTTTATTTTGCCTTTGGGGGCCATTTTCAGACCTGTGTGACCCTCTGGTGGCCATTCTGGGGCCTTTGGTGGCCATTTTGGGCCCTTTGTGGCCATTTTTGGCCCTTTGTGGGCCTTCTGTTGCCTTTGCTGCCCCTTCTTGGATGTCTGTGGTCCTTCATTGGTTCTCTGTAGCCCATTGGTGCCCATTTTTGGGCTCTCTGTGACCCTTCTGCAGCCATTTCCGTGGCCCTCGTGGTCCCTTTGAAGGCCCTCTGTGGCCCTTTCTGGGCCTTTTAATGTCATTTCTGTGCCCTTTCACGACCCTTCTGCTGTCCCTTCCTGCGCTCTTTTGCAGTCCGTTTTTAGCGGCCCATTTTATGACCATTTCAGTGACCTTTCCGTGTCCCTTTCACAGCCTCCCGAGCCGCGTTTTGCAGCTAGAAACCCATCACAAATCCTTAACAAAGAAAGCAGAGCTCAGCTTGGGGTCGAGAGGACGTGAAGAGGTTCCCCCCCCCCCCCATTTTGGTGCAAACGTCCCTTTTTCAGGCTTAAAAAACAAGGAAGAATCAGCGCCGCCCCCAAAGCATCACCTGCCCCCAAACGCCGTCGCAGAGCTTGGGTTACTCACTGTCGCACGCGTAGGGTTTGTCCCTGTCCTCCAAAATGGCCGCGTCCAGTTTCTTACGTGCTCCTCCGACGCCTTTGCCCTGGGTTTGGGGCAGAGAAAAATAAAGAAATAAGGGAAACAATTAAAAATAACGTAGAAGCAAAACCAACCCGCAATGGTTTGAATGATCCCACGGTGCTGCTGGGCGGGGAGAGCCTGCCATGACAGCTTGGGATGCAGCGGATCCAGCTGGGATCTCCCCAGCACATAAAACGGTGTTTTTGAGGGGTAGAAATTCACCTGGTTTGTGAGGATTCGGCGTTAAAACGGTGCTGGGGGGGGGGGTTTCTCACCTTTGCTTTCCCCTTCCCTCTCCGTTTCGGTGTGTCTTCCTCGTAGTCTTCATCATCCAAATCATCCAGGAAATCGTCCGGCTCCAGGATGCGCTGGGCGGGGAAGAGAGGAATTGGGTTACAACAGAAAACCCCCCCCAAAAAAAAGGGAATTTAGGGCGATTGGACGATGATTTGGGTCCATCCTGCAGGGGGAAACTAGGAAATACAACTTGTTTGGGTAAGGAAGTGGCTGAGGGCCGTGCACAGCGGGTTGTGGTGAATGGAGTCCAGCTGGCGACCCGTTTCAGGGTCCCCCAGGGGTCGGTGCTGGGGCCGACCTTGTTTAGAATCATAGAATCATCGAATCATCGAATCCCCAAGGTTGGAAAAGACCTCCAAGCTCATCCAGTCCAACCGTTCGCCTGTTCCCAACAGCTCCCACTGAACCACGGCCCTCAGCACAGCGTCCAGCCTTTCCTTCAACACCCCCAGGCTCGGTGCCTCCCCCACCTCCCTGTGCATCCATTGCAGCGCTGCCCACCTTTCTGACAAGCAATACTTCCTCATGTCCAGCCTGAATCTCCCCTGCCGTAGCTTGAAGCCGTTCCCTCTGCTCCTATCACTGCTGACACGAGAGCAGAGGCCGACCCCCAGCTCACCGCAGCCTCCCTTCATGCAGTCATAGAGAGCCCCCCCCGAGCTCCTCTTCTCCAGGCTGAACATTCCCAGCTCCTTCAGCCTCTCCTCATCAGCCCTGTGTTCCAGACCCCTCACAGCTTTGCTGCCCTCCTTTGAACACGTTCCAGGCCCTCAATATCTTTCTTGCAGTGAGGGGCCCAAAACTGGACACAGCACTCGAGGTGCGGCCTCACCGGTGCTGAATACAGGGGCACAATCACCTCTCTGCTCCTGCTTGCAATGCAGTTTCTGATGCAGGCCAGGCTGCCATTGCCCTTCTTGGCCAGCTGGGCACACTGTGGGCTCATATTCAGCCCAGCATCCATCCATACCCCCAGGTCTGTTTCCTCTACGCCGTCCTCCAGCCACACCGCCCCAAGCCTGCAGCGTCGCCTGGGGTTGTTGGAGCCCAAGTGCAGGACCCGGCATTTGGCCTTGTTGCACCTCATCCCGTTGGTTTCAGCCCAGCTCTGCATCCTGTCCAGATCCCTCTGCAGGGCCTCGCTACCCCCAGGCAGATCCACGCTTCCAGCCCATTTGGTGCCATCTGCGAATGTACTGAGGCTGCACTCGATGCCCTCCTCCAGGCCATCAATAAAGATATTGAAGAGGACAGGCCCAGCACCGACCCCTGGGGCACACCGCTCACGACCGCTCGCCAGCTGGATTTGACTCCATTCCCCACCACTCTCTGAGCCCGGCCCTCCAACCAGCTCCTCACCCAGCACAGTCTGCAGCCATCCAGGCCTCGGGCTGCCAGCTTCTGCAGGAGAATGCTGTGGGAGACAGCGCCAAAGGCTTTGCTGCAGTCCAGGCAGAGCACGTCAACAGCCTTTCCCTCATCCACCACATGGTCACCGGATCGTAGAAGGAGATCAGGTTGGTCAAGCAGGAGCTGCCCTTCACCAACCCATGCTGCTAGGCCTGATGCCCCGCTCATCCCGCACGTGCCGCATCATCTCCCTCAAGACAATCTGCTCCATCACCTTCCCTGGCACCGAGGTCAGGCTGACAGGCCTGTAGTTCCCCAGATCCTCCTTACGACCTTTCTTGTCAATGGGAGTCACGTTGACAAGCCTCCAGTCCTCTGGGACCTCACCAGTGCACAAGGAGCGCTGACAGATGATGGAAAGCGGCTCGGCTCTCACCTCCGCCAGTTCCCTCAGCACTCTCGGGTGGATCTCATCTGGCCCCATCGACTTGTGGCAGCCCAGTTGGAGCAGCAGGTCTCTGACTGTTTCCTTCAGAATCGCAGGGGGGTTCGTGTGCTCCCCGGCCGAGATTACCAGGTCAGAGAGAGGAGTGTCCTGAGGATAACTGGTCTGGCTTTTAAAGACAGACGTAAAGAAGGCATTCAGAACCTCTGCCTTTCCCTTATCCTCAGTGGTCGCATTCCCAGCCTCATCCAGCAAAGAGTGGATATTCTCCTTCGTCCTCCTCTTACTGTTCATGTATTTATAAAAGAGTTTCTTATTCCTTTTCACCCCAGCGGCCAGGTTCAATTCAAGCTGGGCTTTTGCCTTTCTGATTTCACCTCTACACATCCTAACGACTCCCTTGTATTCGTTCTGAGTGGCCTGTCCCTCTTTCCACAGGGCGGGTATGATTCTCTTTTTCTCCCGGAGCCTCAGGAATAGCTCCCTATTCATCCACGCCGGTCTTCTTCCCTATTCATCATTCCATTCTTCCCCACCGGCTCATTTTGCAGCTCAGGGGGACTGCCTGCTCCTGCGCCCTTAAGACTTCCTTCTTGAAGAGCAACCAGCTCTCTTGGACCCCTTTACTCGCTAAGACTGAATGCCAGGGGACTCCCCCTATTAGTCCCTTGAACAATGCAAAGTCCGCCCTCCTCAAGTCCAAGGTAGAAATTTTACTATTCCCCCTCCAGGCTCCGCCATGAATCACGAAGTCTAGACACGTTGGGACCCATTGGGACCCATAGAGACACATTGGGAGCCACTGGGACCCATAGAGACACGTTGGGACCCATTGGGACCCATAGAGACACGTTGGGAGCCACTGGGACACACCGAGACACGTTGGGAGCCACTGGGACCCATAGAGACACGTTGGGACCCATTGGGACCCATAGAGACACGTTTGGAGCCACTGGGACCCATAGAGACACGTAGGGACCCATTGGGACCCATAGAGACACATTGGGACCCATTGGGACCCAGAGACACGTTGGGAGCCACTGGGACCCACAGAGACACGTTGGGACCCATTGGGACCCATAGAGACACGTTGGGACCCATTGGGACCCATAGAGACACGTTCGGAGCCACTGGGACCCATAGAGACACGTTGGGACCCATTGGGACCCACAGAGACACATTGGGACCCATTGGGACCCAGAGACACGTTGGGAGCCACTGGGACCCACAGAGACACATTGGGACCCATTGGGACCCATAGAGACACATTGGGAGCCACTGGGACCCATAGAGACACGTTGGGAGCCACTGGGACCCACAGAGACACGTTGGGACCCATTGGGACCCATAGAGACACGTTGGGACCCATTGGGACCCATAAAGACACGTTCGGAGCCACTGGGACCCATAGAGACACGTTGGGACCCATTGGGACCCATAGAGACACGTTGGGAGCCACTGGGACCCATAGAGACACGTAGGGACCCATTGGGACCCATAGAGACACGTTGGGAGCCACTGGGACCCACAGAGACACGTTGGGACCCATTGGGACCCATAGAGACACGTTGGGACCCATAGACTCCACCACCTCCCTGGGCAGCCTGTTCCAGTGAACACTGGGACCCATAGAGACACATTGGGACCCATTGGGACGACGGGGGATCGGGGAGGGGTCTCAAGGGGTTTGGAGGGGGATGGGCGACGCTGCTATAGGTGAGGGCAAACCAGGAGGGTCTGCGGGGGTTTGGGGAGGGGTCTGCACCTTCCGTGCGCGGCTGTTGGTGATGGGGAATTTACCAAGCTGTCGTCGTCCATGCGGGGGTCGGGGAGGGGGCTCAAGGGGTTTGGAGGGGGGTGGGCGATGCTATAGGAGGGGGCGACCCAGGAGGGTCTGGGGGGGTTTTGGGGAGGGGTCTGCACCTTCCGTGCGCGGCTGTTGGTGACGGGGAACTCGCCCAGGCTGTCGTCGTCCATGCGGGGGTCGGGGAGGGAGCGTTTCTCCAGGGGGTCCGTCCTGAGCAGAGCCTCCAGGCTGCTGCCGTCCTGGGAGATGAGCCCTTCCTTCTTGAGGGTCTGGTCGGTGTCTGCAGGAGGAAGAGAGAGGAAGGGATGGGTTGGAAGGGTCCTTAAAGGTCAGAGAAGTGGGCAGGAGGGTCCTTAAAGGTCAGAGAAGGAGTTGGGTTGGGTTGGAAGGGGACTTAGAGGTCATAGAAGTGGTCAGGAGGGTCCTTAAAGGTCACAGAAGTGGTCAGGAGGGTCCTTAAAGGTCAGAGAAGGAGTTGGGTTGGGTTGAAAGGGGACTCAGAGGTCATAGAAGTGGTCAGGAGGGTCCTTAAAGGTCATGGAAGGAGTTGGGTTGGGTTGGAAAGGTCCTTAAAGGTCATAGAAGTGGGCAGGAGGGTCCTTAAAGGTCATAGAAGGAGTTGGGTTGGGTTGGAAAGGTCCTAAAAGGTCATAGAAGTGGTCAGGAGGGTCCTTCAAGGTCATGGAAGGAGTTGGGTTGGGTTGGAAGGGTCCTTAAAGGTCATAGAAGTGGGCAGGAGGGTCCTTAAAGGTCATGGAAGGAGTTGGGTTGGGTTGGGTTGGAAGGGGACTTAGAGGTCATAGAATCGGGCAGGAGGGTCCTTACAGGTCACAGAATTAATTGGTCAGGACGGTCCTTAAAGGTCATAGAAGTGGGCAGGAGGGTCCTTCAAGGTCATGGAAGGAGTTGGGTTGGGTTGGAAGTGGACTTAGAGGTCACAGAATTGGTCAGGAGGGTCCTTAAAGGTCACAGAATGAGTTGGGTTGATCAAAGGATCATAGAATGGCTTGGAAGGGTCCTTAAAGAACAAAGAATCATAGAATGGGTTGGAAAGGTCCTTAAAGATCAACGAATCATAGAATGGGTTGGAAGGGTCCTTACAGATCAAAGGATCATAGAATGGGTTGGAAGGGTCCTTAAAGATAACAAATCATAGAATGGGTTGGAAGGGTCCTTAAACATCAACGAATCATAAAACTGCTCAGAAGGGTCCTTAAAGATCAATGAATCATAGAACTGCTCAGAAGGGTCCTTAAAGATCAACGAATCATAGAACTGCTCAGAAGGGTCCTTACAGATCAACTAATCATAGAACTGCTCAGAAGGGTCCTTACAGATCAACTAATCATAGAACTGCTCAGAAGGGTCCTTACAGATCAACGAATCATAAAACAGCTTGCAAGGGTCCTTAAAGATCAACGAATCATAGAATGGGTTGGAAGGGTCCTTAAAGATCAACGAATCATAGAACGGGTTGGAAAGGTCCTTAAAGATGAATACGCTGGAAGGCACGAGGCCCTCAGACAACAATCAGAGTCTCAACAAGAGCCGGAAATGAACCAGAGGAAGGGCCTCACCTGGTTTGATGGAAGGGAAGGAGAGCCTGGGATCCTCCGGAGGATGAGCGCGGCGTTTTTTCCTCCAGCGCCGTGCAGGATAGGAATAAAGCTGCCCTGCCGCCAAACCTTTATTGGGAAATAATAATAATAATAATAAGAAGAAGAAGAAGAAGAAGAAGAAGAAGGAGGAGAAGAAGAAAGAGGAGAAGGAGGAGGAGGAGAAGAAGGAGGAGGAGAAGGAGGAGAAGAAGAAGAAGGAGGAGAAGAAAAAGGAGGAGAAGAAGAAAGAGGAGAAGAAGGAGGAGGAGAAGAAGAAGGAGGAGAAGAAGGAGGAGAAGAAGGAGGAGAAGAAGAAGGAGGAGAAGAAGGAGGAGGAGAAGAAGGAGGAGAAGAAGAAGGAGGAGAAGAAGAAGGAGAAGAAGAAGGAGGAGAAGAAGAAGGAGGAGAAGAAGGAGAAGAAGGAGGAGGAGAAGGAGGAGAAGAAGAAGGAGGAGGAGAAGGAGAAGAAGAAGAAGAAGGAGGAGGAGAAGGAGAAGGAGGAGGAGGAGAAGGAGGAGAAGAAGGAGGAGAAGGAGGAGAAGAAGAAGAAGAAGGAGGAGGAGAAGAAGAAGGAGGAGAAGAAGGAGGAGAAGAAGAAGGAGGAGAAGAAGGAGGAGAAGAAGGAGGAGGAGGAGAAGGAGAAGAAGGAGGAGGAGAAGAAGGAGGAGGAGAAGAAGGAGGAGAAGAAGAAGGAGGAGAAGAAGAAGGAGGAGAAGAAGAAGGAGGAGAAGAAGGAGAAAAATTGAGGTTATCCAACCCAACAGCACACAGGGATCCCGATCCGACCTGGGCCGCGGTGCCTCTTCTCCATCCAGATGTAGCAGTTGCTCTGAGCCACGCCGGTCTGCGAATCCAGGAAGGGCAGGCGGACGCTGCGCTCGGCGCACAGCCTGGCGTTGTAGTTGTGGCACTGCTCCATGGCGTCCCTGTAGTACTGCTCACCCAGCCTGGGGGGGCAAAGGGACGGGGTGAAAAAACAGCCGGGGGGGGTTGGGGAAAGATTCCGACAGGGGTTTGGGAGGGGGGGGAGGAAAAATGGGGTGGTTGTGGAAGCGACCGCGGGGATTTTTGGGGGGGGGGTTTGGGGGTGTTGGGAAGAGCAATGATGGGATTTTGTGGGGAGGGAGGAAATCCTGATAACCAACCGATTTTGGGAGATTTTGGGTGATGGAAGAGCGATGATGGAGGGATTTTGTGGGGAGAGAGAAAATCCTGGTTGCCAACAATACAACCAACCAATATTGGGAGATTTGGGGTGATGGAAGAGCAATGATGGAGGGATTTTGTAGGGAGGGAGAAAACCCAAGTAACAAACACACAATCTACCAAATTTTGGGAGATTTGGGGTGATGGAAGAGCAATGATGGGGGGATTTTGTGGGGAGAGAGAAAATCCTGATAACCAGAAACATAACCGACCAATTTTGGGAGATTTGGGGTGATGGAAGAGCAATGATGGAGGGATTTTACAGGGAGGGAGGAAATCCTGATAACCAGCAACATAACCGACCAATCTTGGGAGATTTGGGGTGATGGGAAGAGCAATGATGGGGGGATTTTGTAGGGACAGAGGAAATCCAGCTCACCAACAACACAACCAACCAATATTGGGAGATTTGGGGTGATGGGAAGAGCAATGATGGAGGGATTTTGTAGGGAGAGAGAAAACCTGAGTAACTAACACACAATCTACCAAATTTTGGGAGATTTGGGGTGATGGAAGAGCAATGATGGAGGGATTTTGTAGGGAGAGAGAAAACCTGAGTAACAAACACACAATCTACCAAATTTTGGGAGATTTGGGGTGATGTAAGAGCAATGATGGGGGGATTTGTAGGGAAAGAGAAAATCCTGGTTGCCAACAATACAACCAACCAATTTTGGGAGATTTGGGGTGTTGGGAAGAGCAATGATGGAGGGATTTTGTAGGGAGAGAGAAAACCCAAGTAACTAACACACAATCTACCAAATTTTGGGAGATTTTGGGTGATGGAAGAGCAATGATGGGGGGATTTGTAGGGAGAGAGAAAATCCTGGTTGCCAACAACACAACCAACCAATTTTGGGACATTTTGGGTGTTAGAATGAGCTCTGATGGAAGGATTTAATAGGGAGAGAGAAAATCCTGACAACCAGCAACATAACCGACCAATCTTGGGAGATTTGGGGTGGTGGAAGAGCAATGATGGAATGATTTTGTAGGGAAAGAGGAAATCCAGCTCACCAACAACACAACCAACCAATATTGGGAGATTTGGGGTGATGGAAGAGCAATGATGGAGGGATTTTATAGGGAAAGAGGAAATCCTGGTGGCCAACAATACAACCAACCATGAAAACCTATGGATAATCATAAAAAACCTATGGATAATCATAAAAGACCTATGGATAATCATAAAAGATCTATAGATAATCATAAAAGACCAATAGATAATTATAGAAGACCTACAGATAGCCACCAAAATCCACGGATGACCATGAAAACCTATGGATAATCATAAAAAACCTATGGATAATCATAAATAACCTATAGATAATCATAAATAACCTATAGATAACCATGAAAGACCTACAAATAGCCACCAAAATCCAAGGATAACCATGAAAACCTATGGATAATCATAAAAGACCTATGGATAATCATAAAAGACCTATAGATAAGCATAAAAGACCTACAAATAGCCACCAAAATCCATGGATAACCATGAGAACCTATGGATAATCATAAAGACCCTATGGATAATCATAAAAAACCTATAGATAATCATAAAAGACCTACGGATAATCATAAAAAACCTATAGATGATCATAAAACACCTACAAATAGCCACCAAAATCCACAGATAACCATGAAAACCTATGGATAATCACAAAAAAACCTATGGATAATCATAAAATACCTATAGATAATCATAAATAACCTATGGATAATCATATAATACCTACAGATAATCATAGATAACCTATAGATAATCATAAAAGACCTACAAATAGCCACCAAAATCCATGGATAACCATGAAAACCTATGGACAATCATAAAAAACCTATGGATAATCATAGAAAACCTATAGATAATCATAAATAACCTATAGATAATCACAAATAACCTATAGATAATCATGAAAGACCTACAAATAGCCACCAAAATCCACGGATAACCATGAAAACCTATGGATAACCATAAAAAACCCTATGGGGAGCCCCCAGAACCCTATAGGAAATGCCCCACTGATGAAGAAACCCCTTTTTTGCTATAGGGGAGGAGCCCATGGCCCCAAAGGATGTATAGGATACCCGCTATGGGTCTCGACAGGGGACACCAGGTAAGCATAGGGTACTCCCGTGGGTTCCTATAGGGATCTCTGTGTGATCCTATAGGGGAATCTCTATGGGTTCCTATAGGGGGGATCTCTATGTGATCCTATAGGGGAATCTCTATGGGTTCCTATAGGGGGGATCTCTATGTGATCCTATAGGGGGAATCTCTATGGGTTCCTATAAGCTATGAGCTCCTACAGGGGGAAGCTCTATGGGTTCCCACAGGGAAATCTCCATGGAATCCTATAGGGGGGATCTCAATGGGATCCTTTAGAAAGATCTCTGTGGGATCCTATAGGGAGGGCTCAGTAGTTTTCTATTGGAGGGATCTCTATGGGTTCCTATGGGGGGACCTCTATGGGATCCTATAGGAGGGATCTCTATGGGTTCCTATGGGGGGATCTCTATGGGCTCCACAGGGAGATCTCCATGGGATCCTATAGGGAGGACTCAATAGTTTCCCATAGGAAGGATTTCTATGGGATCCTATAGGGAGGGCTATATAGTTTCCTATAGGAAGGATCTCTATGGGATCCTATGGGGGGATCTCTATGGGTTCCTATAGAGGGATCTCTATGGATCCTATAGGGAGGGCTCAACAGTTTCCTACAGGAAGGATCTCTATGGGATCCTATAGGGAGAAGCTCTACGGTGGGTTCCTATAGGGGGGGATCTCTATGGGTTCCACAGGGAGATCTCTATGGGATCGTATAGGAAGGATCTTTACGGGATCCTATAAGAAGGGCTCTGTGGGTTCCTATGGGGGGATCTCTATGGGATCCTATAGGGAGGCTCAGTTGTTTCCTGTAGGAAGGATCTCTATGGGATCCTATAGGGAGGGATCTCTATGGGTTCCTATGGGGGGATCTCTATGGGCTCCACAGGGAGATCTCCATGGGATCCTATAGGGAAGGCTATATAGTTTCCTATAGGAAGGATCTCTATGGGATCCTATAGGGAGAAGCTCTATGGTGGGTTCCTATGGGGGGATCTCTATGGGATCCTATAGGGAGGGCTCAATAGTTTCCTATAGGAAGGATCTCCATGGGATCCTATAGAGGAATCTCTATGGGTTCCTATGGGTGGATCTCTGTGGGCTCCACAGGGAGATCTCCATGGGATCCTACACAGAGGATTCTGTATGATCTTACAGGGGGGATCTCCATGGGATCCCATAGGGAGGGCTATATAGTTTCCTATAGGAGGGTTCTCTATGGGATCCTATAGGGAGGGATCTCTATGGGTTCCTATGGGGGGATCTCTATGGGCTCCACAGGGAGATCTCCATGGGATCCTATAGGGAGGACTCAGTAGTTTCCTATAGGAAGGATCTCCATGGGATCATATAGGGAAGGCTATATAGTTTCCTATAGGAAGGATCTCTATGGGATCCTATAGGGAGGGCTCAGTAGTTTCCTATAGGAAGGATCTCCATGGAATCCTATAGGGAGGACTCAGTAGTTTCCTATAGGAAGGATCTCCATGGGATCATATAGGGAAGGCTATATAGTTTCCTATAGGAAGGATCTCTATGGGATCCTATAGGGAGGGCTCAGTAGTTTCCTATAGGAAGGATCTCCATGGAATCCTATAGGGAGGGCTCTCTATGGGTTCCTATGGGGGGCTCTCTATGGGTTCCTATGGGGGGATCTCTACGGGATCCTATAGGAGGGCTCTCTATGGGTTCCCCTCTCCCAAGGACACAACGAAGAGCTCCCTCCTCCTACACGGCAGCCCCCATAGGGCCCTAAAGATCCACAGGAGCCTCTGTAGGGACCCCACAGGGAGGCATCCCCCGCCCCACAGGCCCCACACAGCGCCTTTCCCATTGGCACCGCGTGTGGGGGGGGGGGGGAGGGAGGACACCACACGGCCCCAAACCGCCCTCAAGGCCCCACCGCCCCCCACACGGACACCCCCAGCCCTGGACAGCCCCAAAGCCGGTCAGGGCCGTATTATTCCCGCGGGATATGGAGCGGAAGGGAGGGGGGAGGGGGCTTTCACTCACAGCTTCACCACATTCTGTACCACCGCCGCCATTTTGCCTCCGCCGCCTCCGGAGCGCTGCGCAGCGCGCATGCGCGGGGAGCGGCCGCGCTGCGCCTGCGCAAAATGGCGGC
>NW_027638985.1:0-15917 GCF_951394365.1 Tetrao urogallus
CCCCCTTTGTCCCACTCTCCTCCAATCGCCGCACGGAACGTCCGGATCGGCCGCTCCCATTGGGTGGAAAGTAGAACCCGCCTCCCTTCTTCCGCCGATCACTTCCGCTTCCGACTTCCTACGCAGTGCGTCCTAGTACTTCCGGTGCATCATCGCTTTCTGTCCCAATGCTCCAGTACGGCCCAGTATGACTCAGTGCCCCCTGAGTCGTTGTGCCCAGTGCTCCCAGTATGGCCCACTGCCTCCCAGTATGGACTCAGTGCCTCCCAGTATGGCCCAGTATGACTCAGTGCCCCCACCAGTCACGGTGCCCAGTGCTCCCAGTATGGACCAGTGCTCCCAGTATGGACTCAGTGCCTCCCAGTATGGCCCAGTATGGCCCAGTGCCCCCCCCCCAGTCTCTGTTCCCAGTGCTCCCAGTATGGGCCAGTGCTCCCAGTATGGACTCAGTGCCTCCCAGTATGGCCCAGTGCCTCCCAGTATGGCCCAGTATGGCCCAGTGCCCCCCCAGTCTCTGTTCCCAGTGCTCCCAGTATGGCCCAGTGCCTCCCAGTATGGCCCAGTATGACTCAGTGCCCCCCAGTTGCTATGCCCAGTGCTCCCAGTATGGCCCAGTGCTCCCAGTATGGCCCAGTATGACTCAGTGCCCCCCAGTTGCTATGCCCAGTGCTCCCAGTATGGCCCAGTATGACTCAGTGCCCCCCAGTTGCTATGCCCAGTGCTCCCAGTATGGCCCAGTGCTCCCAGTATGGCCCAGTATGGCCCAATGCCCCCCCAGTCTCTGTTCTTAGTGTTCCCAGTATGGACCAGTGCTCCCAGTATGGCCCAGTGCCCCCCCAGTCTCTGTTCCCAGTGCTCCCAGTATGGCCCAGTGCTCCCAGTATCATCAGATGGTATCATTCAACTCTTCCCAGTCTTTCCCAGTTCATCCCAGTCCCTTCCAGTTCCTCCCAGTCTCTCCCAGTTCCCTCCAGTTCATCCCAGTTCATTCCCAGTCCATCCCAGTACCCTCTATTGCCTCCCAGTCCCACCCAGTTCCCTCCCAGTTCCCCCCCAGTCCATCCCAGTTCCCTCACAGTTGCTCCCCCTCCCCCCCCCCCCCCCGCATCCTCCCTGATGACGTCACGGCCCCATGTGACGTCACGTGATGCCTGCGTGGCGTCACCCAATGGCGTCGTCTCGAAGTGTCACGTGATGATGGAACTGGGAGGGACTGGGAAGGACTGGGAGGGACTGGGATGAACTGGGAGGGAACTGGGAGGGATTGGGAGGAACTGGGAGGGATTGGGAGGAACTGGGAGGGACTGGAACTGGGGATGGACTGGGAGGAACTGGGATGAACTGGGAGGGGACTGGGAGGGGACTGAGATGAACTGGGAAGAACTGGGAGGAACTGGGAGGGACTGGGAGGGAACTGGAAGGGATTGGGATGAACTGGGAGGAACTGGAACTGGGGGTGGACTGGGATGAACTGGGATGAACTGGGAGGGAACTGGGAGGGAGTGAGAAAGGAACTGGGATGAACTGGGAGGGAACTGGGAGGGAGTGAGATGAACTGGGATGAACTGGGATGAACTGGGAGGGAACTGGGAGGGAGTGAGAAAGGAACTGGGATGAACTGGGAGGGAACTGGGATGAACTGGGAGGGACTGAGATGAACTAGGAAGAACTGGGAGGGACTGAGAGGGACTGGGAGGGACTGGGAGGAACTGGGAGGGATTGGGATGAACTGGGAGGGACTGGAACTGGGAGGGATTGGGAGGAACTGGGATGAACTGGGAGGGAGTGGGAGGGGAACTGGGATAAACTGGGAAGGAACTGAGAGGAACTGGGATGAACTGGGAGGGAACTGGGATGAACTGGGAGGGAGTGGGAGGGGAACTGGGATAAACTGGGAAGGAACTGAGAGGAACTGGGATGAACTGGGAGGGAACTGGGAGGAACTGGGAAGGACTGGGAAGGACTGGGAGGAACTGGGATGAACTGGGATGAACTGGGATGAACTGGGAGGGACTGAGATGAACTAGGAAGAACTGGGAGGGACTGAGAGGGACTGGGAGGGACTGGGAGGAACTGGGAGGGATTGGGAGGAACTGGGAGGGACTGGAACTGGGAGGGATTGGGAGGAACTGGGATGAACTGGGAGGGAGTGGGAGGGGAACTGGGATAAACTGGGAAGGAACTGAGAGGAACTGGGATGAACTGGGAGGGAACTGGGAGGAACTGGGAGGGACTGGGAAGGACTGGGAGGAACTGGGATGAACTGAGATGAACTGGGATGAACTGGGAGGGACTGGGGAGGGACTGGAAGGAACTGGGATGAACTGGGATGAACTGGGAGGGAACTGGGAGGGACTGGGAGGGACTGGGAGGGATTGGGAGGAACTGGGAGGGAACTGGGAGGGAACTGGGAGGGACTGGGATGAACTGGGAGGGACTGGGAGGAACTGGGAGGGACTGGGATGAACTGGGATGAACTGGGAGGGAACTGGGAGGGACTGGGAGGGACTGGGTGGGCTGGGAAGGGACTGGGAGGGACTGGGAGGGACTGGGAGGAACTGGGAGGGACTGGGAGGGACTGAGATGAACTGGGATGAACTGGGAGGGAGTGAGAAAGGAACTGGGATGAACTGGGAGGGAACTGGGAGGGAGTGAGAAAGGAACTGGAATGAACTGGGAGGGAACTGGGATGAACTGGGAGGGAACTGGGATGAACTAGGAAGAACTGGGAGGGACTGGGAGGGATTGGGATGAACTGGGAGGGACTGGAACTGGGAGGGATTGGGAGGAACTGGGATGAACTGGGAGGGAGTGGGAGGGGAACTGGGATAAACTGGGAAGGAACTGGGAGGAACTGGGATGAACTGGGAGGGAACTGGGAGGAACTGGGAGGGACTGGGAAGGACTGGGAAGGACTGGGATGAACTGGGATGAACTGGGATGAACTGGGAGGGACTGGGAGGGACTGGGGAGGGACTGGAAGGAACTGGGATGAACTGGGATGAACTGGGAGGGAACTGGGAGGGACTGGGAGGAACTGGGAGGGACTGGGAGGGACTGGGAGGGACTGGGAGGAACTGGGAGGGAACTGGGAGGGAACTGGGAGGGAACTGGGGAGGGACTGGAAGGAACTGGGATGAACTGGGATGAACTGGGAGGAACTGGGATGAACTGGGAGGGAACTGGGAGGGACTGGGAGGATACTGTGGGGAACTGAAATGAAATGGGAGGGAACTGGGAGGGAACTGGGATGAACTGGGAGGAACTGGGAAGGAATCATCTGAAAATTTCCCCTTTGTTTTATTCGACTGTAAAACACGGAGAGGAGAAACGGCCCTGGGAGCCCAAAATGGGGGCGCAAAGTCCTCCGAGGGACCCCAAATGGAACTGGGGGTCCTCCGGGGGTCCCCAGAGTCCTCCAAGGGACCCCAAGGTCCTCCAAGGGATCCCAAATGGCATTGGGGGTCCTCCGAGGGACCCCAAGTCCTCCAAGGGACCCCAAAGTCCTCCAAGGTCCCCAAAGTCCTCCAAGGGACCCCAAATGGAACTGGGGGGTCCTCCGGGGGTCCCCAAAGTCCTCCAAGGGATCCCAAAGTCCTCCAAGGGATCCCAGAGTCCTCCAAGGGACCCCAGAGTCCTCCAAGGGACCCCAAATGGTATTGGGGGTCCTCCGGGGGACCCCAAAGTCCTCCAAGGGACCCCAAGTCCTCCAAGGGATCCCAAATGGAACTGGGGGGCCTTCGGGGGTCCCCAAAGTCCTCCAAGGTCCACAGAGTCCTCCAAGGGACCCCAAGGTCCTCCAAGGGACCCCAAATGGAACTGGGGGTCCTCCGAGGCACCCCAAGTCCTCCAAGGGACCCCAAGGTCCTCCAAGGGACCCCAAGTCCTCCAAGGGACCCCAAATGGCATTGAGGGTCCTCCAGGGGTCCCCAAAGTCCTCCAAGGGACCCCAGAGTCCTCCAAGGGACCCCAAATGGTATTGGGGGTCCTCCGAGGGACCCCAAGTCCCCCAAGGGATCCCAAATGGAACTGGGGGTCCTCCGGGGGTCCCCAAAGTCCTCCAAGGGACCCCAGAGTCCTCCAAGGGACCCCAAATGGCATTGAGGGTCCTCCAGGGGTCCCCAGAGTCCTCCAAGAGACCCCAAGGTCCTCCAAGGTCCCCAGAGTCCTCCAGGGGTCCCCAAAGTCCTCCAAGAGACCCCAAGTCCTCCAAGGGATCCCAAATGGCATTGGGGGTCCTCCGAGGCACCCCAAGTCCTCCAAGGGACCCCAAGGTCCTCCAAGGGACCCCAAGTCCTCCAGGGGACCCCAAATGGCATTGAGGGTCCTCCAGGGGTCCCCAAAGTCCTCCAAGGGACCCCAGAGTCCTCCAAGGGACCCCAAACGGTATTGGGGGTCCTCCGAGGGACCCAAGTCCCCCAAGGGATCCCAAATGGAACTGGGGGTCCTCCGGGGGTCCCCAAAGTCCTCCAAGGGACCCCAGAGTCCTCCAAGGGACCCCAAATGGCATTGAGGGTCCTCCAGGGGTCCCCAGAGTCCTCCAAGAGACCCCAAGGTCCTCCAAGGTCCCCAGAGTCCTCCAGGGGTCCCCAAAGTCCTCCAAGAGACCCCAAGTCCTCCAAGGGATCCCAAATGGCATTGGGGGTCCTCCGAGGCACCCCAAGTCCTCCAAGGGACCCCAAGGTCCTCCAAGGGACCCCAAGTCCTCCAGGGGACCCCAAATGGCATTGAGGGTCCTCCAGGGGTCCCCAGAGTCCTCCAAGGGACCCCAAGGTCCTCCAAGGGATCCCAAATGGAACTGGGGGGCCTTCGGGGGTCCCCAGAGTCCTCCAGGGGTCCCCAAAGTCCTCAAAGAGACCCCAAGGTCCTCCAAGGGATCCCAAATGGCATTGGGGGTCCTCCGAGGGACCCCAAGTCCTCCAAGGAACCCCAAGGTCCTCCAAAGGACCCCAAATGGCATTGGGGGTCCTCCGGGGGTCCCCAAAGTCCTCCAAGGTCCCCAGAGTCCTCCAGGGGTCCCCAAGGTCCTCCAAGGGATCCCAAATGGAACTGGGGGTCCTCCAGGGGTCCCCAAAGTCCTCCAAGGGACCCCAAGGTCCTCCAAGGGACCCCAAGTCCTCCAAGGGACCCCAAATGGCATTGGGGGTCCTCCAGGGGTCCCCAGAGTCCTCCAAGGGACCCCAAGTCCTCCAAGGGACCGCAAATGGCATTGAGGGTCCTCCAGGGGTCCCCAAAGTCCTCCAAGGTCCCCAGAGTCCTCCAAGGGACCCCAAGGTCCTCCAAGGGACCCCAGAGTCCTCCAAGGGACCCCAAATGGCATTGAGGGTCCTCCAGGGGTCCCCAGAGTCCTCCGAGGGACCCCGAGGTCCTCCAAGCGTCCCCAAATGTCACCTGGGGTCACCCAGGCCATTCCAAGAATGTCCCCAAGTTGTCACTTCAGTCCTCCAACCGCTCCAGGAGTGTCACTTCAGTCCTCCAAGATGTCACTTGGGTCCTCCAACCACTCCAGGAGTGTCACCTGGGTCCTCCAAGATGCCACTTGGGTCCTCCAACCACTCCAGGAGTGTCACCTGGGTCCTCCAAGATGCCACTTCAGTCCTCCAATCACTCCAGGAGTGTCACTTCAGTCCTCCAAGATGTCACTTGGGTCCTCCAACCACTCCAGGAGTGTCACCTGGGTCCTCCAAGTTGTCACTTCAGTCCTCCAATCACTCCAGGAGTGTCCCTTCAGTCCTCCAAGATGTCACTTCAGTCCTCCAATCACTCCAGGAGTGTCCCTTCAGTCCTCCAAGATGTCACTTGGGTCCTCCAACCACTCCAGGAGTGTCACCTGGGTCCTCCAAGATGCCACTTCAGTCCTCCAACCACTCCGTGAATGTCACTTCAGTCCTCCAAGTCACACTGGGGTCCTCTGGGTGTCCCCAAGGTGTCACCAGGGATCCCTGCCTGTCCACGAGATGCCACTGAGGTCCCCCAAGATGTCACCGGCGGTCCTCCAACCACTCTATGACCACCGTTGAGGTCCTCCAAGGTCACACCGGAGGTCCTCCAACCCGGTAACCACCACTGAGTTGGTCCTCCAACCACTCCATAACCACCACGGAGGTCCTCCAAAGTGTCACCAGGGTCCCCAACCTCTTCAGAAATGTCACCTGAGTCCTCCAAGGTGTCGCTGGGGTCCTCCAAGGTGTCGCTGGGGTCCTCCAAGATGTCATCTGGGTCCTCCAAGGTCACACCGGAGGTCCTCCAACCCCGGTAACCACCATTGAGTTGGTCCTCCGACTCCATAACCACCATTGAGGTCCTCCAAAGTGTCACCAGGTGTCCCCAACCTCTCCAGAAATGTCACCAGGGTCCCCCCAAGGCCTCACTGGGGTCCTCCAGAATCTCACTGATGTCCTCCAATGTCTCACCAAGGTCCTCCAAAGCATCACCAAGGTCCTCCAAGTTGTCACCAGGGTCCTCCAACCTCTCCATAACCACCGAGATCCCCCAGAATGTCACCTTGGGGGGGTCCCCAACCTCTCCAGAAACGTCACTGCGGTCCCCCAAGGTGGCACCAGGGTCCTCCAAAGCATCACCAGGGTCCCCAACCCCTCCAGAAGCATCACTGGGCTCCCCCATGGTATCACCAGGGTCCTCCAAAGCACCACCAAGGTCCTCCAAGTCATCACTGGGGTCCTCCACCCTCTCCATAACCACTGAGATCCCCCCAGAGCATCACCAGGGTCCCCAACCTCTCCAGAAGCATCACTGGGGTCCCCCAGGGGGTCACCAGGGTCCCCAATGGTGCCACCAGGGTCCTCCAAAGCATCACCAAGGTCCTCCAAGTCATCGCCGGGGTCCTCCAACCTCTCCATAACCACCGAGATCCCTCCAAAGCATCACCAAGGTCCTCCAAGCTGTCACCAAGGTCCTCCAAGCTGTCACCAGGGTCCTCCAAAGCACCACCAAGGTCCTCCAAGCTGTCACCAGGGTCCTCCAAAGCACCACCAAGGTCCTCCAAGTCATCGCCGGGGTCCTCCAACCTCTCCATAACCACTGAGATCCCCCCAGAGCATCACCAGGGTCCCCAACCTCTCCAGAAACGTCACTGGGGTCCCCCATGGTGCCACCAGGGTCCTCCAAGTCGTCGCCGGGGTCCTCCAAGCTGTCACCAAGGTCCTCCAAAGCACCACCAAGGTCCTCCAAGCTGTCACCAGGGTCCTCCAAAGCACCACCAAGGTCCTCCAAGCTGTCACCAAGGTCCTCCAAAGCACCACCAAGGTCCTCCAAGCCGTCGCCGGGGTCCTCCAACCGCTCCATCCCCCCAAAACGTCACCTGGGGGAGGCCGGGGTTCCCCAACCTCTCCATAAGCTGGGGACGGGTGAAGACTGGAAGGCTGGAGGAAGGAGCTGGGGGCCCCACGGCGGGCGCCTTCACTTCTGTCTCTGGAAGAGGAAGAGGCGCAGGTTGATGTTTTTGGCCGCCAGCAGTTTGTTGCACTCCACCGAGTCGACGATGGGCAGCGGGACGTAGTCGGTCTCGTTGCTCTCGTTGGTGAAAACGAAGTGGTAAATGACCGGGTTGATCTGGACGTCGTCGTAGGGACCCTCGAGGAGGAGGAAGGAGCATTCGAGGGGGGAGCTGACTTTGCTCTTGAGGATGAGCTGGAAGGACAGCGTGCGCTTGCACGACAGGTTGGGGTTGCGCTCGGAGTCGTTGACGCGAGCCTTCAGCACCCACGTCTGGTTGAGCACCGTCAGCCGCTGCGTCTCGTAGTACAGCCGAGTGATGAAGTCGTCCGTGCGGTAAGGGCGGAACTGAACCTCTGCAGGAGGAGAGGAGGGGGTGAGGGGGGCAATGGGGGCGAGGGGGGCATTGGGGGCAATGGGGGTGAGGGGGGCAATGGGGTGAGGGGGGCAATGGGGGCAATGGGGGCAATGGGGTGAGGGGGGCAATGGGGGCAATGGGGGCAATGCGGGCAATGGGGGCAATGGGGGTGAGGGGGGCATTGGGGGCAATGGGGGCATTGGGGGCAATGGGCGCAATGGGGGCAATGGGGGCAATGGGGGCAATGGGGGCATTGGAGGCATTGGAGGCATTGGGGGCAATGGGGGTGAGGGGGGCAATGGGGGTGAGGGGGGGCAATGGGGGTGAGGGGGGGCAATGGGGGCAATGGGGGCATTGGGGGCAATGGGGGCAATGGGGGCAATGGGGGTGAGGGGGGCAATGGGGGCAATGGGGGCAATGGGGGCATTGGGGGCATTGGGGGCATTGGGGGCAATGGGGGCAATGGGGGCATTGGGGGCAATGGGGGCAATGGGGGCATTGGGGGCAATGGGGGCAATGGGGGCAATGGGGGCAATGGGGGCAATGGGGGCAATGGGGGCAATGGGGGCATTGAGGGCAATGGGGGCATTGGGGGCAATGGGGGCAATGGGGGCATTGGGGGCATTGGGGGCAATGGGGGCATTGGGGGCAATGGGGGCAATGGGGGCAATGGGGGCAATGGGGGCAATGGGGGCAATGGGGGCATTGGGGGCAATGGGGGCAATGGGGGCAATGGGGCATTGGGGGCATTGGGGGCAATGGGGGCATTGGGGGCAATGGGGGCAATGGGGGCATTGGGGGCAATGGGGGCATTGGGGGGCAATGGGGGCAATGGGGGCATTGGGGGCATTGGGGGCAATGGGGGCATTGGGGGCAATGGGGGCAATGGGGGCAATGGGGGCAATGGGGGCAATGGGGGCAATGGGGACATTGGGGGCAATGGGGGCATTGGGGGCAATGGGGGCATTGGGGGCAATGGGGGCAATGGGGGCAATGGGGGCATTGGGGGCAATGGGGGCAATGGGGGCAATGGGGGCATTGGGGGCAATGGGGGCATTGGGGGCAATGGGGGCAATGGGGGCATTGGGGGCAATGGGGGCAATGGGGGCATTGGGGGCAATGGGGGCAATGGGGGCAATGGGGGCATTGGGGGCAATGGGGGGCAATGGGGGCAATGGGGGCATTGGGGGCAATGGGGGCAATGGGGGCATTGGGGGCATTGGGGGCAATGGGGGCATTGGGGGCAATGGGGGCAATGGGGGCAATGGGGGCAATGGGGGCATTGGGGGCATTGGGGGGCAATGGGGGCATTGGGGGCAATGGGGGCAATGGGGGCAATGGGGGCATTGGGGGCAATGGGGGCAATGGGGGCATTGGGGCATTGGGGGCATTGGGGGCATTGGGGGCAATGGGGGCATTGGGGGCAATGGGGGCATTGGGTGGGGGCTCAGTGGGGGGGGTCACTGCCACCTCTGTCACCCCCCCCCCCGCCCCCCATTGGGCCCCAAATGAAGCCGGGGTCCCCAGTTGTCCCCAAAGTGCCATCGGTGTCCCCTGACCCCTCCAGAAACCCCCCCACCCCAAAAGGGGTCTCCTGGGGTCCCACCAACCAAAGCAGCCATAGAGGGCCCCCACCCCATAGAAACCCCATAGAGGGGCCCCCCACCCCATAGAAAGCCCCAACCCCATAGAAACCCCATAGACGGGCCCACACCCCATAGAAAGCCCCAAGCCCATAGAGGAGCCCCCCACCCCATGGAAAGCCCCAAGCCCATAGAAACCCCATAGAGGAGGCCCCCACCCCACAGAGGGCCCCCACCCCATAGATAAGCCCCAACCCCATAGAAACTCCATAGAGGAGGCCCTCACCCCATAGAGGGCCCCCCACCCCATATAGTGGTGGCAAATGGCCTCGACCCCATGGGACAGGGACCCCCGTGGGGACCCCAAAAGGGTGGCAGGGGGCCCAGCAAGGGGAACCCCAATAGGAACATGAATGGGATCCCAATGGGAACCCCAAAAGGAATCCCAATAGGATCCCAACGGGATCCACAATGGGAACTGCAGTGGGATCCCAATGGGAACCCAATAGGAACCTCAATAGGATCCCAATGGGAACCCAATGGGAACCCCAATAGGATCCCAATGGGAACCCAATGGGAACATGAATGGGATCCCAATGGGAACTGCAGTGGGATCCCAAAAGGATCCCAATGGGAACCTCAATAGGATCCCAATGGGAACCCAATAGGAACTTCAATAGGATCCCAATGGGAACCCCAATAGGATCCCAGTAGGAACCTCAATAGGATCCCAATGGGATCCCAATAGGAACCTGAATAGGATCCCAATGGGATCCCAATAGGAACCTCAATAGGATCCCAATGGGAACCCAATAGGATCCCTGTAGGAACCTCAATAGGATCCCAATGGGAACCTCAATAGGATCCCAATGGGAATCTCAATAGGATCCCAATGGGAACCCAATAGGATCCCTGTAGGAACCTCAATAGGATCCCAATGGGAACCCAATAGGAACATGAATGGGATCCCAATGGGAACTGCAGTGGGATCCCAATAGGATCCCAATGGGAACCCCAATAGGATCCCAGTAAGAACCTCAATAGGATCCCAATGGGAACCCAATAGGATCCCTGTAGGAACCTCAATAGGATCCCAATGGGAACCCAATAGGAGCATGAATGGGATCCCAATGGGAACTGCAGTGGGATCCCAATAGGATCCCAATGGGAACCCCAATAGGATCCCAGTAAGAACCTCAATAGGATCCCAATAGGATCCCAATAGGAACCCAATGGGAACCCAATGGGAACCCAATGGGAACTGCAGTGCGATCCCAATGGGAACCCAATAGGAACCTCAATAGGATCCCAATGGGAACCCAATGGGAACCTCAGTAGGATCCCAACGGGAACCCAATAGGATCCCAATGGGATCCCAATGGGAACCCAATAGGAACCTCAATAGGATCCCAATGGGAACGGCAGTGCGATCCCAATGGGAACCCAATAGGAACCTCAATAGGATCCCAATGGGAACCCAATGGGAACCTCAATAGGATCCCAACGGGAACCCAATAGGATCCCAATGGGATCCCAATGGGAACCCCATAGGAACCCCAATGGGAACCTCAATAGGATCCCAAAGGGAACCCCAATAAGAACCTCAATAGGAACCCAATGGGAACTGCAGTGGGATCCCAATGGGAACCCAATAGGAACCCCAAAAGGATCCCAACAGGAATGGAAACTGCACTGGGATCCCAATGGGAACCAAAATGGGAATCCCAATGAGATCCCAATGGGAATCCCAAGAGGAACCTCCATAGGATCCCAATGGGAACAGCAATGGGATCCCAATGGGAAACCAAATAGGATCCCCAGTAGGATCTCAATGGGATCCCAATGGGAACCCAATGGGAACCCCAACAGGAACCCCAAAGGGATCCCAATGGGAACCACAATGGGAACTGCAATGGGATCCCAAAGGGAATCCCAAAAGGAACCCAATGGGATCCCAAAGGGAAACGGACCAGGAACCCCCAAGGGATCCCAATAGGATCCCAATGGGATCCCAATGAGAACCCCAGAAGGATCTCAACAGGAATGGGAACTGCAATGGGATCCCAATGGGAACCCAATAGAATCCCAAAGGGAAACCAATGGGAAAAGAAGGGGAATTGCAATAGGAATCCCAAAAGGACCCCAATGGGATCCCAATGGGAATCCCAATAAGATCCCAATGGGAACAGCAATGGGAACAGAATGGGAACAGAATGGGAATCCCAATAAGAACCCCAAAAAGATCCCAATGGGAAACCAATGGGAACTGCAGTAGGAATCCCAATGGGAATCCCAATAGGAACCTCAATAGAATCCCAATGGGATCCCAATGGGAACCCCAATAGAATCCCAATGGGATCCCAATGGGAACCCCAATAAGATCCCAATGGGAAATGGAACGGGAACCCCCACAGGATGCAAATGGGAACCTATTGGAAACCCCAAAGGGAACCCAATGGGAACCCAATGGAAACCTCAATAGGATCCCAATGGGAACCCAATAGGAACCTCTATAGGATCCCAATGGGAACTGCAGTGGGATCCCAATGGGAACGCAATGGGAACTGCAGTAGGAATCCCAATAGGAATCCCAATAGGATCTCAATGGGAACCCCAATAAGACCCCAATGGGAAATGGAACGGGAACCCCCAAGGGATCCCAATGGGAACCTATTGGAAACCCCAAAGGGAACCCAATGGGAATTCCAATAGGAACCCCAAAAGGATCCCAAGGGGAATGGGAACTGCAATGGGATCCCAATGGGAACCAGAATGGGAATCCCAAAAAGATCCCAATGGGAATCCCAAGAGGAACCTCCATAGGATCCCAATGGGAACTGCAATGGGAACAGCAATGGGATCCCAATGAGAAACCAAATAGGATCCTCAGTAGGATCTCAATGTTCCCAATGGGAACAAAATGGGAATCCCAATGGGAACACGATGAGAATTCCAATAGGAACCCCAAAAGGATCCCAACAGGAACCCCAATGGGAATCCCAATAGGAACAGCAATGGGATCCCAATGGGAAACCAAATAGGATCCCCAGTAGGATCCCAATGGGAACAGCAATGGGATCCCAATGGGAGCAGAATGGGAATTTGAATAGGAACCCAAAAAAGGATCCCAATGGGAACCACAAGGGGAACTGCAATGGGATCCCAACGGGAATCCCATAAAGGATTCCAGTGGGAATGGGAACTGCAATGGGAATTCCAGTAGGAACACAACTGGGAACCCCACTAAGATCCCAATGGGAACCCAAAAGGATCCCAATGGGAACTGCAATGGGATCCCAATGGGAACCAAAATGGGAATCCCAATAAGAACCGCAATAGGAACCCCAATAGGATCCCAATGGGAACAGCAATGGGATCCCAATAGGAACCCCAATAGGATCCCAACGGGAACAGCAATGGGATCCCAACAGGAACCCCAATAGGATCCCAATGGGAACAGCAATGGGATCCCAATGGGAACCCAATGGTAAACCAAATAGGATCCCCAGTAGGATCTCAATGGGATCCCAATGGAAACAGAATGGGAACCCCAATAGGAACCCCAATGGGATCCCAATGGGAACACGATGGGAATCCCAATAGGAACCCCAAAAGGATCCCAATAGGAACACAATGGGATCCCAATGGGAAACCAAATAGGATCCCCAGTAGGATCTCAATGGGATCCCAATGGGAACAGAATGGGAACCCCAATAGGAACCCCAAAAGGATCCCAATGGGAACCACAATGGGAACTGCAATGGGATCCCAAAGGGAATCCCAAAAGGAACCCAATGGGATCCCAAAGGGAAACGGACCAGGAACCCCCAAGGCATCCCAATAGGATCCTAATGGGAATTCCAATAGGAACCCCAAAAGGATCCCAATGGGGATGGGAACTGCAATGGGATCCCAAAGGGAAACCAATGGGAACGGAACAGGAATCCCGACAGCAATCCCAATAGGATCGGCAATAGGATCTCAGTGGGATCCCAATGGGAACAGAATGGGAATCCCAATAAGATCCCAATAGGAATCCCAAAAGGATCCCAATGGGAACCAGAATGGGAATCCCAATAGGAACCCCAAGAGGAACCTCCATAGGATCCCAATGGGAACAGCAATGGGATCCCAATGGGAACCCAATGGGAAACCAAATAGGATCCCCAAAAGGATCCCAATGGGAACAGAATGGGAATCCCAATAAGATCTCAATGGGATCCCAATGGGAACACGATGGGAATTCCAATAGGAACCCAAAAGGGATCCCAACAGGAACCGCAATGGGAACTGCAATGGGATCCCAATGGGAAACCAAATAGGATCCCAATGGGAACAGAATGGGAATCCAATGGGAACCCCAAAAGGATCCCAATGGGAACAGAATGGGAATCCAATGGGAACCCCAAAAGGATCCCAATGGGAACAGAATGGGAATCCAATAGGAACCCCAAAAGGATCCCAATGGGAACAGAATGGGAATCCAATAGGAACCCCAAAAGGATCCCAATGGGAACAGAATGGGAATCCAATAGGAACCCCAAAAGGATCCCAATGGGATCCCAATGGGAACACGATGGGAACTGCAATGCCCCCCCCACCCCATAGCTGCCCCCACCACCCCATGGGTCCCAATGAGATGCCACCACCCCATAGGTGCCCCCACCACCCCATAGATGCCCCCACCACCCCACAGGTGCCCCCACCATGATGCCACCACCCCATAGGTGCCACCACCACCCCATAGGTCCCCCCCACCACCATGCCACCACCCCATAGGTGCCCCCACCACCCCATAGGTGCCCCCACCACCCCATAGCTGCCCCCACCACCATGCCACCACCCCATAGGTGCCCCCACCACCCCATAGATGCCCCCACCACCATGCCACCACCCCATAGTTGCCATCACCCCATAGGTGCCCCCACCACCCCATAGGCGCCCCCACAACCCCACAGGTGCCGCCCCCACCACATGGGTCCCCATGAGATGCCACCATCCCATAGGTGCCCCCCCCACCCCATAGATGCCCCCACCACCCCATAGCTGCCCCCACCATGATGCCACCACCCCATAGGTGCCCCCACCACTCCATAGATGCCCCCCCCACCCCATAGATGCCCCCACCACCATGCCACCACCCCATAGGTGCCACCACCACCCCATAGGTGCCCCCATCACCCCATAGCAGCCCCCACCACCCCATAGGTGCCCCTTCATGATGCCACCACCCCATAGGTGCCCCCACCACCCCACAGCTGCCCCCACTACCCCATAGATGCCCCCACCACCCCATAGATGCCCCCACCACCATGCCACCACCCCATAGGTGCCATCACCCCACAGGTGCCCCCCACCACCCCATGGGTCCCCATGAGATGCCACCACCCCATAGGTGCCCCCACCACCCCATAGGTGCCCCCACCACAATGCCACCACCCCACAGCTGCCCCCACTACCCCATAGATGCCCCCACCACCATGCCACCACCCCATAGTTGCCATCACCCCATAGCTGCCCCCACAACCCCACAGGTGCCCCCATCACCCCATGGGTCCCATGAGATGCCACCACCCCATAGCTGCCCCCACCACCCCATAGGTGCCCCCTCCACGATTCCACCACCCCATAGGTGCCCCCACCACCCCATAGATGCCCCCACCACCATGCCACCACCCCATAGGTGCCCCCCACCACCCCATAGATGCCCCACCACCATGCCACACCCCATAGTTGCCATCACCCCATAGGTGCCCCCACCACCCCATAGGCGCCCCCCACAACCCCACAGGTGCCGCCCCCACCACATGGGTCCCCATGAGATGCCACCACCCCATAGGTGCCCCCACCACCCCATAGATGCCCCCACCACCCCATAGCTGCCCCCACCATGATGCCACCACCCCATAGGTGCCCCCACCACTCCATAGATGCCCCCCCCACCCCATAGATGCCCCCACCACCATGCCACCACCCCATAGGTGCCACCACCACCCCATAGGTGCCCCCATCACCCCATAGCAGCCCCCACCACCCCATAGGTGCCCCTTCATGATGCCACCACCCCCTAGGTGCCCCCACCACCCCACAGCTGCCCCCACTACCCCATAGATGCCCCCACCACCCCATAGATGCCCCCACCACCATGCCACCACCCCATAGGTGCCATCACCCCACAGGTGCCCCCACCACCCCATGGGTCCCAATGAGATGCCACCACCCCATAGGTGCCCCCACCACCCCATAGGTGCCCCCACCACAATGCCACCACCCCACAGCTGCCCCCACTACCCCATAGATGCCCCCACCACCATGCCACCACCCCATAGTTGCCATCACCCCATAGCTGCCCCCACAACCCCACAGGTGCCCCCATCACCCCATGGGTCCCATGAGATGCCACCACCCCATAGCTGCCCCCACCACCCCATAGGTGCCCCCTCCACGATTCCACCACCCCATAGGTGCCCCCACCACCCCATAGATGCCCCCACCACCATGCCACCACCCCATAGTTGCCA
>NW_027638984.1:0-14366 GCF_951394365.1 Tetrao urogallus
CTAATCATCCCACCACCTCCATCCCACCCTATAACCCAAATCCCACCCATCCCCCCACCATCACCTCCACCCCACTGTCCAGGTCCCTCCCTACCCTTCCTATCTCCCCGCCATTCACCACGGAGGACCTCCCCACATCCACCCCATCGTCACCACCCGACCCCCCCCCCCCCCCCAAATCCTGAGGCTCGTCCCCATGGCTGCCCCCAAAACCCTACTTGATGCTGATGGCAAATTCTCCCGTGTCCTTCACCCGCTGCCGCACCAGGAACGTGCCATCAGAGCGGGGGGTCAGGATCTGTTCCGCTTCCCCCCTTTCCATGGGGCCGGCGTACCTGGGGTGGGGAAGGGTGAGGTTCTGAGACCCCCACATCAGCACCCCATTGTTGTTATGGGGTGATCTGGGGGGGGGGGGGGGGGCTGTATAGGATCTAGGGGGCTCCGGGGAAGGATGGGGGCAGCAGGGGGGGGTCTGTGTGCTGGGGTGACTCTGGTGACTTCAGGAGGGTTTGAGGCAATAGGGTGACCCCAAAAAAGGATGAGGTGAAAGATTCCTTGGGTCCCAGCGGCTGTGGGGTGAGGATTTGGGTGAGGGGCCGGGGACAACGGAGGCCTTAAAAGACAATTTGGGGTTTCTCGGGGGATTCGAGGGGACCCCAACACTGACCAGAGGTAGACGGAGAGATCCGGCAGCGGTGCCTGTGGGGCAGAGGGAGAGATGGGGATGAAGGGGGGCAGGGGGCGACTCCGCCAAAGCCCCCCGTATCCCACAGACACCCCATATCCCTCAGACACCCCATATCCCACAGACACCCCTTATCCCATAGACAACCCCATATCCCACAGACACCCCATATCCCACAGACACCCCTTTTCCCACAGACACCCCATATCCCACAAAACATCCAGCATATGGGGCACATCCCCACCGTGCCCAGCCCTTGGAGCTCCTTGGAGGCGTTGTAGGGGATCTCAGGGGGTTTTGGGGTCCCTGTACTCACACAGATGAAGGGTCTGACAGCAGCACAGGGGAACCAGCCCGTCTCACCATTGACCACGTTCCTGCCCTGCGGACAAAGCCCCACATGGAGATCCATCCTCAGTACGGCTGTAGGAACCCGGCCCCACTTTGGGGTCCATCCTGACACAGTCGTGGAGACCCATCTGGCCATAAAGGATCTGCCCCCACGATGGAGATCCATCCCTACAATGGTTATAGGGGATCTGTCCCCACTTTGGGGTCCAACCTGATGTGGCCATGGAGACCCACCTTCATCATGGCCATAAAGGATCTGCCCCAAAATTGAGGGTCCACCACTACAGTGGTTATAGGGGATCCGTCCCCACTTTGGGGTCCGTCCTGACACAGTCATGGAGACCCATCTGGCCATAAAGGATCTGCCCCAATAGTGGAGATCCATCCCTACAATAGTTATAGGGAATCTGTCCCCACTATGGGGTCTGACCTGACACGGCCATGGAGACCCACCTTCATCGTGGCCATAAAGGATCTGCCCCAAAATTGAGGGTCCACCACTACAATGGCTATAGGGGATCCGTCCCCACTTTGGGGTCCGTCCTGACACAGTCATGGAGACCCATCTGGCCATAAAGGATCTGCCCCCACGATGGAGATCCATCCCTACAATGGTTATAGGGGATCTGTCCCCACTATGGGGCCCAACCTGACGTGGCCATGGAGACCCACCTTCATCATGGCCATAAAGGATCTGCCCCAATAATGAGGGTCCATCCCTACAATGGTTATAGGGGATCCATCCCCACTTTGGGGTCCGTCCTGACACAGCCATGGAGACCCATCTGGCCATAAAGGATCTGCCCCCAAGATGGAGATCCATCCCTACAATGGTTATAGGGGATTTGTCCACACTTTGGGGTCTGTCCTGACACAACCACAGAGACCCATCTTCATCATGGCCATATAGGATCTGTCCAATAGTGAGGGTCCATCCCTACAATGGTTATAGGGGATCTGTCCCCACTATGGGGTCCATCCTGACGTGGCCATGGAGACCCACCTTCGTCATGGCCATAATGGATCTGCCCCCACGATGGAGATCCATCCCTACAATGGTTATAGGGGATTTGTCCCCACTATGGGGTCTGACCTGACACAGCCATGGAGACCCGCCTTCATCATGGCCATAAAGGATCTGCCCCAAAATTGAGGGTCCATCCCTACAATGCTTATAGGGGATCCGTCCCCACTATGGGGTCCAACCTGACGTGGCCACGGGGATCTCTCCCTACGATGGCCATAGGGGTCCTGTCCCCATTTTGGGGTCCATCCTGACCCAACCTGGTGGGATCCATCCCCATAGCCGTGATCCACCCCCATGCAGGACCCCCCCTCCCGCCCCCCACGCAGGCGCCCCTCGCCACCCCACTGACCCCCCTACCTGCCACCACAGCTGCTCCGCCTCCGCCACCGTTGCCTCCACGACGTCCCCAGGGCTGAGCCGTAGGGCAGGACCCACATTTCCCGGCGGTGGGGGCACCCCGCTGTAGTGCTGGTTCGCCTCCATCTTGGGCAACCCTATAGGAATGAGGAGACGTGATACGGGGCGCTGCGAAACCACGGACCCCCCAAAACGCCTGGACCCATCGACCCGAGCCCCCCAAGCTGTGCTCACCCAGGTCTGCAGCCTTGTTCTCGTGACCCGGGCACTGGGATTTCATCTGGGGGACCAACAGAACCCCATTGAGATCCGAGGAGGCGACGGCACCGCCGGCACCTCCCGAATTCGGTGCCTTTTTCACCCGTTTCGCCGTTACCTTCCTGTTGCCAGAGCTCGGATCTGAGGCGGAAGAGAAACGGCTCGTTAGTCGGGGAGGGGGCAATTAACACCCACCCCAATTAATTCCTCACGCTACTTCTGTTCCTTTTGGGGCTGGCGGCCCTCCTCAGCGGATTCCACAACTCCTGGGGGCAACACTCACCCCATAGCACCCTATTCCCCGCCCCGCTCCCCTCCGTTCCCCACCCCATAGCGCCCCAACCTCCCGCCCCACATCAACCCGCTCCCCCAAACCCCACAACTCATCTCACCGGCTCCGCAGGTCCCCATCCTCCCCAAACATTCCTTGTGTGCAGGAGCCCGGCACCGGTTGCAGCGGTATCCCTGGTAGAACGTCCCTCTGTGGGGGGAACAGTTTGGGGTCAGTGGGGTGCAGGGGGGGACGCGGGGGCGCCCTCGGCAAATGGGGATGACCCTCGGCTTCTGTGGGACCCATTCTTGACTTTTACCCCGTCAACTTTGCCCTCACCCCAATCCTAAACTCCCCAAACTTCACTCCAATCCAAACCCACCCAACCTTCACCCCAATCTTTCAGCCCCCCAACCTCCACCCCAATCCTAAACTCCCCAAACTTCACTCCAATCCCTGACCCCCGTCCCCAATATTTACCCCAAACCTCGACTCCCCCCAAAATCCCCCCCGATCTTTAACCCCCTTCCCAATTTCACCCCAATCCTGAACCCATCCAAAGTCCTCCCCAATCCTAACCCTCCCCCAATCTTCAATCCCTGACCCCACAATTCCACCCCAATCCTAAACCCCCCAAATCCACCCCAATCCTAAACCCACCCAACCTTCACCCCTCAAATCCACCCCAATCCTAACTGTCCCCCAGTCTTCAATCCCTGACCCCCCAATTTCACCCCAATCCTAAACCCCCCAAATCCACCCCAATCCAAACCCACCCAACCTTCACCCCAATCTTTGAGCCCCCCTAAATCCACCCCAATCCTAAACTCCCCAAACTTCACTCCAGTCCCTGACCCCCGTCCCCAATCTTCACCCCAAACCTCAACTATCCCGAAATCCCCCCTGATCTTTAACCCCCTTCCCAATTTCACCCCAATCCTGAACCCATCCAAAGTCCTCCCCAATCCTAACCCTCCCCTAATCTGCAATCCCTGTGCCCCCCAATTTCACCCCAACCCCAAACTCCCCAAACTCTACCCCAATCCTAAACCCACCCAAGCTTCAACCCAAATCCACCCCAATCCTAACCCTCCCCTAATCTTCAATCCCTGACCCCACAATTTCACCCCAATCTTTGAGCCCCCTCAAATCCACCTCCATCCTAACTGTCCCCCAATCTTCAATCCCCGATCCCCCAATTTCACCCCAATCCTAAACCCCCCAACCTCCACCCCAATCCTAAACTCCCCAAACTTCACTCCAATCCCTGACCCCCGTCCCCAATATTTACCCCAAACCTCGACTCCCCCCAAAATCCCCCCCGATCTTTAACCCCCTTCCCAATTTCACCCCAATCCTGAACCCATCCAAAGTCCTCCCCAATCCTAACCCTCCCCTAATCTGCAATCCCTGTGCCCCCCAATTTCACCCCAATCCTAAACCCACCCAAACTTCACCCCAATCTTTGAGCCCCCCCCAAATCCGCCCCAATCCTAACTGTCCCCCAATCTTCAATCCCTGACCCCCCAATTTCCCCCCAATCCCAAACCCCCCAAACTCCACCCCAATCCAAACCCACCCAAACTCCACCCCAAATCTTTGAGACTCCCCAGACTCCACCCCAAACCTAAACTCCCCAGACTTCACTCCAGTCCCTGACCCCCGTCCCCAATCTTCACCCCAAATCTTGACTCCCCCCCAAATCCCCCCCGATCTTTAACCCCCTTCCCAATTTCACCCCAATCCTGAACCCATCCAAAGTCCTCCCCAATCCTAACCCTCCCCCAATCTTCAATCCCTGACCCCACAATTCCACCCCAATCCTAAACCCCCCAAATCCACCCCAATCCTAAACCCACCCAACCTTCACCCCTCAAATCCACCCCAATCCTAACTGTCCCCCAGTCTTCAATCCCTGACCCCCCAATTTCACCCCAATCCTAAACCCCCCAAATCCACCCCAATCCAAACCCACCCAACCTTCACCCCAATCTTTGAGCCCCCCTAAATCCACCCCAATCCTAAACTCCCCAAACTTCACTCCAGTCCCTGACCCCCGTCCCCAATCTTCACCCCAAACCTCAACTATCCCGAAATCCCCCCTGATCTTTAACCCCCTTCCCAATTTCACCCCAATCCTGAACCCATCCAAAGTCCTCCCCAATCCTAACCCTCCCCTAATCTGCAATCCCTGTGCCCCCCAATTTCACCCCAATCCTAAACCCACCCAAACTTCACCCCAATCTTTGAGCCCCTCCCAAATCCACCCCAATCCTAACTGTCCCCCAATCTTCAATCCCTGACCCCCCAATTTCCCCCCAATCCCAAACCCCCCAAACTCCACCCCAATCCAAACCCACCCAAACTCCACCCCAAATCTTTGAGACTCCCCAGACTCCACCCCAAACCTAAACTCCCCAGACTTCACTCCAATCCCTGACCCCCGTCCCCAATCTTCAACCCAAATCTTGACTCCCCCCCAAATCCCCCCCGATCTTTAACCCCCTTCCCAATTTCACCCCAATCCTGAACCCATCCAAAGTCCTCCCCAATCCTAACCCTCCCCCAATCTTCAATCCCTGACCCCCCAATTTCACCCCAACCCCCAAACCCCCAAACTCCACCTCAATCCAAACCCACCCAACCTTCACCCCAATCTTTGAGCCCCCCAAAACTCCACCCCAATCCTAACTGTCCCTCAATCTTCAATCCCTGATCCCCCAATCCACCCCAATCCTAAACTCCCCAAACTTCACTCCAATCCCTGACCCCCGGCCCCAATCTTCACCCCAAACCTCGACTATCCCGAAATCCCCCCCGATCTTTAACCCCCTTCCCAATTTCACCCCAATCCTGAACCCATCCAAAGTCCTCCCCAATCCTAACCCTCCCCTAATCTGCAATCCCTGTGCCCCCCAATTTCACCCCAATCCTAAACCCACCCAAACTTCACCCCAATCTTTGAGCCCCTCCCAAATCCACCCCAATCCTAACTGTCCCCCAATCTTCAATCCCTGACCCCACAATTTCCCCCCAATCCCAAACCCCCCAAACTCCACCCCAATCCAAACCCACCCAAACTCCACCCCAAATCTTTGAGACTCCCCAGACTCCACCCCAAACCTAAACTCCCCAGACTTCACTCCAATCCCTGACCCCCGTCCCCAATCTTCACCCCAAATCTTGACTCCCCCCCAAATCCCCCCCGATCTTTAACCCCCTTCCCAATTTCACCCCAATCCTGAACCCATCCAAAGTCCTCCCCAATCCTAACCCTCCCCTAATCTTCAATCCCTGACCCCCCAATTTCACCCCAACCCCAAAACCCCCAAACTCCACCTCAATCCAAACCCACCCAACCTTCACCCCAATCTTTGAGCCCCCCAAAACTCCACCCCAATCCTAACTGTCCCTCAATCTTCAATCCCTGATCCCCCAATCCACCCCAATCCTAAACTCCCCAAACTTCACTCCAATCCCTGACCCCCGTCCCCAATCTTCACCCCAAACCTCAACTATCCCGAAATCCCCCCTGATCTTTAACCCCCTTCCCAACTTCACCCCAATCCTGAACCCATCCAAAGTCCACCCCAATCCTAACCCTCCCCCAATCTTCAATCCCTGACCCCCCAATTTCAACCCAATCTTTGAGCCCCCTCAATTTCACCCCAATCCTAAACTCACCCAACCTTCACCCCAATCTTTGAGCCCCCCAAATCCACTCCAATTCTAAACCCACCCAACCTTCACCCCCAAATCCACCCCAATCCTAACTGTCCCCCAATCTTCAATCCCTGACCCCCCAATTTCACCCCAATCCTAAACCCCCCAAACTCCACCCCAATCCAAACCCACCCAACCTTCACCCCAATCTTTGAGCCCCCCCAAATCCACCCAATCCTAATTGTCCCCCAATCTTCAATCCCTGACCCCCCCAATTTCACCCCAATCCTAAACCCACCCAACTTTCATCCCAATCTTTGAGCCCCCCAAACTCCACCATAATACTAAGCCCACCTAACCTTCACCCCCAAATCCACCCCAATCCTAACCCTCCCCCAGTCTTCAATCCCTGACCCCCAATTTCACCCCAATCCAAACCCACCCAAACTTCACCCCAATCTTTGAGCCCCCCCCAAATCCGCCCCAATCCTAACTGTCCCCCAATCTTCAATCCCTGACCCCCCAATTTCCCCCCAATCCCAAACCCCCCAAACTCCACCCCAGTCCAAACCCACCCAACCTTCACCCCAATCTTTGAGCCCCCCTCAAATCCACCCCAATCCTGTCCCCCAATCTTCAATCCCTGACCCCCCAATTTCACCCCAATCCTAAACCCACCCAACCTTCACCCCAATCTTTGAGCCCCCCCAAACTCCACCCCAGTCCTTGACCCACCCAACCTTCACCCCAATCCTTGACCCACCCAGACCCCAAACTACCCCAATCCTTGACCCCTGACGACCTCACCCCCCACCTCTGGCACCTTCCCCTTCCCCTGACGCCCCCCCAGCCCCCCCCATACCTCAGCAGCATCTGGCAGGCCCTACAGGACGTGGTGTCCTCAAAGGAGAACATCTGGAAGTCATGTCCATCCGCCAGGGCGTGCTCCGGGAAGATGTTGGACCTGACCAAGGATGAGGGGGGGTCCTGAGGGGGGCAACTCGACCCCCATAGGGACACCCAGCCCCTCAGTGGGGTGCATCCCGTCCCGTCCCAATGTTGTGGGGTCACCTACAGGGCCATCTCGAACTGCTCCAGCCATTTCTTCTTCAGCTCGCGTGTCTTGAAGAAGAGCTCGTAGCCCTGCAGCCCGGCTGTGTTGATGAGCAGGAAGGTGTGGGACCACTGCAGGTAAAGGCAGGGGGTCAGCAGGGACCAGGCGTGGGGGGTGGCCACCGAGTTTCAATGGGGCCACCAAGAGTTGGGCGTTTGGTGGCACCGGACTTCCATGGGGCCACCAGGAACGGGGAGATTGGGGCCATCAGATCGGGACATTTGTGGCCACCAAGGGCCCTGACGCTTGGGGCCACCAAATCTGGACATTTGTGGTCACCAAATCTGGACATTTGGGGCCACCAAGGACCCCAACACTTGGGGCCATCAGATTGGGACATTTGGGGCCACCAAGGACCCCGACACTTGGGGCCACCAAATCTGGACATTTGGGGCCATCGGTCCCCAACGGGGCCACCAAGGAGCTGTGGGATTGAGGTCACCAGATCTGGACATTTGTGGCCAACAAGGATCTGGACACTTGGAGCCACCTGACTCCAATGGGGCCACCAAGGATCTGGGTGCTTGGGGACACCAGATCTGGACATTTGTGGTCACCAAATCTGGACATTTGGGGCCACCAGTCCCCAATGGGGCCACCAAGGAGCTGTGGGATTAAGATCATCGGATCTGGACACTTGTGGCCACCTGACTCCAATGGGGCCACCAAGGATCTGGGTGCTTGGGGACACCAGATCTGGACATTTGTGGTCACCAAATCTGGACATTTGGGGCCACCAGTCCCCAATGGGGCCACCAAGGAGCTGTGGGATTAAGATCATCGGATCTGGACACTTGTGGCCACCTGACTCCAATGGGGCCACCAAGGATCTGGGTGCTTGGGGACACCAGATCTGCACACTTGGGGCCACCAAGGATCCTGATACTTGGGGCCACCAAATCAGGACACTTGAGGCCACCAGATTTCAATGAAGCCACCAAAAGCTGGATGCTTGGGGCCACCAGACTTCAAAGGGACCTTCAGGAACAAGGAGTTTGGAGCCACCAGATCTGGACATTTGGGGCCACCAAGGACCTTGACAGTTGGGACCACCAAATCTGGACATTTGGGGCCAGCGGTCCCCAGTGGGGCCACCAAGGATCTGGGTGCTTGGGGCCACCAGATCTGGACACTTGGGGCCACCAAGGACCCCGACACTTGGGGCCACCAAATCTGGACATTTGGGGCCACCAAGGATCTGGACACTTGGAGCCACCTGACCCCAACCTGGTGCTTGGGGACACCAGATCTGCACACTTGGGGCCACCAAGGACCCTGATACTTGGGGCCACCAAATCAGGACACTTGAGGCCACCAGATTTCAATGAAGCCACCAAGAGCTGGTTGCTTGGGGCCACCAGATATGGACATTCGTGGCCACCAGACTTCAATGGGGCCACCAAGGAATCTGGGTGCTTGGGGCCACCAGATCTGGACACTTGGGGCCACCAAGGACCCCGACACTTGGGGTCACTAAATTTGGACACTTATGGCCACCAATCCTGGCCACCACCTGGCACTCACGGTACCTTCTTGCCATCCCTGGGCCCGAGGCCACTGTCCCTCAGTTGGTGGCTCTGTAGGTCCACGACATCCTTGGCCTCGTAAGCGTCCCCACGGCGCTTGCAGATGATCAGAGCCTTGTCCAGGAGGAACCCATACCTGGGGACAGTGACACTGATGGGTCCCCGAGGGCCACCCCACACCCCAGAGCATCCCTGGATGTCCCTGTTGGTGTCCCCATGTCCCCTTGGTGTCGTCACCATGTCCTTTATGGTGTCCCCATGGGTGTCCCCATGTCCCTGTGGTGTCGTCACCATGTCTTTTATGGTGTCCCTGTTGGTGTCCCCATGTCCCCTTGGTGTCGTCACCATGTCCTTTATGGTGTCCCTGTTGGTGTAACCATATCCCTGTGGTGTTGTCACCATGTCCTTTATGGTGTCCATGTTGGTGTCCCCATCTCCCCATGGTGTCATCACCATGTCCTTTATGGTGTCCCTGTTGGTGTCCCCATGTCCCTGTGGTGTCATCACCATGTCCTTTATGGTGTCCTTGTTGGTGTCCCCATGTCCCCTTGGTGTTGTCACCATGTCCTTTATGGTGTCCCTATGGGTGTCCCCATGTCCCCAAGGTGTCATCACCATGTCCTTTATGGTGTCCCTATGGATGTCCCCATATCCCCATAGTGTCGTCACCATGTCCTTTATGGTGTCCCCATGGGTGTCCCCATCACCCTATAGCATAGTCACCATGTCCTTTATGGTGTCCCTGTTGGTGTCCCCATGTCCCCAAGGTGTCGTCACCATGTCCTTTATGGTGTCCCTATGGGTGTCCCCATATCCCCGTGGTGTTGTCACCATGTCCTTTATGGTGTCCATGTTGGTGTCCCCATATCCCCATAGTGTCATCACCATGTCCTTTATGGTATCCCTATGGGTGTCCCCATGTCCCCGTGGTGTCGTCACCATGTCCTTTATGGTGTCCCTGTTGGTGTAACCATATCCCTGTGGTGTTGTCACCATGTCCTTTATGGTGTCCTCATGGGTGTCCCCATCTCCCCATGGTGTCGTCACCATGTCTTTTATGGGGCCCCTATGGGTGTCCCCATGTCCCCATAGTGTCATCACCATGTCCTTTATGGTGTCCTTGTTGGTGTCCCCATGTCCCCGTGGTGCTGTCACCATGTCCTTTATGGTGTCCCCATGGGTGTCCCCATATCCCTGTGGTGTCGTCACCATGTCCTTTATGGTGTCCTCATGGGTGTCCCCATGTCCCCATGGTGTCGTCACCATGTCCTTTATGGTGTCCCTGTCGGTGTCCCCATCTCCCCATGGTGTTGTCACCATGTCCTTTATGGTGTCCCTGTTGGTGTCCCCATGTCCCTGTGGTGTTGTCACCATGTCCTTTATGGTGTCCCTGTTGGTGTCCCCATGTCCCTTGGTGTCATCACCATGTCCTTTATGGTGTCCCTGTTGGTGTCCCCATGTCCCTGTGGTGTCGTCACCATGTCCTTTATGGTGTCCCCATGGGTGTCTCCATGTCCCCATGGTGTTGTCACCATGTCCTTTATGGTGTCCCTGTTGGTGTCCCCATGTCCCCATGGTGTTGTCACCATGTCTTTTATGGTGTCCCCATGTCCCCATGGTGTCGTCACCATGTCCTTTATGGTGTCCCTGTTGGTGTCCCCATGTCCCTTGGTGTCATCACCATGTCCTTTATGGTGTCCCCATGGGTGTCCCCATGTCCCTGTGGTGTCATCACCATGTCCTTTATGGTGTCCCTATGGGTGTCCCCATGTCCCCGTGGTGTTGTCACCATGTCCTTTATGGTGTCCCTGTTGGTGTCCCCATCTCTCCATGGTGTTGTCACCATGTCCTTTATGCTGTCCCCATGGGTGTCTCCATGTCCCCATGGTGTTGTCACCATGTCCTTTATGGTGTCCCCATGGGTGTCCCCATGTCCCCATGGTGTTGTCACCATGTCCTTTATGGTGTCCCTGTTGGTGTCCCCGTGTCCCCGTGGTGCTGTCACCATGTCCTTTATGGTGTCCCTGTTGGTGTCCCCATGTCCCCATGGTGTTGTCACCATGTCTTTTATGGTGTCCCCATGTCCCCATGGTGTCGTCACCATGTCTTTTATGGTGTCCCTGTTGGTGTCCCCATGTCCCTGTTGTGTTGTCACCATGTCCTTTATGGTGTCCCTGTTGGTGTCCCCATATCCCTGTGGTGTTGTCACCATGTCCTTTATGGTGTCCCCATGGGTGTCCCCATGTCCCCATGGTGTCGTCACCATGTCCTTTATGGTGTCCCTGTTGGTGTCCCCATGTCCCCATGGTGTCGTCACCATGTCCTTTATGGTGTCCCTGTTGGTGTCCCTGTGTCCCCATGGTGTCGTCACCATGTCTTTTATGGTGTCCTTGTTGGTGTCCCCATGTCCCCGGGGTCCTCCAGGATGTTCTTTCTGCTGTCCCCTTGGGTGTCCTCATGTCCCCACGGTGTTCCCTCTCACTGATGTCCCCACAGTCTGTCCCCACATCCCATGATGCTCAATGACATTCCCACTGCTGTCCCCACAAATTTCCCCATCCCCCCCCCCCCATGGCATTCCCGATGACATTCCACCGCCGTCCCCCCCATCCCCGTGGTGGTCCCCACGTTGTTCCCATTAGTGTCCCCCATGTCCCCTCGCTGTCCCCCTGTCCCACCTGTCCGCCTTGGAGCGCTTCTCACTGCTGCACACCTTCAGCTCCCCATCGATTTTTGGGCGCCCGAACTGCGCCAAGGACTGGGGCTGCGGTGGGCATCAATGGGATGAATTGGGGGGGGGGGGGTGACAAAATAGGGGTCCCCAGGATTTGGGGGGGGGGGGGACAGGGACGCTGTGGGCACCCAGAGTGATGAGGGAGGTCTGGGAGGTGTCAGGAGGTGCCATAATGAGAGGGGGGCTTTTTTTTTGGGGGGGGGGGGGGAGGGGAGTTGATTAATTGGTGTCGTAGGGTTGTTTTATGGGGAGGGGGTTTGTTTTATTGGGGGTCTGGGGTCTCACCATGTTGTGGAGGCAGAGCTGATGCTGGTGAGCTGCTTTAGGGTCTCGTTGTCCCGTTTGACCTCGTTGACGCACTGTGCCAAGTCCTGGGGAGGAACGGGGGGTGGGGGGGCGAGGGGTGGGGGAGGACAGCAGTCATGCAGCCCCCACCCCCATGGACCCCAACGATTTTCTCAGCAGGCCCCAAAGACCCTCCACCCCCCCGCCCTGTGACACTCCCACATCCCCCATAACCTTCAGGGTGCCCCAAGACCCCCCCACAGCCCCCATTCGACCCCCATTCACCCCTTCCCTCCCCCAGACCCCCTCCAAGAACCTCCCCCCCCCCGTATCTTCATAGGAGCCCCCCAAGACCCCTCCAAAGCCCCTCAGGACCCCTCCAGCATCCCATCAGGATGCATTCAAGAACCCCCCCCCCCCAAGACCCCATGAGACCCCCCTCCCAGACGAGTTGCCCTCAGGATCCCTCAAGACCCCCCAGAACTCTCCCAGATCCCTCAGGACCCCTCAAGACCCCCCCCCAGAATTCCCCCAGATCCCTCAGAATCCTCCAGAGCCCTCCCCCCCCCCCTTCTTACCCCCCACGATGTCCCAGATGCCTCAGGACCCCCACAACGACCCCCCCTCTTTGTCTCCAAGGGCCCCCTCTTGGCTTCCAGGACGCCCTTCTTTGTTTTTGCCCAGGACCCCCCCCCACGACCCCCACCCTCATGGCATCCAGCGCCGCCCTCAGCCTCTCCCTCTCCGATGGATCCGGGGTCAGCTTCACCAGCTCCTGTGGGGTGGGTGGTGGGGACCACAGGTTGGAGGGGGGGCAATTCTGTCCCCAAGGGACCCAGGTGACCCCAAGAGATCCAGGTGTCCCCCACCCCAAAGGACTCACGTGTTCCTTTCTGTCCCCAGGGAACCCACATGTCCCCTACACCCCTGAAAGGACCCAGGTGTCCCCCACCCCAAAAGGACCCAGGTGTCCCCAGAGGGGCCCAGGTGTCCCCTTCCATCTCCAAAGGACCCAGGTGTCCTCTCCACCCCTGAAAGGACTCAGGTGACCACAAAGGACCCAGATGTCCCCAAGGACCCAGTTGTCCCCCACCCCAAAAGGACCCAGGTGTCCCCCCACCCCTAAGGATTCTGATGTCTGCAAAGGATCCAGGTGTCCCCTACACCCCTGAAGGGATCCAGGTGACCCCAAAAGACCCAGGTGTCCCCAAAGGACCCAGGTGTCCCCAAAGGACCTGGGTGTCCCCCACCCCAAAAGGACCCAGTTGACCCCAAAGGACGCAGGTGTCCCAAAGGATCTGGGTGTCCCCCACCCCAAAAGGACCCACATGTCCCCAAGGGGGCTCAGATGTCTCCTTCCATCTCCAAAGGGTTCAGTTGACCCCAAAAGGACCCAGGTGGCCCTAATGGACCCAGGTGTCCCCTCCCCAAAAGGACCCAGGTGTCCCCTTCTGTCCCTATGGAACCCCAGGTGTCCCCTACACTCCTGAAAGGACCCAGGTGCCCCCCACCCCAAAGAACCCAGGTGTCCCCCCACCCCAAAAGGACCCAGGTGTCCCCCACCCCAAAAGGACCCAGGTGTCCCCAGTGGGGCCCAGGTGTCCCCTTCCATCTCCAAAGGACCCAGGTGTGCTCTCCACCCCTGAAAGGACTCAGGTGACCACAAAGGACCCAGATGTCCCCAAGGACCCAGTTGTCCCCCACCCCAAAAGGACCCCAGTTGACCCAAAGGACCCAGGTGTTCCCAAAAGACCTGTGTGTCCCATACCCGAAAAGGACCCACGTGTCCCCAAAGGATCTGGGTGTCCCCCACCCCAAAAGGACCCAGGTGACCCCAAAAGGACCCAGTGTCCCCTTCTGTCCCTGTGGAACCCAGATTGTCCCCTACACTCCTGAAAGGACCCAGGTGCCCCCCACCCCAAAGGACCCAGGTGTACCCGAAAGACCTGGGTGTCCCCCACCCCAAAAAGACCCAGGTGTCCCCAATGGGGCCCAGGTGTCCCTGGGGTGTCCCAGGTGTCCCAGATGGACCCCTCCCCTTTATTTCCCCCCCCCCCAGCCCTGACCTGCAGCAGGAGGTGGTACTTCAGCACCC
>NW_027638983.1:0-35320 GCF_951394365.1 Tetrao urogallus
GGGGCTGAATGTGGGGCGATGTGGGGCAGTGAGGGCTGAATGTGGGGCAGTGGGGGCTGAATGTGGGGCAGTGGGGGCTGAATGTGGGGCGATGTGGGGCAGTGGGGCTGAATGTGGGGCAGTGGGGGCTGAATGTGGGGCGATGGGGGGCGATGGGGGCTGAGTGTGGGGCGATGCGGGGCAGTGGGGGCTGAATGTGGGGCAGTGGGGGGCTGAATGTGGGGCGATGTGGGGCAGTGGGGGCTGAGTGTGGGGCAGTGGGGGCTGAATGTGGGGCAGTGGGGGCTGAATGTGGGGCAGTGGGGGCTGAATGTGGGGCGATGTGGGGCAGTGGGGCTGAATGTGGGGCAGTGGGGGCTGAATGTGGGGCGATGTGGGGCAGTGGGGCTGAATGTGGGGCGATGTGGGGCAGTGGGGGCTGGATGTGGGGCAGTGGGGGCTGAATGTGGGGCGATGTGGGGCAGTGGGGCTGAATGTGGGGCGATGTGGGGGCTGAATGTGGGGCGATGTGGGGCAGTGGGGGCTGAATGTGGGGCAGTGGGGGCTGGATGTGGGGCAGTGGGGGCTGAATGTGGGGCGATGTGGGGCAGTGGGGGCTGAATGTGGGGCAGTGAGGGCTGAATGTGGGGCAGTGGGGCTCAATGTGGGGCGATGTGGGGCAGTGGGGGCTGAGTGTGGGGCAGTGGGGGCTGAATGTGGGGCGATGGGGGGCGATGGGGGCTGAATGTGGGGCGATGTGGGGCAGTGAGGGCTGAATGTGGGGCAGTGGGGGCTGAATGTGGGGCGATGTGGGGCAGTGGGGGCTGAGTGTGGGGCGATGTGGGGCAGTGGGGGCTGAATGTGGGGCAGTGGGGGCTGAATGTGGGGCGATGTGGGGCAGTGGGGGCTGAGTGTGGGGCGATGCGGGGCAGTGAGGGCTGAATGTGGGGCAGTGGGGCTGGATGTGGGGCGATGTGGGGCAGTGGGGGCTGAATGTGGGGCAGTGAGGGCTGAATGTGGGGCAGTGGGGCTGAATGTGGGGCGATGTGGGGCAGTGGGGGCTGAATGTGGGGCAGTGGGGCTCAATGTGGGGTGATGTGGGGCAGTGGGGCTGAATGTGAGGCAATGGGGGCTGAATGTGGGGCGATGTGGGGCAGTGGGGGCTGAATGTGGGGCAGTGGGGCTGAATGTGGGGCAGTGGGGCTGAATGTGAGGCAATGGGGGCTGAATGTGGGGCGATGTGGGGCAGTGGGGGCTGAATGTGGGGCAGTGGGGCTGAATGTGGGGCAGTGGGGTCTCAATGTGGGGCGATGTGGGGCAGTGGGGCTGAATGTGGGGCAGTGGGGTCTCAATGTGGGGTGATGTGGGGCAATGGGGGCTGAATGTGGGGCAGTGGGGCTCAATGTGGGGTGATGTGGGGCAGTGGGGCTGAATGTGAGGCAATGGGGGCTGAATGTGGGGCGATGTGGGGCAGTGGGGTCTCAATGTGGGGCAGTGAGGGCTGAATTTGTGGTGATGTAGGGCAGTGGGGCTGAATGTGGGGCAGTGGGGTCTCAATGTGGGGCGATGTGGGGCAGTGGGGGCTGAATGTGGGGCAGTGAGGGCTGAATGTGGGGCAGTGGGGGCTGAATGTGGGGCGATGTGGGGCAGTGAGGGCTGAATGTGGGGCAGTGGGGCTGAATGTGGGGCGATGTGGGGCAGTGGGGCTGAATGTGGGGCAGTGGGGGCTGAATGTGGGGCAGTGGGGCTGAATGTGGGGCGATGTGGGGCAGTGGGGGCTGAATGTGGGGCAGTGGGGCTGAATGTGGGGCAGTGGGGTCTCAATGTGGGGCGATGTGGGGCAGTGGGGCTGAATGTGGGGCAGTGGGGTCTCAATGTGGGGTGATGTGGGGCAATGGGGGCTGAATGTGGGGCAGTGGGGCTCAATGTGGGGTGATGTGGGGCAGTGGGGCTGAATGTGAGGCAATGGGGGCTGAATGTGGGGCGATGTGGGGCAGTGGGGTCTCAATGTGGGGCAGTGAGGGCTGAATTTGTGGTGATGTAGGGCAGTGGGGCTGAATGTGGGGCAGTGGGGTCTCAATGTGGGGCGATGTGGGGCAGTGGGGGCTGAATGTGGGGCAGTGAGGGCTGAATGTGGGGCAGTGGGGGCTGAATGTGGGGCGATGTGGGGCAGTGAGGGCTGAATGTGGGGCAGTGGGGCTGAATGTGGGGCGATGTGGGGCAGTGGGGCTGAATGTGGGGCAGTGGGGGCTGAATGTGGGGCAGTGGGGGGTGAATGTGGGGCGATGGGGGGCGATGGGGGCTGAATGTGGGGCGATGTGGGGCAGTGAGGGCTGAATGTGGGGCAGTGGGGGCTGAATGTGGGGCGATGTGGGGCGGTGGGGGCTGAGTGTGGGGCGATGTGGGGCAGTGGGGGATGAATGTGGGGCAGTGGGGGCTGAATGTGGGGCGATGTGGGGCAGTGGGGGCTGAGTGTGGGGCGATGCGGGGCAGTGAGGGCTGAATGTGGGGCAGTGGGGCTGAATGTGGGGCAGTGGGGGCTGAATGTGGGGCGATGTGGGGCAGTGGGGCTGAATGTGGGGCGATGTGGGGCAGTGGGGGCTGAATGTGGGGCAGTGAGGGCTGAATGTGGGGCAGTGGGGCTCAATGTGGGGCGATGTGGGGCAGTGGGGGCTGAATGTGGGGCAGTGGGGCTCAATGTGGGGTGATGTGGGGCAGTGGGGCTGAATGTGAGGCAATGGGGGCTGAATGTGGGGCGATGTGGGGCAGTGGGGGCTGAATGTGGGGCAGTGGGGCTGAATGTGGGGCAGTGGGGGCTGAATGTGGGGCAGTGGGGCTGAATGTGGGGCAGTGGGGCTCAATGTGGGGTGATGTGGGGCAGTGGGGCTGAATGTGAGGCAATGGGGGCTGAATGTGGGGCGATGTGGGGCAGTGGGGTCTCAATGTGGGGCAGTGAGGGCTGAATTTGTGGTGATGTAGGGCAGTGGGGCTGAATGTGGGGCAGTGGGGTCTCAATGTGGGGCGATGTGGGGCAGTGGGGGCTGAATGTGGGGCAGTGAGGGCTGAATGTGGGGCAGTGGGGCTCAATGTGGGGCGATGTGGGGCAGTGGGGCTGAATGTGAGGCAATGGGGGCTGAATGTGGGGCGATGTGGGGCAGTGGGGCTCAATGTGGGGCGATGTGGGGCAGTGGGGCTCAATGTGGGGCGATGTGGGGCAGCGCCGACCAGTGAGCCGACCCACGTGGTTCTGGAGGACGTCACGGACACCACGGCCACCCTCAAGTGGAGGCCCCCAGAGCGAATCGGGGCCGGCGGCGTCGACGGATACCTGGTGGAGTGGTGCAAGGAGGGATGTGAGTCCGCGCCGCCCCACAGCTGCCCCATAGATCCCCCATAGCTGCCCCATAGCTGCCCCATAGATATCCCATAGATCCCCCATTGCTGCCCCATAGATCCCCCATAGCTGCCCCATAGATATCCCACAGCTGCCCTATAGCTGCCCCATAGAGATCCCATAGCTGCCCCATAGATATCCCATAGCTGCCCCATAACTGCCCCATAGCTGCCCCATAGATATCCCATAGATCCCCCATAGCTGCCCCATAGATATCCCATAGATCCCCCATAGCTGCCCCATAGCTGCCCCATAGATCCCCCATAGCTGCCCCATAGATATCCCATAGCTGCCCCATAGCTGCCCCATTGATATCCCATAGCTGCCCCATAGCTGCCCCATAGATATCCCATAGGTATCCCACAGTTATCCCATAGATATCCCATAGATCCCCCATAGCTGCCCCATAGCTGCCCCATAGATATCCCATAGATCCCCCATAACTGCCCCATAGCTGCCCCATAGGCGCCCCTAGTGGTGCCCTTTCCCCTTATCCTGACCCCTGACCCTTCCCTTAACCCTGACCCCCTCCCCTAACCCTGACCCCTGACCCCTAACCCTGCCCCATACCCTGACCCCTAACTGTGCCCCACAGCCCCTAACCCTAACCCCTGACCCCCATGCCCTAACCCTGACCCCTGACCCCTAACCCTGCCCCATACCCTGACTCCCTCCCCTAAATCTGACCCCAGACCCTGACCCTAACCCTGACCCCTAACCCTGCCCCACAGCCCCTGACCCTAACTTGACCTCTGACCCCTAACCCTGACCCCTAACCTGGACCCCCTCCCCTAACCCTGACCCCAGAACCCCTCCCCTAATGCTGACCCCTGACCCCTAACCCTGACCCCTCCCCTAACCCTGACCCTTACCCCTAACCCGGACCCCTGACCCCTGACCCCTAACCCTGCCCCACAGCCCCTGACCCTAACCTTGACCCCTGACCCCCTAACCCTGCCCCATACCCTGCCCCCCTCCCCTAACTCTGACCCCTGACCCCCTCCCCTAACCCTTACCCCTGACCCCTGACCCTGACCCCTAACGCTGACCCCTGACCCCTAACCCTGACCCTTACCCCTAACCCTGACCCCTGACCCCTAACCCTGCCCCACAGCCCCTGACCCTAACCCTGACCCCTGACCCCTAACCCTGCCCCACAGCCCCTGACCCTTAACCCTGACCCCTGACTCCTAACCCTGCCCCACAGTCCTTACCCCTAACCTTGACCCCTGAGCCCTAACCCTGCCCCATACCCTGCCCCCCCTCCCCTAACCCTGACCCCTAACGCTGACCCCTGACCCCTAACCCTGACCCTTACCCCTAACTTGACCCCTGATTCCTAACCCTGCCCCACAGTCCCTAACCCTAACCTTTACCCCTGAGCCCTAACCCTGCCCCCCTCCCCTAACCCTGACCCTAACCCTGACCCTAACCCTGACCCCTAACCTGCCCCACAGCCCCGGACCCTAACTTGACCCCTTCTAACCCTGCCCCACAACCCCTGACCCTAACTTGACTCCTGACCCCTAACCCTGCCCCATACCCTGCCCCCCTCCCCTAACTCTGACCCCTGACCCCCTCCCCTAACCCTTACCCCTGACCCCTAACCCTGACCCTTACCCCTAACCCTGCCCCACAGTCCCTAACCCTAACTCGACCCCTGACCCCTAACCCTGCCCCACAGCCCCTGACCCTAACCCTGACGCCTGACTCCTAACCCTGCCCCACAGTCCCTACCCCTAACCTTGACCCCTGACCCTTAACCCTGCCCCATACCCTGCCCCCCTCCCCTAACCCTGACCCCTGACCTTTGACCTTTGACCCCCCCCCAACCAGCGGACGAATGGGTGGCAGCCAACACGGAGCTGGTGGAGCGCTGCGGGCTGACGGTGCGGGGCCTCCCCACGGGGGAGCGGCTGCTCTTCCGGGTCATCAGCGTCAACATGGCGGGCAAAAGCCCCCCGGCCACCATGGCGCAGCCTGTCACCATCCGAGAGATCGTGGGTACGCTATGGGGCGCTATGGGGCGCTATGGGGCGGTTATGGGGCGCTATGGGGCGGTTAGGGGTCAGTATGGGGCGGTTATGGGGCGCTATGGCACAGCCTGTCACCATCCGAGAGATCGTGGGTACGCTATGGGGCGCTATGGGGCGGTAAGGGGTCAGTATGGGGTGGTTATGGGGCGCTATGGGGCGGTAAGGGGTCAGTATGGGGTGGTTATGGGGCACTATGGCGCAGCTTGTCACCATCCGAGAGATCGTGGGTACGCTAGAGGGCGCTATGGGGTGGTTATGGGGCGCTATGGGGTGGTAATGGGTACGTTATGGGGCGGTTATGGGGCGCTATGGGGTGGTTATGGGTCAGTATGGGGTGGTTATGGGGCGCTATGGGGTGGTTATGGGGCGCTATGGGGTGGTAATGGGTCAGTATGGGGTGGTTATGGGGCGCTATGGGGTGGTTATGGGTACGTTATGGGGTGGTTATGGGGCGCTATGGGGTGGTTATGGGTCAGTATGGGGTGGTTATGGGGCGCTATGGGGTGGTTATGGGTACGTTATGGGGCGGTTATGGGGCGCTATGGGGTGGTTATGGGTCAGTATGGGGTGGTTATGGGGCTCTATGGGGTGGTTATGGGTCAGTATGGGGCAGCCTGTCACCATCCGAGAGATCGTGGGTACGTGGGGGGGGCGATTAGGGGGCGCTATGGGGTCAGTATGGGGTGGTTATGGGGCGCTATGGGGTAGTTATGGGTCAGTATGGGGTGGTTATGGGGCGCTATGGCGCAGCCTGTCACCATCCGAGAGATCGTGGGTACGCTATGGGGCGCTATGGGGCACTACGGGGTCAGTATGGGGCGGTTATGGGGCGCTATGGGGTGGTTATGGGTCAGTATGGGGCGGTTATGGGGCGCTATGGGGTGGTTATGGGTCAGTATGGGGCAGTTATGGGGCGCTATGGGGCGGTTATGGGTCAGTATGGGGCAGCCTGTCACCATCCGAGAGATCGTGGGTACGCTAGGGGGCGCTATGGGGCGCTATGGGGTCAGTATGGGGTGGCTATGGGGCTCTATGGGGTGGTTAGGGGTCAGTATGGGGCGGTTATGGGGCGCTATGGGGTGGTTATGGGTCAGTATGGGGCAGCCTGTCACCATCCGAGAGATCGTGGGTACGCTATGGGACGCTATGGGGCACTATGGGGTGGTTAGGGGTCAGTATGGGGTGGTTATGGGTCAGTATGGGGCGCTTATGGGGCGCTATGGCGCAGCCTGTCACCATCCGAGAGATCGTGGGTACGCTATGGGGCGCTATGGGGTGGTTATGGGGCGCTATGGGGCGTTACGGGGTGGTAATGGGGCAATATGGGGCGCTATGGGGTGCTATGGCGCAGCCTGTCACCATCCGAGAGATCGTGGGTACGCTATGGGGCGGTTATGGGGCGCTATGGGGCGGTTGTGGGGCGCTATGGGGCGGTTATTGGTCAGTATGGGGTGGTTATGGGGCGCTATGGGGTGACTATGCGTCGCTATGGGGCAGTAAGGGGTCGCTATGGCGTAGCCTGTCACCATCCGAGAGATTGTGGGTACGCTATGGGGCACCTAGGGGGCGCTATGGGGCGGTTATGTGGCGATATGGGGTGGTTATGGGTCAGTATGGGACGGTTATGGGGCGATATGGGGCAGTTATGGTCGCTATGGGGCAGCCTGTCACCATCTGAGAGATCGTGGGTATGGGTGGGGGACGCTGTGGGGTGGTTGTGGGGTGGTTGTGGGTCGCTGTGGGGCAGTTATGGGTCTCTATGGGGCACTTATGGGGCACTTATGGGGCTCTTGTGGGTCTCAATGGGGCATTCATGGGTCTCGATGGGGCACTTATGGGGCACTTATGGGGCACTTATGGGTCTCTATGGGTCTATGGGCACTTATGGGGCACTTGTGGGGCACTTATGGGCCTATGGGGCACTTACAGGTCTCTATGGGTCTATGGGCACTTATGGGGCACTTGTGGGTCTCAATGGGGCACTTATGGGGCACTTGTGGGTCTCAATGGGGCACTTGTGGGGCACTTATGGGTCTGTGGGTCACTTATAGGGCACTTGTGGGGCACTTGTGGGTCTCAATGGGGCACTTATGGGGCACTTATGGGGCGCTTATGGGTCGCTATGGGGCACTTGTGGGACACTTATGGGGCACTTGTGGGTCTCAATGGGGCACTTGTGGGTCTCTATGGGGCACTTGTGGGACACTTATGGGGCACTTGTGGGTCTCAATGGGGCACTTATGGGGCACTTATGGGGCACTTGTGGGTCTCAGTGGGGCACTTGGGCAATTATGGGTCTGTGGGTCACTTATAGGGCACTTGTGGGTCTCAATGGGGAACTTAGGGGTCTCTTGGGGCACTTATGGGGCACTTATGGGTCTCTATGGGGCACTTATGGGGCACTTGTGGGTCTCAATGGGGCACTTATGGGGCACTTATGGGGCACTTGTGGGTCTCAGTGGGGCACTTATGGGTCTCTTGGGGCACTTATGGGGCACTTATGGGTCTCTATGGGTCTATGGGCACTTATGGGGCACTTATGGGGCACTTATGGGTCTCTATGGGGCACTTATGGGGCACTTATGGGGCACTTGTGGGTCTGTTCGCTCAGAGCGCCCCAAGATCCGGCTGCCTCGGCACCTGCGCCAGACCTACATGAGGCGCGTGGGGGAGCAGGTCAACCTCGTCATCCCCTTCCAGGTACGGCCTGCCGCTGCCCCATAGATCCGCCCCATAGATCCGCCCCATAGATCTGCAACGCCCCATAGATCTGCCCTGCCCCATACATTCACCCCATAGATCCGCCCTGCCCCATTCATCTGCCCCATAGATCTGCAACGCCCCATAGATCTGCAACGCCCCATAGATCTGCCCCATAGATCTGCAACGCCCCATAGATCCTGCCCCATAGATCTGCAACGCCCCATAGATCTGCCCTGCCCCATACATTCACCCCATAGATCCGCCCTGCCCCATAGATCTGCCCCATAGATCCACCCCATAGATCCGCCCCATAGATCTGCAACGCCCCATAGATCTGCCCTGCCCCATACATTCACCCCATAGATCCGCCCTGCCCCATTCATCTGCCCCATAGATCCGCCCCATAGATCTGCAACGCCCCATAGATCTGCCCTGCCCCATACATTCACCCCATAGATCCGCCCTGCCCCATTCATCTGCCCCATAGATCCACCCCATAGATCCGCCCCATAGATCTGCAACGCCCCATAGATCTGCCCTGCCCCATACATTCACCCCATAGATCCGCCCTGCCCCATTCATCTGCCCCATAGATCTGCAACGCCCCATAGATCTGCAACGCCCCATAGATCTGCCCCATAGATCTGCAACGCCCCATAGATCCTGCCCCATAGATCTGCAACGCCCCATAGATCTGCCCTGCCCCATACATTCACCCCATAGATCCGCCCTGCCCCATAGATCTGCCCCATAGATCCACCCCATAGATCCGCCCCATAGATCTGCAACGCCCCATAGATCTGCAACGCCCCATACATTCACCCCATAGATCCACCCTGCCCCATTCATCTGCCCCATAGATCCGCCCCATAGATCTGCAACGCCCCATAGATCTGCCCTGCCCCATACATTCACCCCATAGATCCTCCCTGCCCCATTCATCTGCCCCATAGATCCGCCCCATAGATCCGCCCCATAGATCTGCAACGCCCCATAGATCTGCAACGCCCCATACATTCACCCCATAGATCCACCCTGCCCCATTCATCTGCCCCATAGATCCGCCCCATAGATCTGCAACGCCCCATAGATCTGCCCTGCCCCATACATTCACCCCATAGATCCGCCCTGCCCCATTCATCTGCCCCATAGATCCGCCCCATAGATCTGCAACGCCCCATAGATCTGCCCTGCCCCATACATTCACCCCATAGATCCGCCCTGCCCCATTCATCTGCCCCATAGATCCGCCCCATAGATCTGCCCCATAGATCCGCCCCGCCCCATAGATCTGCTCCATACATCCACCCTGCCCCATAGATCTGCCCCATAGATCTGCCCCATACATCCACCCCGCCCCATAGATCCGTCCCATAGATCTGCCCCACCCCATAGATCTGCCCCATAGATCCACTCTGCCCCATAGATCCGGCCCATAGATCCACCCCATAGATCCGCCCCATAGATCTGCCCCATAGATCCACCCCATAGAACCGCCCCATAGATCTGCAACGCCCCATAGATCTGCCCTGCCCCATACATTCACCCCATAGATCCGCCCTGCCCCATTCATCTGCCCCATAGATCTGCAACGCCCCATAGATCTGCAACGCCCCATAGATCTGCCCCATAGATCTGCAACGCCCCATAGATCCTGCCCCATAGATCTGCAACGCCCCATAGATCTGCCCTGCCCCATACATTCACCCCATAGATCCGCCCTGCCCCATAGATCTGCCCCATAGATCCACCCCATAGATCCGCCCCATAGATCTGCAACGCCCCATAGATCTGCCCTGCCCCATACATTCACCCCATAGATCCGCCCTGCCCCATTCATCTGCCCCATAGATCCGCCCCATAGATCTGCAACGCCCCATAGATCTGCCCTGCCCCATACATTCACCCCATAGATCCGCCCTGCCCCATTCATCTGCCCCATAGATCCACCCCATAGATCCGCCCCATAGATCTGCAACGCCCCATAGATCTGCCCTGCCCCATACATTCACCCCATAGATCCGCCCTGCCCCATTCATCTGCCCCATAGATCCACCCCATAGATCCGCCCCATAGATCTGCAACGCCCCATAGATCTGCCCTGCCCCATACATTCACCCCATAGATCCTCCCTGCCCCATTCATCCGCCCCATAGATCCGCCCCATAGATCCGCCCCATAGATCTGCAACGCCCCATAGATCTGCAATGCCCCATACATTCACCCCATAGATCCACCCTGCCCCATTCATCTGCCCCATAGATCCGCCCCATAGATCTGCAACGCCCCATAGATCTGCCCTGCCCCATACATTCACCCCATAGATCCGCCCTGCCCCATTCATCTGCCCCATAGATCCGCCCCATAGATCTGCAACGCCCCATAGATCTGCCCTGCCCCATACATTCACCCCATAGATCCGCCCTGCCCCATTCATCTGCCCCATAGATCCGCCCCATAGATCTGCAACGCCCCATAGATCTGCCCTGCCCCATACATTCACCCCATAGATCCGCCCTGCCCCATTCATCTGCCCCATAGATCCGCCCCATAGATCTGCCCCATAGATCCGCCCCGCCCCATAGATCTGCTCCATACATCCACCCTGCCCCATAGATCTGCCCCATAGATCTGCCCCATACATCCACCCCGCCCCATAGATCCGTCCCATAGATCTGCCCCACCCCATAGATCTGCCCCATAGATCCACTCTGCCCCATAGATCCGGCCCATAGATCCACCCCATAGATCCGCCCCATAGATCTGCCCCATAGATCCACCCCATAGAACCGCCCCATAGATCTGCAACGCCCCATAGATCTGCCCTGCCCCATACATTCACCCCATAGATCCGCCCTGCCCCATTCATCTGCCCCATAGATCCACTCCGCCCCATAGATCTGCCACACCCCATAGATCTGCCCCATAGATCCACTCTGCCCCATAGATCTGCCCCGCCCATACATCCGCCCCATAGATCCGCCTCACCCCACAGATCTGCCCCATGGATCCACTCTGCCCCTTAGATCTGCCCCATAGATCTGCCCCGCCCCATAGATCTGCCCCATACATCCGCCACCCCCCATAGATCTGCCCCATACATCTGCCATGCCCCATAGATCTGCCCCATAGATCCACTCTGCCCCATAGATCTGCCCCATAGATCCGCCCCACCCCGTAGATCTGCCCCACCCCATAGATCTGCCCCATAGATCCACTCCGCCCCATAGATCTGCCCCATAGATCCGCCCTGCCCCATAGATCTGCCCCATAGATGCACCACACCCCACAGATCCACCCCCATCCCCGCCCCATAGATTCACCCCCACCCCATAGATCTGCACCCATCCCCGCCCCATAGATCTGCCCCCACCCCATAGATCTGCCTCCATCCCCACCCCATAGATCTGTTCCCACCCCATAAATCTACACCCGCCCCTGCCCCATAGATCTGACCCCATACAACCCCATCTGACCCCATCTGGCCCCATATGACCCCAACTGACCCCATCTGACCCCATCTGACCCCATCTGACCCCATATGACCCCGTACAACCCCATCTGACCCCATCTGACCCCATATAACCCCATCTGACCTCATCTGACCCCATCTGACCCCATACGACCCCATCTGACTCCATCTGACCCCGTCTGACCCCATCTGATCCTGTCTGACCCCATACAACCTCATCTGACCCCATACGACCCTATATGATCCCATCTGACCCCATCTGGCCCCATCTGACCCCATACGACCCCATACAACCCCATATGTTCCCATATGACCCCATCTGACCCCATCTGACCCGTATAACCCCATCTGACCCCATCTGACCCCATCTGACCCCGTCTGACCCTGTCTGACCCCATCTGACCCCATACGACCCCATCTGACCCCATATGACCCCATACAACCCCATATGACCCCATACAACCCCGTCTGACCCCATCTGACCCCATCTGACCCCGTCTGACCCCATATAACCCCATCTGGCCCCGTCTGACCCCATCTGACCCCATACGACCCCATCTGACCCCATCTGACCCCGTCTGACCCCATCTGACCCTGTCTGACCCCATACAACTTCATCTGACCCCATCTGACCTCATACGACCCTATATGATCCCATCTGACTCCGTATGACCCCGTATGACCCCATATGATCCCATATAACCCCATACGACCCCATCTGACCCCGTCTGACCCGTCTGACCCCATCTGACCTCATACGACCCCATCTGACCCCATCTGACCCCGTCTGACCCCATCTGACCCCATACGACCCCATCTGACCCCATCTGACCCCGTCTGACCCCATCTGACCCCATCTGACCCCATCTGACCCCGTCTGACCCCATCTGACCCCATCTGACCCCATCTGACCCCATCTGACCCCGTCTGACCCCATCTGACCCCATCTGACCCCATACGACCCCATCTGACCCCATCTGACCCCGTCTGACCCCGTCTGACCCCATCTGACCCCATACGACCCCATCTGACCCCATCTGACCCCATCTGACCCCGTCTGACCCCATCTGACCCCATCTGACCCCATACAACCCCATCTGACCCCATCTGACCCCGTCTGACCCCATATGACCCCGTACAACCCCATCTGACCCCATCTGACCCCATATAACCCCATCTGACCTCATCTGACCCCATCTGACCCCATACGACCCCATCTGACTCCATCTGACCCCGTCTGACCCCATCTGATCCTGTCTGACCCCATACAACCTCATCTGACCCCATACGACCCTATATGATCCCATCTGACCCCATCTGACCCCATCTGACCCCATACGACCCCATACAACCCCATATGTTCCCATATGACCCCATCTGACCCCATCTGACCCGTATAACCCCATCTGACCCCATCTGACCCCATCTGACCCCATCCGACCCCATCTGACCCCATATGACCCCATACAACCCCATATGACCCCATACAACCCCGTCTGACCCCATCTGACCCCGTCTGACCCCATATAACCCCATCTGGCCCCGTCTGACCTCATCTGACCCCATCTGACCCCCTATGACCCCATACAACCCCGTCTGACCCCATCTGACCCCGTCTGACCCCATACAACCTCATCTGACCCCATCTGACCTCATACGACCCTATATGATCCCATCTGACTCCGTATGACCCCGTATGACCCCATATGATCCCATATAACCCCATACGACCCCATCTGACCCCGTCTGACCCCGTCTGACCCCATCTGACCCCATCTGACCCCATCTGACCCCGTCTGACCCCGTCTGACCCCATCTGACCCCATCTGACCCCGTCTGACCCCGTCTGACCCCATCTGACCCCGTCTGACCCCGTCTGACCCCATCTGACCCCATCTGACCCCGTCTGACCCCGTCTGACCCCGTCTGACCCCATCTGACCCCGTCTGACCCCGTCTGACCCCATCTGACCCCATACTCCCCCCATCCCCCCAATCAGGGGAAGCCCCGGCCTCAAGTGACCTGGAGCCGCGGCGGTTCCCCACTTCCGGCGGAAGTGCAGACCCGCACGTCGGACGTGGACTCGGTGTTCTTCATCCGCTCCGCCACGCGGGAGCTGTCCGGCGACTACGAGATGCGCGTGCGCATAGAGAACATGGAGGACAGCGCCATCGTGCGGCTCAGGGTCGTAGGTACGGCCTGGGAGGACCGGCGGCGCCCAGGGGGGTCCGTGGGCACTTTGGGGTTTCTATGGGGTTTCTATGGGGTTTCTATGGGGTCTTTGGGGTCCTTTGGGGTTTCTATGGGGTCTTTGGGGTCCTTTGGGGTTTCTATGGGGTTTCTATGGGGTTTCTATGGGGTCTTTGGGGTTTCTATGGGGTTTCTATGGGGTTTCTATGGGGTCTTTGGGGTTTCTATGGGGTTTCTATGGGGTCTTTGGGGTTTCTATGGGGTCTTTGGGGTCCTTTGGGGTTTCTATGGGGTTTCTATGGGGTCTCTGGGGTCCTTTGGGGTTTCTATGGGGTTTCTGTGGGGTCTTTGGGGTCCTTTGGGGTTTCTATGGGGTCTTTGGGGTCCTTTGGGGTTTCTATGGGGTTTCTATGGGGTCTTTGGGGTTTCTATGGGGTTTCTATGGGGTTTCTATGGGGTCTTTGGGGTTTCTATGGGGTTTCTATGGGGTTTCTATGGGGTCTTTGGGGTTTCTATGGGGTCTTTGGGGTCCTTTGGGGTTTCTATGGGGTTTCTATGGGGTCTCTGGGGTCCTTTGGGGTTTCTATGGGGTTTCTATGGGGTCTTTGGGGTCCTTTGGGGTTTCTATGGGGTTTCTATGGAGTTTCTATGGGGTCCTTTGCGGTTTCTATGGGGTTTCTATGGGGTCCTTTGGGGTTTCTATGGGATTTCTATGGGGTCTTTCGGGTCCTTTGGGGTTTCTATGGGGTCTTTCGGGTCCTTTGGGGTTTCTATGGGGTCTCTGGGGTCCTTTGGGGTTTCTATGGGGTTTCTATGGGGTCTCTGGGGTCCTTTGGGGTTTCTATGGGGTTTCTATGGAGTTTCTATGGGGTCCTTTGGGGTCTTTTGGGGTTTCTATGGGGTTTCTATGGGGTCTCTGGGGTCCTTTGGGGTTTCTATGGGGTTTCTATGGGGTCTCTGGGGTCCTTTGGGGTTTCTATGGGATTTCTATGGAGTTTCTATGGGGTCCTTTGGGGTTTCTATGGGGTTTCTATGGGGTTTCTATGGGGTTTCTATGGGGTCTCTGGGGTCCTTTGGGGTTTCTATGGGGTTTCTATGGGGTCTTTGGGGTCCTTTGGGGTTTCTATGGGATTTCTATGGAGTTTCTATGGGGTCCTTTGCGGTTTCTATGGGGTTTCTGTGGGGTCCTTGGGGTTTCTATGGGGTTTCTATGGGGTCTTTGGGGTCCTTTGGGGTTTCTATGGGGTTTCTATGGGGTTTCTATGGGGTCTTTGGGGTCTTTTGGGGTTTCTATGGGGTTTCTATGGGGTTTCTATGGGGTCTTTGGGGTCTTTTGGGGTTTCTATGGGGTTTCTATGGGGTCTCTGGGGTCCTTTGGGGTTTCTATGGGGTTTCTATGGGGTTTCTATGGGGTCTTTGGGGTTTCTATGGGGTTTCTATGGGGTTTCTATGGGGTCTTTGGGGTCCTTTGGGGTTTCTATGGGGTCTTTGGGGTTTCTATGGGGTCTTTGGGGTCCTTTGGGGTTTCTATGGGGTTTCTATGGGGTCTTTGGGGTTTCTATGGGGTTTCTATGGGGTTTCTATGGGGTCTTTGGGGTTTCTATGGGGTTTCTATGGGGTTTCTATGGGGTCTTTGGGGTTTCTATGGGGTCTCTGGGGTCCTTTGGGGTTTCTATGGGGTTTCTATGGGGTCTTTGGGGTCCTTTGGGGTTTCTATGGGGTTTCTATGGGGTTTCTATGGGGTCTTTGGGGTCTTTTGGGGTTTCTATGGGGTTTCTATGGGGTCTCTGGGGTCCTTTGGGGTTTCTATGGGGTTTCTATGGGGTCTCTGGGGTCTTTTGGGGTTTCTATGGGGTTTCTATGGGGTTTTTGGGGTCCTTTGGTGTTTCTACGGGGTTTCTATGGGGTCTTTGGGGTCCTTGGGGTTTCTATGGGGTCTTTGGGGTCCTTTGGGGTCCTTTGGGGCTTCTATGGGGTCTTTGGGGTCCTTTGGGGTTTCTATGGGGTCTTTGGGGTCCTTTGGGGTTTCTATGGGGTTTCTATGGGGTCTTTGGGGTCCTTTGGGGTTTCTATGGGGTTTCTGTGGGGTCTTTGGGGTCCTTTGGGGTTTCTATGGGGTTTCTATGGCGCCTTTGGGGTCCTTTGGGGCCTTTGGGGTTTCTATGGGGTCTCTGTGGGGTCTTTGGGGTCCTATGGGGTCTCTATGGGGTCTCTATGGGGTCTCTGTGGGGTCTTTGGGGTTTCTATGGGGTCCTTTGGGGTTTCTATGGGGTTTCTATGGGGTCTCTGTGGGGTCTCTGGGGTCCTATGGAGTCTCTATGGGGTCTCTATGGGGTCTCTGGGGTCCTATGGGGTCTCTATGGGGTCTCTATGGGGTCTTTGGGGTTTCTATGGGGTCCTATGGGGTTTCTATGGGGTCTCTGTGGGGTCCTATGGGGGTCCCTATGGGGCGCTATGGGTCTCTATGGGCTTTCTGTGGGTCCCCGTGGGTCTCTATGGGCTTTCTGTGGGTCCCTATGGGTCCCTGTGGGTCCCTATGGGGTTTCTGTGGGTCCCTATGGGTCCCTATGGGTCCCTATGGGGTTTCTGTGGGTCCCTATGGGTCCCTATGGGTCCCTATGGGGTTTCTGTGGGTCCCTATGGGTCCCTATGGGTCCCTATGGGGTTTCTGTGGGTCCCTATGGGTCCCTATGGGTCCCTATGGGGTTTCTGTGGGTCCCTATGGGTCCCTATGGGTCCCTATGGGGTTTCTGTGGGTCCCTATGGGTCCCTATGGGTCCCTATGGGGTTTCTGTGGGTCCCTATGGGTCCCTATGGGTCTGTATGGGGTTTCTGTGGGTCTCTATGGGTCTCTATGGGGTGCTGTGGGTCCCTATGGGTCTCACTTGGTCCCTATGGGTCCCCATGGTTCTCTATGGGATTTCTATGGGTCCCTCTGGGTCTCCATGGGTCCCTGTGTGTCCCTATGGGTCCGTATGGGGTTTCTGTGGGTCCCTATGGGTCTGTATGGGTCTCCATGGGTCTGTATGGGTCTCCATGGGTCCCTATGGGTCCCTATGGGTCCCTATGGGTCTCTATGGGTCCCTATGGGGTTTCTGTGGGTCCCTCTGGGTCCCTCTGGGTCTGTATGGGTCTCTATGGGTCCCTATGGGTCTCTATGGGTCTCTATGGGGTTTCTGTGGGTCCCTCTGGGTCTGTATGGGTCTCTATGGGTCTCTATGGGTCCCTATGGGTCTCTATGGGTCTCTATGGGGTTTCTGTGGGTCCCTCTGGGTCTGTATGGGTCTCTATGGGTCTCTATGGGTCCCTATGGGTCTCTATGGGTCTCTATGGGGTTTCTGTGGGTCCCTCTGGGTCTGTATGGGTCTCTATGGGTCTCTATGGGTCCCTATGGGTCTCTATGGGTCTCTATGGGGTTTCTGTGGGTCCCTCTGGGTCTGTATGGGTCTCTATGGGTCTCTATGGGTCCCTATGGGTCTCTATGGGTCTCTATGGGGTTTCTGTGGGTCCCTCTGGGTCTGTATGGGTCTCTATGGGTCTCTATGGGTCCCTATGGGTCTCTATGGGTCTCTATGGGGTTTCTGTGGGTCCCTCTGGGTCTGTATGGGTCTCTATGGGTCTCTATGGGTCTCTATGGGTCCCTATGGGTCTCTATGGGTCTCTATGGGGTTTCTGTGGGTCCCTCTGGGTCTGTATGGGTCTCTATGGGTCCCTATGGGTCCCTATGGGTCTCTATGGGTCTCTATGGGGTTTCTGTGGGTCCCTCTGGGTCTGTATGGGTCTCTATGGGTCTCTATGGGTCCCTATGGGTCTCTATGGGTCTCTATGGGGTTTCTGTGGGTCCCTCTGGGTCTGTATGGGTCTCTATGGGTCTCTATGGGTCTCTATGGGTCCCTATGGGTCTCTATGGGTCTCTATGGGGTTTCTGTGGGTCCCTCTGGGTCTGTATGGGTCTCTATGGGTCCCTATGGGTCCCTATGGGTCTCTATGGGTCTCTATGGGGTTTCTGTGGGTCCCTCTGGGTCTGTATGGGTCTCTATGGGTCTCTATGGGTCCCTATGGGTCTCTATGGGTCTCTATGGGGTTTCTGTGGGTCCCTCTGGGTCTGTATGGGTCTCTATGGGTCTCTATGGGTCTCTATGGGTCCCTATGGGTCTCTATGGGTCTCTATGGGGTTTCTGTGGGTCCCTCTGGGTCTGTATGGGTCTCTATGGGTCCCTATGGGTCCCTATGGGTCTCTATGGGTCTCTATGGGGTTTCTGTGGGTCCCTCTGGGTCTGTATGGGTCTCTATGGGTCCCTATGGGTCCCTATGGGTCTCTATGGGTCTCTATGGGGTTTCTGTGGGTCCCTCTGGGTCTGTATGGGTCTCTATGGGTCTCTATGGGTCCCTATGGGTCTCTATGGGTCTCTATGGGGTTTCTGTGGGTCCCTCTGGGTCTGTATGGGTCTCTATGGGTCCCTATGGGTCTGTATGGGTCTCTATGGGGTTTCTGTGGGTCCCTGTGGGTCCCTATGGGTCCCCGTGGGTCCCGGTGACGCCGTGTTGCCGTGGGGCAGAGCGGCCGGGCGCCCCACGGATGGTGGCGGTGGCGGAGGTTTGGGGCAGCAACGCGCAGCTGCAGTGGGAGCCGCCCAAGGACGACGGCAACGCCGAGATCAGCGGCTACACCGTGCAGAAGGCCGACACCAGGACCATGGTCTGCCCCATAGATCCTGCCCCATAGATCCATCCTGCTCCATACAGCTGCCCCATACAGCTGCCCTATAGATCCTGCCCCATAGATCCTGCCCCATAGATCCATCCTGCTCCATACAGCTGCCCCATAGAGCTGCCCCATAGAGCTGCCCCATAGATCCTGCCCCATAGATCCTGCCCCATAGATCCATCCTGCTCCATACAGCTGCCCCATAGAGCTGCCCCATAGATCCTGCCCCATATATCCATCCTGCCCCATAGACCTGCCCCATAGATCCTGCCCCATAGAGCTGCCCCATAGATCCATCCTGCTCCATACAGCTGCCCCATAGTTCCTGCCCCATAGAGCTGCCCCATAGATCGTGCCCCATAGAGCTGCCCCATAGATCCATCCTGCTCCATACAGCTGCCCCATAGACCTGCCCCATACATCCACCCTGCTCCATAGATCCTGCTCCATAGATCCTGCCCTATAGACCTGCCCCATAGACCTTCCCCATAGATCCGCCCTGCCCCATAGATCCGCCCCATAGACCTGCCCCATAGACCCAACCTGCCCCATAGATCCTGCCCCATAGATCCATCCTGCCCCATAGACCTGCCCCATACATCCGCCCTGCTCCATAGATCCTGCCTCATAGATCCTGCCTCATAGATCTGCCCCATAGATCTGCCCCATAGATCCTGCCCCATAGATCCTGCCCCATAGACCTGCCCCATACATCCGCCCTGCCCCATAGATCCTGCCCCATAGATCCTGCTCCATAGATCCTGCCTCATAGATCTGTCTCATAGATCCTGCCCTATAGATCCAACCTGCCCCATAGATCCTGCTCCATAGATCCTGCCCCATAGATCCACCCCATAGATCCATCCTGCCCCATAGACCTGCCCCATACATCTGCCCTGCTCCATAGATCCTGCCTCATAGATCCTGCCCCACAGATCCTGCCCCATAGACCTGCCCCATAGACCTGTCCTGCCCCATAGATCTGCCCTGCCCCATAGAGCTGCCCCATAGATCTGTCCTGCCCCATAGAGCTGCCCCATAGGTCTGTCCTGCCCCATAGATCCTGCCCCATAGATCCGTCCTGCCCCATAGATTCTGCCCCATGGGTCTGTCCTGCCCCATAGGTCTGTCCTGCCCCATAGAGCTGCCCCATACATCCGCCCTGCCTCATAGATCCTGCCCCATAGAGCTGCCACATAGATCTGTCCTGCCCCATAGAGCTGCCCCATAGAGCTGCCCCATAGATCTGTCCTGCCCCATAGAGCTGCCCCATAGATCCTGCCCCATATATCTGTCCTGCCCCATAGATCCTGCCCCATAGATCCTGCCCCATAGATCCGCCCCATAGATCCGCCCTGCTCCATAGATCCTGCCCGATAGATCCTGCCCGATAGATCTGCCCCATAGACCCTGCCCCATAGATCCGTCCTGCCCCATAGTTCTGCCCTGCCCCATAGATCCACCCCATAGATCCGTCCTGCCCCATAGATCTGCCCCATAGATCTGTCCTGCCCCATAGATCCGCCCTGCCTCATAGATCTGCCCCATACATCTGCCCCATACATCTGCCCCATAGATCCATCCCATAGATCCGCCCTGCCCCATAGATCCGCCCCATAGATCCGTCCTGCCATATAGATCTGTCCTGCCCCATAGATCTGCCCCATACATCCTGCCCCATAGATCCACCCCATAGATCTGACCCCATCAGTGACCCCCTGACCCTATAAGTGACCCCCTGACCCCATCAGTGAACCCCTGACCCTATAAGTGACCCCATAACCCTATAAGTGACCCCCTGACCCCATAAGTGACCCCCTGACCCTATAAGTGACCCCATAACCCTATAAGTGATCCCCTGACCCTATAAGTGACCCTATAAGTGACCCTATCAGTGACCCCCTGACCCCATCAGTGACCCCCTGACCCTATAAGTGACCCCATAACCCTATAAGTGACCCCCTGACCCTATAAGTGACCCTATAAGTGACCCCCTGACCCTATAAGTGACCCCCTGACCCCGTCAGTGAACCCCTGACCCTATAAGTGACCCCATAACCCTATAAGTGATCCCCTGACCCCATAAGTGACCCCCTGACCCCATAAGTGACCCCCTGACCCCATAAGTGACCCCCTGACCCTATAAGTGACCCCATAACCCTATAAGTGATCCCCTGACCCTATAAGTGACCCTATCAGTGACCCTATAAGTGACCCCCTGACCCCATCAGTGACCCCCTGACCCTATAAGTGACCCCATAACCCTATAAGTGACCCCCTGACCCTATAAGTGACCCTATAAGTGACCCCCTGACCCTATAAGTGATCCCCTGACCCTATAAGTGACCCTATAAGTGACCCTATAAGTGACCCCCTGACCCTATAAGTGACCCTATAAGTGACCCCCTGACCCTATAAGTGATCCCCTGACCCTATAAGTGACCCTATAAGTGACCCTATAAGTGACCCCCTGACCCTATAAGTGACCCTATAAGTGACCCCCTGACCCTATAAGTGATCCCCTGACCCTATAAGTGACCCTATAAGTGACCCCCTGACCCTATAAGTGACCCTATAAGTGACCCCCTGACCCTATAAGTGACCCCCTGACCCTATAAGTGACCCTATAAGTGACCCCCTGACCCTATAAGTGATCCCCTGACCCTATAAGTGACCCTATAAGTGACCCTATAAGTGACCCCCTGACCCTATAAGTGATCCCCTGACCCTATAAGTGACCCTATAAGTGACCCTATAAGTGACCCCCTGACCCTATAAGTGACCCCCTGACCCTATAAGTGACCCTATAACTGACCCTATAAGTGACCCTATAAGTGACCCCCTGACCCTATAAGTGATCCCCTGACCCTATAAGTGACCCTATCAGTGACCCTATCAGTGACCCCCTGACCCCATCAGTGACCCCCTGACCCTATAAGTGACCCTATACGTGACCCCCTGACCCCGTATCCCAGGAGTGGTTCACGGTGCTGGAGCACAGCCGCCCCATTCACTGCTCAGTGTCTGAGTGACCCCACAAGTGACCCCATAACCCCACAAGTGACCCCATCAGTGACCCCCTGACCCTATAAGTGACCCCCTGACCCCATCAGTGACCCCCTGACCCTATAAGTGACCCTATAACTGACCCTATAAGTGACCCCCTGACCCCATAAGTGACCCCCTGACCCCGTCAGTGACCCCCTGACCCTATACGTGACCCTATAACTGACCCTATAAGTGACCCCCTGACCCCATAAGTGACCCCCTGACCCCGTCAGTGACCCTCTGACCCTATACGTGACCCCCTGACCCCGTATCCCAGGAGTGGTTCACGGTGCTGGAGCACAGCCGCCCCATTCACTGCTCAGTGTCCGAGTGACCCCACAAGTGACCCTATAAGTGACCCCCTGACCCCATCAGTGACCCCCTGACCCTATAAGTGACCCCATAACCCTATAAGTGACCCCCTGACCCTATAAGTGACCCTATAAGTGACCCCCTGACCCTATAAGTGATCCCCTGACCCTATAAGTGACCCTATAAGTGACCCTATCAGTGACCCCCTGACCCCATCAGTGACCCCCTGACCCTATAAGTGACCCCATAACCCTATAAGTGATCCCCTGACCCTATAAGTGACCCTATAAGTGACCCTATCAGTGACCCCCTGACCCCATCAGTGACCCCCTGACCCTATAAGTGACCCCATAACCCTATAAGTGACCCCCTGACCCTATAAGTGACCCTATAAGTGACCCTATAAGTGACCCCCTGACCCCATCAGTGACCCCCTGACCCTATAAGTGACCCCATAACCCTATAAGTGACCCTATAAGTGACCCTATAAGTGACCCTATACGTGACCCCGTATCCCAGGAGTGGTTCACGGTGCTGGAGCACAGCCGCCCGACGCGCTGCGTGGTGTCGGAGCTGGTGATGGGCAACGAGTATCGCTTCCGGGTCTACAGCGAGAACGTCTGTGGGCGGAGCCAGGAGCCGGGCACATCCCATAATACTGCGCGCATCGCCAAGGAGGGTCCGTCTGTGGGGGCCTTATGGGGTTATGGGGTCGCTTATGGGGTTGTGGGGTCGCTTATGGGGTTATGGGGTCAGATATGGGGTTATGGGGTCAGATATGGGGTTATGGGGTCAGATATGGAGCCATGGGGATCTGAGGTCGTGGGGTTGTGGGCGGAGCCAGGAGCCGGGCACATCCCATAATACTGCCTGCATGGCATGGAGGGGCTGTGGGGTCACTTATGGGGTCGCTTATGGGGTTTTGGGGTCGGTTATGGGGTCAGATGTGGGCTTATGGGGTCGCTTATGGGGTCGCTTATGGGGTCGCTTATGGGGTCGCTTATGGGGTTATGGGGTCGCTTATGGGGTCAGATATGGGGTTATGGGGTCAGATATGGAGGAAGGGGGTCGTGGGGTCTGTGGGGTTGTGGGCGGAGCCTCGAGCCAGGCGCATCCCATAATACTGTTATGGGGTTATGGGATCGCTTATGGGGTTATGGGGTCAGATATGGGGTTATGGGGTCAGATATGGGGTTATGGGGTCAGATATGGGGTTATGGGGTCAGATATGGAGCCATGGGCAGCTGGGGTTTCTGGGGTTGTGGGCGGAGCCAGGAGCCGGGCACATCCCATAATACTGCGCGCATCGCCAAGGAGGGTCCGTCTGTGGGGGCCTTATGGGGTTGTGGGGTCGCTTATGGGGTTATGGGGTCGCTTGTGGGGTTTTGGGGTCGGTTATGGGGTCAGATGTGGGGTTATGGGGTCAGATATGGAGGTATGGGGAGCTGGGGTCTGTGGGGTTGTGGGCGGAGCCTGAGCCGGGCACATCCCATAATACTGCCTGCATGGCATGGAGGGGCTGTGGGGTCGCTTATGGGGTCGCTTATGGGGTCGCTTATGGGGTCGCTTATGGGGTCGCTTATGGGGTTATGGGGTCGCTTGTGGGGTCAGATATGGGGTTATGGGGTCAGATATGGAGGAATGGGGTCATGGGGTCTGTGGGGTTGTGGGCGGAGCCAGGAGCCGGGCACATCCCATAATACTGCCTGCATGGCAACGAGGGTCCACATATGGGGTCCTTATGGGGTTGTGGGGTCGCTTATGGGGTTATGGGGTCGGTTATGGGGTCAGATATGGGGATGTGGGGTCAGATATGGAGCCATGGGGATCTGAGGTCGTGGGGTTGTGGGCGGAGCCAGGAGCCGGGCACATCCCATAATACTGCCTGCATGGCATGGAGGGGCTGTGGGGTCGCTTATGGGGTCGCTTATGGGGTCGCTTATGGGGTCAGATATGGGGTTATGGGGTCAGGTATGGAGCCCTGGAGATCTGAGGTCGTGGGGTTGTGGGCGGAGCCTGAGCCGGGCACATCCCATAATACTGCCTGCATGGCAACGAGGGGCTGTGGGGTCGCTTATGGGGTCGCTTATGGGGTCGCTTATGGGGTCGCTTATGGGGTCGCTTATGGGGTTATGGGGTCGCTTGTGGGGTCAGATATGGGGCTATGGGGTCAGATATGGAGGAATGGGGTCATGGGGTCTGTGGGGTTGTGGGCGGAGCCAGGAGCCGGGCACATCCCATAATACTGCCTGCATGGCAACGAGGGTCCACATATGGGGTCCTTATGGGGTTATGGGGTCGCTTGTGGGGTTGTGGGGTCGCTTATGGGGTCGCTTATGGGGTCGGTTATGGGGTCGCTTATGGGGTTATGGGGTCGCTTATAGGGTCAGATGTGGGGTTATGGGGTCAGGTATGGAGGTATGGGGTCGTGGGGTCTGTGGGGTTGTGGGCGGAGCCTGAGCCGGGCACATCCCATAATACTGCCTGCATGGCATGGAGGGGCTGTGGGGTCGCTTATGGGGTCGCTTATGGGGTCGCTTATGGGGTTATGGGGTCGCTTATAGGGTCAGATATGGGGTTATGGGGTCAGATATGGAGGAATGGGGTCGTGGGGTCTGTGGGGTTGTGGGCGGAGCCTCGAGCCAGGCGCATCCCATAATACTGCCTGCATGGCAACGAGGGGCTGTGGGGTCGCTTATGGGGTTATGGGGTTATTTATGGGGTTTTGGGGTAAGGTATGGGGTTATGGGGTCGCTTATGGGGTTATGGGGTCGCTTATGGGGTTATGGGGTCCCTTATGGGTCGCTTAGGGGATATAGGGTCACGTATGTCGTTATGGGGTCACTTATGGAGTTATGGGTTCACTTATGGGGTTATGGGGTCAGATATGGGGTTATGGGGTCTGATATGGGGTTATGGGGTCAGGTATGGGGATGTGGGGTCAGGTATGGGGTTATGGGGTTGGTTATGGGGTTTTGGGGTCAGGTGTGGAGTTTTGGGGTCAAGTGTGGGGTTATGGGGTCAGGTATGGGGATATGGGGTCAGTTATGGGGTTTTGGGGTCAGGTATGGGGTTATGGGATCACTTATGGGGATATGGGGTCAGGTATGGGGTTATGGGGTCGGTTATGGGGTTAATGGGTCTCATATGGGGTTGTGGGGTCAGGTATGGGGATATGGGGCTGCTTATGGGGTTTTGGGGTCACTTATGGGGATATGAGGTCAGTTATGGGGTTTTGGGGTCAGGTATGGGGGTATGGGGTCACTTATGGGGTTATGGGGTTGCTTATGGGGATACGGGGTCAGTTGTGGGGTTGTGGGGTCAGGTATGGGGTTTTGGGGTCAGGTATGGGAATATGGGGCTACTTATGGGGTTATGGGGTCACTTACGGGGATATGGGGTCAGGTATGGGGATATGGGGTCAGTTGTGGGGTTTTGGGGTCAGGTATGGGGTTTTGGGGTCAGATATGGGGATATGGGGTCAGGTATGGGGTTATGGGGTCAGGTATGGGGTTATGGGGTCAGGTATGGGGTTATGGGGTCAGGTATGGGGTTGTGGGGTCAGGTATGGGGTTATGGGGTCAGGTATGGGGTTGTGGGGTCAGGTATGGGGTTGTGGGGTCAGGTATGGGGTTATGGGGTCAGGTATGGGGTTATGGGGTCAGGTATGGGGTTATGGGGTCAGGTATGGGGTTATGGGGTCAGGTATGGGGTTTTGGGGTCAGGTATGGGGTTGTGGGGTCAGGTATGGGGTTATGGGGTCACATATGGGGTTATGGGATCATGTCTGGGGTTATGGGATCACTTACAGGAATGTGGGGTCAGGTATGGGGATATGGGGTCAGTTGTGGGGTTGTGGGATCAGGTATGGGGTTTTGGGGTCAGGTATGGGGTTTTGGGGTCAGGTATGGGGTTGTGGGGTCAGGTATGGGGTTGTGGGGTTAGGTATGGGGTTATGGGGTCAGTTATGGGGTTTTGGGGTCAGGTGTGGGGGTATGGGGTCACTTATGGGGTTATGGGGTCGCTTATGGGGATACGGGGTCAGTTGTGGGGTTGTGGGGTCAGGTATGGGGTTTTGGGGTCAGGTATGGGAATATGGGGCTACTTGTGGGGTTATGGGGTCACTTACGGGGATATGGGGTCAGGTATGGGGATATGGGGTCAGTTGTGGGGTTTTGGGGTCAGGTATGGGGTTGTGGGGTCAGGTATGGGGTTTTGGGGTCAGATATGGGGATATGGGGTCAGGTATGGGGTTTTGGGGTCAGATATGGGGATATGGGGTCAGGTATGGGGTTATGGGGTCAGGTATGGGGTTATGGGGTCAGGTATGGGGTTGTGGGGTCCCTGATGGGGTTAATGGGTCTCGTATGGGGTTATGGGGTCAGATATGGGGTTGTGGGGTCAGGTATGGGGTTATGGGGTCAGGTATGGGGTTTTGGGGTCAGGTATGGGGATATGGGGTCAGGTATGGGGTTATGGGGTCAGGTATGGGGTTATGGGGTCAGGTGTGGGGTTGTGGGGTCAGGTATGGGGTTATGGGGTCAGATATGGGGATATGGGGTCAGGTATGGGGTTTTGGGGTCAGGTATGGGGATATGGGGTCAGGTATGGGGTTTTGGGGTCAGGTATGGGGTTATGGGGTCAGGTATGGGGTTGTGGGGTCAGGTATGGGGTTATGGGGTCAGGTATGGGGTTGTGGGGTCAGGTATGGGGTTATGGGGTCAGGTATGGGGTTATGGGGTCAGGTATGGGGTTATGGGGTCAGGTATGGGGTTGTGGGGTCAGGTATGGGGTTATGGGGTCAGGTATGGGGTTATGGGGTCAGGTATGGGGTTGTGGGGTCGGTTATGGGGTTGTGGGGTCAGATGTGGGGTTTTGGGGTCAGGTATGGGGTTGTGGGGTCCCTGATGGGGTTAATGGGTCTCGTATGGGGTTGTGGGGTCAGGTATGGGGGTATGGGGTCGGTTATGGGGTTATGGGGTCAGGTATGGGGTTATGGGGTCAGGTATGGGGTTATGGGGTCGCTTATGGGTCGCTTAGGGGATATGGGGTCACTTATGGAGTTATGGGTTCACTTATGGGGTTATGGGGTTGCTTAGGGGATATGGGGTCACTTATGGGGTCCTGGGGTCGCTTATGGGGTTATGGGGTCGGTTATGGGGTTATGGGGTCTCATACGGGGATATGGGGTCACTTACAGGGATATGGGGTCGGGTATGGGGTTATGGGGTCAGTTATGGGGTTTTGGGGTCAGTTATGGGGTTTTGGGGTCAGGTATGGGGTTATGGGGTCAGGTATGGGGTTATGGGGTCACATATGGGGTTATGGGATCATGTCTGGGGTTATGGGATCACTTACAGGAATGTGGGGTCAGGTATGGGGATATGGGGTCAGTTGTGGGGTTGTGGGATCAGGTATCGGGTTATGGGGTTGCTTATGGGGTTTTGGGGTCAGGTATGGGGTTTTGGGGTCAGATATGGGGTTGTGGGGTTAGGTATGGGGTTATGGGGTCAGTTATAGGGTTTTGGGGTCAGGTGTGGGGTTATGGGGTCCCTTATGGGGTTATGGGGTCAGATATGGGGATATGGGGTCAGGTATGGGGTTATGGGGTCCCTTATGGGGTTATGGGGTCAGATATGGGGATGTGGGGTCAAGTGTGGGGTTATGGGGTCGGTTATGGGGTTTTAGGGTCAGGTATAGGGTTTTGGGGTCAGATATGGGGTTATGGGTTCACTTATGGGATTGTGGGGTCAGGTATGGGGTTATGGGGTCAGATATGGGGTTTTGGGGTCAGGTATGGGGTTATGGGGTCCCTGATGGGGTTATGGGGTCCCTTATGGGATTGTGGGGTCAGGTATGGGGTTTTGGGGTCAGATATGGGGTTTTGGGGTCAGGTATGGGGTTATGGGGTCCCTGATGGGGTTATGGGGTCCCTTATGGGATTGTGGGGTCAGGTATGGGGTTTTGGGGTCAGATATGGGGTTTTGGGGTCAGGTATGGGGTTATGGGGTCCCTGATGGGGTTATGGGGTCCCTTATGGGGTTTTGGGGTCCCATATGGGGTTTTTTGGGGTGCCATATGGGGTTGTGGGGTGGCTTATAGGGTTGTTTGCTCCCCCCAGGTCTGAACCTGAAGCCGGTGCCCTTCAAGGAGCGGGATCTGCGCGCAGCCCCCGCCTTCCTCACCCCATTGGTGGATCGCAGCGTGGTGGCGGGGTACACAGTGACCCTCAACTGCGCCGTGCGGGGCCACCCCAAAGTATGGGGGCCTGTGGGGTCCTTATGGGGTCCTATGGGGGGTTATGGGGTGGTTATGGGGTCAGGGGTTATGGGGTGGTTATGGGGCAGTTATGGGGTGGTTATGGGGTGGTTATGGGGTGGTTATGGGGTCAGGGGTTATGGGGTGGTTATGGGGCAGTTATGGGGCGGTTATGGGGTGGTTATGGGGTGGTTATGGGGTCAGGGGTTATGGGGTGGTTATGGGGCAGTTATGGGGCGGTTACGGGGTGGTTATGGGGTGGTTATGGGGTACACAGTGACCCTCAACTGCGCCGTGCGGGGCCACCCCAAAGTATGGGGGCCTGTGGGGTGGTTATGGGGTGGTTATGGGGTGGTTATGGGGCGGTTATGGGGTGGTTATGGGGTGGTTATGGGGCGGTTATGGGGCGGTTATGGGGTGGTTATGGGGTGGTTATGGGGTGGTTATGGGGTGGTTATGGGGTGGTTATGGGGCGGTTATGGGGTGGTTATGGGGCGGTTATGGGGCGGTTATGGGGTGGTTATGGGGTGGTTATGGGGTGGTTATGGGGTCAGGGGTTATGGGGCAGTTATGGGGTGGTTATGGGGCGGTTATGGGGTACACAGTGACCCTCAACTGCGCCGTGCGGGGCCACCCCAAAGTATGGGGGCCTGTGGGGTGGTTATGGGGTGGTTATGGGGTCAGGGGTTATGGGGTGGTTATGGGGCGGTTATGGGGTGGTTATGGGGTGGTTATGGGGTACACAGTGACCCTCAACTGCGCCGTGCGGGGCCACCCCAAAGTATGGGGGCCTGTGGGGTCCTTATGGGGTGGTTATGGGGCGGTTATGGGGCGGTTATGGGGCGGTTATGGGGTGGTTATGGGGTGGTTATGGGGTCAGGGGTTATGGGGCAGTTATGGGGCGGTTATGGGGCGGTTATGGGGTGGTTCTGGGGTACACAGTGACCCTCAACTGCGCCGTGCGGGGCCACCCCAAAGTATGGGGGCCTGTGGGGTGGTTATGGGGTGGTTATGGGGTGGTTATGGGGTCAGGGGTTATGGGGTGGTTATGGGGCAGTTATGGGGCGGTTATGGGGTGGTTATGGGGTGGTTATGGGGTACACAGTGACCCTCAACTGCGCCGTGCGGGGCCACCCCAAAGTATGGGGGCCTGTGGGGTGGTTATGGGGTGGTTATGGGGTGGTTATGGGGTGGTTATGGGGTGGTTATGGGGCGGTTATGGGGTGGTTATGGGGCGGTTATGGGGTGGTTATGGGGTGGTTATGGGGTGGTTATGGGGTACACAGTGACCCTCAACTGCGCCGTGCGGGGCCACCCCAAAGTATGGGGGCCTGTGGGGTCGGGGGGTTATGGGGTGGTTATGGGGTGGTTATGGGGTGGTTATGGGGTGGTTATGGGGCGGTTATGGGGCGGTTATGGGTCGGTTATGGGGTGGTTATGGGGTGGTTATGGGGTCAGGGGTTATGGGGTGGTTATGGGGCGGTTATGGGGTGGTTATGGGGTCAGGGGTTATGGGGCGGTTATGGGGCGGTTATGGGGTGGTTCTGGGGTACACAGTGACCCTCAACTGCGCCGTGCGGGGGCACCCCAAAGTATGGGGGCCTGTGGGGTCAGGCGGTTATGGGGTGGTTATGGGGTGGTTATGGGGTGGTTATGGGGTCAGGGGTTATGGGGCGGTTATGGGGCGGTTATGGGGCGGTTATGGGGTGGTTATGGGGTGGTTATGGGGCGGTTATGGGGTGGTTATGGGGTGGTTATGGGGCGGTTATGGGGCGGTTATGGGTCGGTTATGGGGTGGTTATGGGGTGGTTATGGGGTCAGGGGTTATGGGGTGGTTATGGGGCGGTTATGGGGTGGTTATGGGGTCAGGGGTTATGGGGCGGTTATGGGGCGGTTATGGGGTGGTTATGGGGTACACAGTGACCCTCAACTGCGCTGTGCAGGGCCACCCCAAAGTATGGGGGCCTGTGGGGTCGGGGGGTTATGGGGTGGTTATGGGGTGGCTATGGGGTCAGGGGTTATGGGGTGGTTATGGGGTGGTTATGGGGTCAGGGGTTATGGGGCGGTTATGGGGATCACTTTGTGGCAGCTGTGGGGCAGCAATGGGATGGCTGGAGGCTCACTATGTGGCAACTCTGGGTTATTGGATGTTTGTAGGGATCACTTTGTGGCACCTATGGGGTGGTTATGGGGTGGTTATGGGGTGGTTATGGGGCGGTTATGGGGCGGTTATGGGGCGGTTATGGGGTGGTTATGGGGCGGTTATGGGGTGGTTATGGGGTGGTTATGGGGCGGTTATGGGGCGGTTATGGGGTGGTTATGGGGTGGTTATGGGGTGGTTATGGGGTCGGGGGTTATGGGGCGGTTATGGGGTGGTTATGGGGTACACAGTGACCCTCAACTGCGCCGTGCAGGGCCACCCCAAAGTATGGGGGCCTGTGGGGTCGGGGGGTTATGGGGTGGCTATGGGGTGGCTATGGGGTCAGGGGTTATGGGGTGGTTATGGGGTGGTTATGGGGTCAGGGGTTATGGGGTGGTTATGGGGTGGTTATGGGGTCAGGGGTTATGGGGCGGTTATGGGATCACTTTGTGGCAGCTGTGGGGCAGCAATGGGATGGCTGGAGGCTCACTATGTGGCAACTCTGGGTTATTGGATGTTTGTAGGGATCACTTTGTGGCACCTATGGGGTGGTTATGGGGCGGTTATGGGTACACAGTGACCCTCAACTGCGCCATGTGGGGCCACCCCAAAGTATGGGGGCCTGTGGGGGCCTATGGGGTGGTTATGGGGTGGTTATGGGGTCAGGGGTTATGGGGTGGTTATGGGGTGGTTATGGGGTCGGGGGTTATGGGGCAGTTATGGGGTCGGGGGTTATGGGGCGGCTATGGGGCGGTTATGGGGCAGTTATGGGGTACACAGTGACCCTCAACTGCGCCGTGCGGGGCCACCCCAAAGTATGGGGGCCTGTGGGGTCCTTATGGGGTCGGGGGTTATGGGGTGGTTATGGGGTTGTGGGTCAGTTATGGGGCGGTTATGGGATCTGTGTGGGATCACTATGTGGCAGCTGTGGGGCAGCTATGGGATGTTAGTAGGCTCACTATGTGGCAACTCTGGGCTATTGGATGTTGATGGGATCACTTTGTGGCAGCTATGGGGCGGTTATGAGATGTTAGTAGGATCAGTATTTGGCACCTATGGGGTGGTTATGGGGTGGTTATGGGGTGCACAGTGACCTTAAACTGCGCCGTGCGGGGCCACCCCAAAGTATGGGGTCCTTATGGGGTCCTATGGGGTCGTTATGGGGTCAGGGTTATGGGGTTGTGGGTCAGTTATGGGGCGGTTATGGGGTCTGTGTTGGATCACTATGTGGCAGCTGTGGCAGCAATGGGATGTTAGTAGGATCAGTATCTGGCACCTATGTGGCACCTATGGGGCGGCTATGGGGCAGCTATGGGGCGGTTATGGGGTGGTTCTGGGGTACACAGTGACCCTAAACTGTGCCGTGCGGGGACACCCCAAAGTATGGGGTCCTATGGGGTCCTATGGGGTCGTTATGGGGTTGGGGGGTTATGGGGTGGTTATGGGGTTGTGGGTCAGTTATGGGGCGGTTATGGGATGTGTGTGGGATCACGATGTGGCAGCTATGGGGCAGCAATGGGCTGGTGAATGGCTCACTATGTGGCAGCTCTGGGCTAGTGGATGTTTATAGGGTCACTATGTGGCAGCTATGGGGTCTCTATGGGGCTGGTTGATGGCTCACTTTGTGGCAGCTCTGGGCTATTGGATGGTTAGAGGATCACTATGTGGCAGCTATGGGGTCTCTATGGGGCTGGTTGATGGCTCACTTTGTGGCAGCTCTGGGCTATTGGATGGTTAGAGGATCACTGTGGCAGCTATGGGGTCTCTATGGGGCTGGTTGATGGCTCACTATGTGGCAGTTATGGGGTCTCTATGGGGTCTTTATGGGGTCGCTATGAGGTCTTTATGGGATGTCTATGGGATACGTATGGGATGGCTATGGGGTCTTTATGGGGTCTCTATGGGTTATCTATGGGGTATCTATGGGATGGCTATGGGGTCTCTATGGGGTCTCCATGGGGCAGCTATGGGATTGCTACAGGATCACTATGTGGCAGGTATGGGGTACCTATAGGGCTGGTTGATGGCTCACTATTTGGCAGCGATGGTCTGGTTGATGGCTCACTATGTGGCAGCTATGGGGGTCGCTATGGGGTCGCTATGGGGTCTTTATGGGATATCTATGGGATATGTATGGGATGGCTATGGGGGCTCTATGGGGTCTCTATGAGGTGTCCATGGGGCATCTATGGGGTCTCTATGGGATGGCTCTGGGGTCTCCATGGGGCATCTATGGGGTTTGTATGGGATGACCCGGGACACGTTTGGGGTTTCGCAGCCCAAGGTGACGTGGCTGAAGAACAGCGTGGAGATCGGGGCCAACCCCAAATTCCTGTCCCACCACGGCATGGGGCAGCTGTGGGGCAGCTATGGGGTAGCTATGGGATTGCTATAGGATCACAATGTGGCATCTATAGGTTGGTAATAGGATCAGTATGTGGCAGCTATGGGGTAGCTATGGGGCTGGTTGCTGGCTCACTATGTGGCAGCTATGGGGTCTCTATGGGGCTGGTTGATGGCTCACTTTGTGGCAGCTCTGGGCTATTGGATGGTTAGAGGATCACTATGTGGCAGCTATGGGGTCTCTATGGGCTGGTTGATGGCTCACTATGTGGCAGTTATGGGGTTTCTATGGGGTCTTTATGGGGTCTGTATGGGGTCTCTATGGGTTATATATGGAATATGTATGGGATGGCTATGGGGGCTCTATGGGGTCTCTATGGGATGGCTCTGGGGTCTCTATGGGGTCTGTATGGGGTCTCCATGGGGCATCTATGGGGTGTGTATGGGATGACCCGGGACACGTTTGGGGTTTCGCAGCCCAAGGTGACGTGGCTGAAGAACAGCGTGGAGATCGGGGCCGACCCCAAATTCCTGTCCCGCCACGGCATGGGGGTGCTGACCCTCCTGATCCGCCGGCCAGGGCCCTTCGACGGCGGCACCTACGGCTGCAGGGCCGTCAATGAGATGGGGGAGGCCACCACCGAGTGCAAGCTGGACGTCAGGGGTGAGCGGTTGTGGGGCCGATATGGGGGTATGGGGTGGGTATGGGGTATGGGGTGGGTATGGGGTATGGGGTGGGTATGGGGGTATGGGGTGGGTATGGGGTGGGTATGGGGTGGATACGGGGGTATGGGGTGGGTATGGGGTATGGGGTGGGTATGGGGGTATGGGGTGGGTATGGGGTGGGTATGGGGTGGGTATGGGGGTATGGGGTGGGTATGGGGGTATGGGGTGGGTATGGGGTGGGTATGGGGTGGGTATGGGGGTGGGTATGGGGTGGATACGGGGGTATGGGGTGGGTATGGGGTATGGGGTGGATATGGGGTATGGGGTATGGGGTGGGTATGGGGTTATGGGGTTCTATGGGGATATGGGGTGGGTATGGGGTGGATATGGGGGTATGGGGTTGATGTGGGGATATGGGGTGGGTATGAGGGTATGGGGAGGGTATGGGGGGAATATGGGGTGGGTATGGGGGTATGGGGTGGGTATGGGGTGGATATGGGGGTATGGGGTGGTATGGGGGTATGGGGTGGGTATGGGGTATGGGGTATGGGGTGGGTATGGGGTTATGGGGTTCTATGGGGATATGGGGTGGGTATGGGGTGGATATGGGGGTATGGGGTTGATGTGGGGATATGGGGTGGGTATGAGGGTATGGGGAGGGTATGGGGGGAATATGGGGTGGGTATGGGGGTATGGGGTGGTATGGGGTGGATATGGGGGTATGGGGTGGTATGGGGGTATGGGGTGGGTATGGGGTATGGGGTGGGTATGGGGTATGGGGTGGGTATGGGGGTATGGGGTGGGTATGGGGTGGGTATGGGGGTGGGTATGGGGTGGATACGGGGGTATGGGGTGGGTATGGGGTATGGGGTGGGTATGGGGTATGGGGTGGATATGGGGTGGTATGGGGGTATGGGGTGGGTATGGGGTGGGTATGGGGTGGGTATGGGGGTATGGGGTGGGTATGGGGTGGGTATGGGGGTATGGGGTGGGTATGGGGGTATGGGGTGGGTATGGGGTGGGTATGGGGTGGGTATGGGGGTATGGGGTGGGTATGGGGTGGGTATGGGGGTATGGGGTGGGTATGGGGTATGGGGTGGGTATGGGGGTATGGGGTGGGTATGGGGTGGATACGGGGGTATGGGGTGGGTATGGGGTATGGGGTGGGTATGGGGTGGGTATGGGGGTATGGGGTGGGTATGGGGTATGGGGTGGGTATGGGGGTATGGGGTGGGTATGGGGTATGGGGTGGGTATGGGGGTATGGGGTGGGTATGGGGTGGGTATGGGGTGGATACGGGGGTATGGGGTGGGTATGGGGTATGGGGTGGGTATGGGGGTATGGGGTGGGTATGGGGTGGGTATGGGTGGGTATGGGGTGGATACGGGGGTATGGGGTGGGTATGGGGTATGGGGTGGTATGGGGTATGGGGTGGGTATGGGGTGGATATGGGGGTATGGGGGTATGGGGTGGGTATGGGGTGGATATGGGGGTATGGGGTTGGTATGGGGTGGGTATGGGGTGGGTATGGGGGTATGGGGTGGGTATGGGGTGGATATGGGGGTATGGGGTGGGTATGGGGTGGGGTATGGGGTGGATATGGGGGTATGGGGGGGTGGTATGGGGTGGGTATGGGGTGGGTATGGGGTGGATATGGGGGTATGGGGTGGGTATGGGGGTATGGGGTATGGGGTGGGTATGGGGTATGGGGTGGATATGGGGTGGTATGGGGGTATGGGGTGGGTATGGGGGGTATGGGGGTATGGGGTGGGTATGGGGTGGTATGGGGTATGGGGTGGATATGGGGGTATGGGGTGGATATGGGGTGGTATGGGGGTATGGGGTGGGTATGGGGTGGGTATGGGGGTATGGGGTGGGTATGGGGTGGGTATGGGGGTATGGGTGGGTCTCGGGGGTATGGGGTGGGGTATGGGGTGGGTATGGGGTGGGTATGGGGGTATGGGGTGGGTATGGGGGGTATGGGGTATGGGGTGGGTATGGGGTGGATATGGGGGTATGGGGTGGGTATGGGGGTATGGGGGTATGGGGTGGGTATGGGGGTATGGGGGGT
>NW_027638982.1:0-14429 GCF_951394365.1 Tetrao urogallus
CCCCAAGGGGTCTGGGGGGGTCACTGCCACCCCTCGTCCACCCCTCAGCCCCTGGTGCGCTGCGGCACCGACTGAGGACAGTGCATGGCCTGACCCCCCCCCCCCAGACACACATCCCCAGTTGAGGTGTGGTAAGCAAATGCTGACCCCCATCACCCCCCCCCCCCCCCATTCAGCCCCCGGCCCGCTGGCGGCATGGGACACCCCCAGGAAATAAAAGGGTCTGAAGGGCCAGTGCAAAGCGACCAGAGTGAGCCTGACTGGTGGGGTGAAGAGGGGATAAGGGGGGTTCTGTGCTGGAGTTGGGGGGGGTTGGAAGAGAGCAGCTCCTGTCCCCAAACCTGGCTGTCCCTCCCCCTGTCACCACCACCCCCAGGTGCCACCATATGACACCCCCAATCCCATGGGGACCCCAGGGTGGGAAACTGAGGCACAGAGAGCAGGAGAAAGGACTTCGCCGTGGGGAAGACACAAAGAGGGGGGGGTGTGAGATCCCAAAAAGCCACACCAGGCACTCAGTCAACACCCAATTTACTGTTAGCATTTGGGGGGGGGGGGGGCAGAATCCCTAGAAGGTCAGGGCATGCTGGGGGGGGGGGGGGATCAACCCCTTAGGGGGTATGAGGGGGGGGGAGGGGGCACACAGGGGTGAGGACAGCTCAGTAGTGCAACACAAGGAGTTTTGGGGTGGGGGGGTCCCCTCCCACAGCCAGTGCTGCCGGGGGGGAGGGGGGGGTTTACAAAGTGCTGCTGCTCAAACTGGTCGGGGGGGGGGAGGGGGGGGAGGCCCTCGCTGCCCACCGTGGGGCAGGCATTGAGGTTGGTGGGCTGGAGACAACAAGGGCTTCCCCCTCCTCCTTCTCCTAATGCCCCACTGCCACCCCCCAGCTCCCGGACCTGAGTGCCGGCGCAGTGGGGGTCCCGACGGTGCCCCCCACCCTATGGCACACGGTAGGTGGAGGTGTTCTTGGGTTCGGTGCTGGGCACGCACCAATCCCCTGCCTCCTGGCTGGCCTGGTAGTGCCGCCACGCCGACTTGTTGTACACCGGCAGCCGCTCCACCGAATCCGTGGAGAGAGCCTAAGGCACAGAGGGGAGAGATGGGCACGGCCCCAAAGGGATCCCACAGAGGGGGAGGGATGTGGGGAGGCTGCCCCCACCTTCAGGTAGATGACGGCATCGGTGCCGAAACCCTCCATAGAGAAAAGCTGCAGGTCCCCCTGGAAGTACTTGGCGTACAGGCGGGAGATGGGCAGCCCGTACCCAAAGCCGGCCTGTGGGGTGCAGGCAATGGGGGTCAGCACCCAAAACGCCCCCCCTTCCCCCCCCCCCAGCACCGCGGGTGGCACCGCATGAATGCAGCTGACTGTGTGCCACCCCAGTGCCGCATCCCCTGAGGTCGCTGCCAAGTCCCCAACCTCCACCTGCCGCCCCATGCACCCTATAAGACGGCCCCACACCAGCCCCAAAGGTCCACGTGGCATCCCAGAATACTCCCATGCCAGCCCCACGCTCACCCAACTGACCCCACGCGTCCCCACGCCGCTCCACGCGTGCCCAGAGAACCCAGTCTGCTGCAAAACCTCACCGTGGTGACCCCAAATACCCCCCTGCAACCCCAAAATACCCACCTGTAATCCCAAAACCTCACCATCCCAACCCCAAATACTCCCATGTAACCCCCAAACCTCACCACGCCAACCCCAAAATCCCCCCCTGTGACCCCAAGATATCCAAGTGCCACCCCCCCCCCAAACCTCACCGTGCCACCCCCAAAATGACCCCACTTAACCCCTAAGCCTCACCACGCCAACCCCAAATATCCCCATGCAACCCCAAAACCTCACCATGCTGACCCCAAAATACTCCCATGCAACCCCCAAATATCCGATTGCCACCCCCAAACCTCACCATCGTGGCCCCCAAATACCCCTATACCTAAATACCAGTGGTGACCCCCCCCAGGACCTTTCTGTCACCCCAAAAGCTCACCATGCTGATCCCCAAATGCCCCCCATCACCCCAAAATACCCCCATGTGACCCCAAACCTCTCCACGCCAACCCCAAACCCGACCACGTCACAGCAAAGCGCCCCAAAATGAACCATGCCCACACAGCTCCAGGCACCCCTAAATGTCCCCATGCCACCTTCCAAGTGCTCCCAAATGTCTCCAGTGCCTTCTCCCAAGCACCCAAAAGTCCCCACGATGCTCCAAGTGACCCCAAATGTTGCCAGTGCCACCTCCCATGTCCCCAAATGTCCCCATGCTACTCCAAGTGACCCTCAGTGTCACCAGGGCCACTTCCCAAGTGTCCCTACCTGTCCCCACGCCACTCTAAGTGACTCCATGACCTCCATGACTCCAAAAGTCATCAGTGCCACCTCTCCAGTGTCCCCATGCCACTCCAAGTACCCCCAAATGTTCCCAGTGCCACCTCCCATGTCCCCAAATGTTCTCATGCTACTCCCAGTGACTCCAGACATCCCCAGTGCCACCTACCAAGTGTCCCCACGTCACTCCAAGCATTACCAAATGTCCCCATGCCACTCCAAGTGACCCTCAGTGTCACCGGGGCCACCTCCCAAGTGTCCCCAAATGTCCCCATGCCACTCTAAGTGACTCCAAAAGTCATCAGTGCCACCTCTCAAATGTCCCCATGCCACTCCAAGTACCCCCAAATGTTCCCAGTGCCACCTCCCATGTCCCCAAATGTCCCCATGCTACTCCAAGTGACCCTCAGTGTCACCGGGGCCACCTCCCAAGTGTCCCCATCTGTCCCCACGCCACTCCAAGCGACTCCAAATACCCCCAGTGCCACCTCCCACGCCCCCAAATGTCCCCACGCTACTCCAAGTGCCCCCAGATGTCACCAAGCCATCCCCAAATCCCCCCCAGTGCCACTTCCCCACCCTGAGGTCCCTCCCCCACCTACCAGGGGGGCACCGACCATGGGGGCCCCCCCTGCCCCCAGCTGTGGGGTGGGCGCAGTGGAGTACATGTAGCTGAAGAGACGCTCGATCTTACGCAGGGGGACACCCAGACCGCGGTCACTCATCTGCAAGAGGTGACAGACGGTGACAACGAGCCCCTGTGTGACAAGCAGGGATGGGGGGGGGACCACAGGGGAGGGGGGGGGTGACCCTGAACACACCTTGATGGAGACGTCCTCCTGTCCCAGGGCCACCAACACGTGGATGGGTGGCAGACGGGGGCTGTTCTCGTGGCTCTCCACGGTGGCTCGCATGGCGTTCTATGGGCAGGGGGCTTTAGGGACCCCCTGCAGATCACACTGGACACCCACTGGGCATCCCGCCATACACACCCACCAGACACCCCTTGGACATCTCCAACCCCCAAATACCCCACTGGACACCTCATGAGACCCCCCCCTCCCCCCAGACACCCACTGGTCATCCTGCTGGACGCCCCCCAGAAACCCACCAGACCCCCCCCCCCCCAAACAACCCACAGGACACCCATCAGACACCCCTCAAACACCCCATTAAACATCCCAGCAGACAGACATCAGATAGACGCCCCCCAGACACCCCCTGGATGCCCCCTGTGGACCCCCCCCCCCCCCCTCAATCCCCCCAGACACCCATCGGACACCTATTGGACACCCCCCCTGCCCCCCAGACACCCCCAATGCCCCATACACCCCCTGCACACCTCCGCAGCCCCCTCTCCCCACCCCAAACACCCCCCAGCCCCCCACCCACCCCCTCAACCCCCCCTCCCCAAGTTGCAGCCTCACCTTGAAGAGCTCGAACAGCATATGGTAGAGGTGTGAGGGGACGTAGACGATGCTGATGGGCTGCTGGGCATTGCTGGCTGCAAGGCACACATCAGCCTCACCACCCCTCCCCAACACCCCAAAATCCCCCCTCTCCCCCCTCCCCAATTCCCTATAGGGACGCCCCCTACCTCCCCCCCCCCCCCAAGCCCTCACCGTTCACCTCCTCGATCTCCAGGTCAGGAGAGGCCATGTAGTATTTGTCACACAGCAGCTTGGCCATGTTGTAGGCGTCTGCAGAAGGCAATGCAGAGGGGGGTTCCCATCAGGTTTGGGGGCTCCTTTTTTTTTGCATCCCCCCCCCCCTGTAAACAGTTCATTTTTGGACATTTTTGGACCCCCAATGGACATTTTTGGACCCCATTTTTGGACCCCAATGCAGACCTGCTGACCCAACTCATGACACAGATGGCTCCCGGATGGAAAGATCCCACAGCAGGGAGATCAGAGAGACCCTGAGCTGCTGGAAAGGCCTCTCCCCCCCCTCTTCCTCTTTGACCCCCCCCCCCACCCCATACTTTCACACCCCAAAGTCCCACACACCTCTCACCACGCTGGCCACGCTGCAGTGGGGGTCGATGCTCCCAATGTGTTTGGGGTGCGCTGGGTTGGTGCCGCCATCAAAGAGCAGTGCTGGGGGGGCACAGGGAGGGGGGGGGGGGTAGGACCCCATATATCATCCCTGTAGGACCCCCAGATCTGCCCCCTTCAACCCTCCGCTGCACCCATCTATGCCCAAAGGTGGATTTATGGCGGGTGGGAATGTGGGGGACAGGGATGTAGAGGGGCAGGGGATGGATATGGGGCAGGGCATGGTGCTGGGGCATGGGCAGGGGACATGTGGGGATGGGGGGGACACCTATGGGGGGGGGGAGGAGCACCTGGAAGTTGGGAAGGGGGCATCTGGGGGTTGGGGGGGGGGGTCACAAATAGGGGTGAGAGGAGACACCTGGGGGTTGGGGGGGGTCACAAATAGGGGTGAGAGGAGACACCTGAGGGTTGGGGGGGGTCACAAATAGGGGTGAGAGGAGACACCTGGGGGTTGGGGGGGGGGTCACAAATAGGGGTGAGAGGAGACACCTGGGGGTTGGGGGGGTCACAAATAGGGGTGAGAGGAGACACCTGAGGGTTGGGGGGGGTCACAAATAGGGGTGAGAGGAGACACCTGGGGGTTGGGGGGGGTCACAAATAGGGGTGAGACACCTGGGGGTTGGGGGGGGGGTCACAAATAGGGGTGAGATACCTGGGGGTTGGGGGGGGGGGGGTCACAAATAGGGGTGAGAGGAGACACCTGGGGGTTGGGGGGACACCTGAGGGTGCAGCAGGATGCTTGGGATCGATGACCTCAGGGACCTTTAGGGTTGGGGGATGCTGATGTCAGGAAGCAGGGGGCGTCCAGGGCTGGTGGGGACACTCAGGTCCTAAGGGATGGTGGCGGGGGGGGACGCAGGGGGTGACAAGAGATGCTCAGGGTTGGCAAGGACACCCAGAGCAGGACTGGGACAGCAGGGGTGGGAATGGGATGCTCAGAAGCACTGGGATGCTCTGGGGACGGCCAGCGCTGGTGGGGCACAACCAGGTGACAACAGAATCGGGAGGGGGGGGGCACAGAGGGGGGTGCAGGTGGGGACACTCACTGTGCTGGTTGATGAGCATTCGGATGGAGATGCGGCTCAGGTAGAAGCGGTCGAGGAAGTATTGGATGTTCTGGTTGGACACCGGGTCGTCCCCATAAGCGTCCTTATACTCGATGACTCCCTGTGCCATGGTGGGCACCACGTCGTTGTGGCGGTTACGGATGGTGACCAAAGCATTGGTGAACCTGGGAGTGGGGGTTTGAGGGGGTGGGGGGGCTGAGGGGTGATACGGAGTGTGGGGCAGCTGGGGTTGGGGGGGGGGGGGGGATGGGGGTTCCCATAGGTGGTATTCTCCCCATAGGAGAATACAAAACGGGGCTGTGGTGCCAGAGGTGATGCTACAGGGGGGGGTGGGGGGTCACCCCACACTCACTGCCCCAGCGTGGTCTGGTCTTCAGGATCCTTGTCGAGGAACTGCATGATGTCCAGCAGGCTCTGCACGTACCTGAAGGAGGAGATGGTCACCCCACGGCCACCCCAAACGGAGGGGACACCGACAAAGGGACAGGGGCTCAGCACCCCCCCTTACTAAACCACCCTGTGCTCATGGGGAGGGGGATGCGTGCTCGTGCCCCCAGCCCACAGCATGGCAACCATGGGGACAGCAGAGACAGAGCCTCCTCCAGGAGGTCACAGCGATTTGCCCACCTCCCATACGTGTGCTTGAACAGAGGGGCACTGCCAGGCCCTGCTACCCCCCAACTGCCCCCCCCTTCCCCCCCCCCCAGTGCCACTGGCAGTGCTGGCACAGAGCTGAGGACACAAACAACTCGTCACGTGGTGGCTGGGAGCTGGGAGCGGGGCCAGGCTGCCAGCACCACCCTTAAAGGGACACCCAGAACCTGCCCCCAGCTCACCCACACAGCCCCCCCCCCGGCCAAGGGGAGAGAAGGGACAGCAGGGACAGGAGGACGGGGCAGCACCGTCGGTTGAGGACCCCTGTGCGTGTCCCCGTGCAGCCACTGTCACCCCAGGCTAAGAGATGGGTGCTGCTATGCGGGATGTCTGTGTCCTGTCCCTGTGCCACCGACCCCCACCAGCACCCCATGGACCTGCTGGGGAGGACAGCTGGCAGCGGTGGCGGGGGGGACCAGAGGTGGCAGCAATGACAGAAGTCGCAGTGGGATCTGTGTAGGCCGTGGAGGTGGGACCCACAGGGACAGCAGGCAAGTGATGGCAGAGGGACCCATAGGGGCACCTAGCAGGTGGTGGCAGTGGGATCGACCCCTCTGGGTGAAAGCAGTGGGATCCATAAGGGCACAGGGCAGGGGACAACGGTGGACCCATCCTGGTGACAGCAATATGAACTACAGGGATATATGGCAAGCGGTGGCAGTAAGACTCTCTGAGTGACAGCAGTAGGATGTATGGGGACGGCTGGCATGTGGTGGGAGTGGGACCCGTCTGGGTGACTTTGGTGGGACCCACAGGGGCATGTGGCAGGTGACAATGGTGGGACCCCCCCTGCTGACAGCAGTAGGACCCATGGGGCCATATAGCAGGTGGTGCCATGGGATCAGACACCTGTGGGTGACAGCAGTGAGAGGCATATGGTGGCAGTGAGATCCCTCTGGGTGACTGTAGTGACATGGGGCCACCTGGCTGATGATGGGACCCCTATGGGTGACAGCAGTGGGACCCACAGGAGCATATAGCAGGTGACAATGGTGGGATCCCTCTGGGTGACAACAGTGAAGCCCAAGGGGGCACTTGGCAGATGGTAGCAGTAGGATCAGACCCCTATGGGTGACAGCAGTGGGATCCATAAAGGCAGACAGCAAGTGACAATGGTGGGACCCCTCCAGATGACAGTGATAGGACCTATAGGGAAATGTGGTGGCAGTGGGAACGGATCCGTTCAGGTGACAGCAATAGGACCCACAGGGGCATCTGGTAGTGACAGCAGGACCCCTCTGGGTGACTGTAGGGGGACCCATAGGGGCATCCAGCAGGTGGCAATGGTGGGCCCCCTCCTGGTGACAACAGTGGCACCTATAGGTGAATAGGGCAAACGACAATGGGGGGACCCACAGGGACACCCAGCAGGTGGTGGCAGTAGGACCAGAGCCCTGTGGGGGATTGCAGTGGGACCCATAGGGACACACAGCAGGTGCCAACGGTGGGACCCGTCCCGGTGCCACCCAGCAGCTGACGATGGGGGCGATGTCCCCACGCTTCTCTGCTCACCAGCTCTGCACCAGCTGCACGGAGGGGGTGCGCAGCACGCGGTCGGGCAGCAGGTTGATCTCCTTCATGATGTTGGAGAGGCGCACGGGCAGCTCCTGCCGCAGGAAGGTGAAGGATGTCTTCTCACAGGCATTGCTGGAGCCTGGGGGGGAGGCAGGAGGGGGTCAGCAGCAGCCCTGCAGCTGGATGAGCCCCCCCCCCCCCCCCCCCCAGCTCCTCATAGACCTTCCTCCAGTATTGGGAGCACTGAGGGCATGGGGGGCAGCTCGCCCAGGAGAGAACCAGTACAGCCCAGTACAACCAGTGTGCCTTGATCATAGGGGATGAGGGCATTGGGTGCCATCAGATGGGGTTCACCCCACGGGGAGGTGGGGGGGGGGGGGTGACACAGGGACAGACCCCAGGGAATGGGGACCAGGGGACAGCGCTGCAGTTCGGGGGGACGCGGGCAGGGGGACGTGGGCAGAACGCGAGGAGGAACCCGGCTGCCAACCTCAGCAGGGCAGGTAAATACGGCCCTGAGCTTAACCGCTGGGGGGGGAGGAAGGGGTCTCAACCTGGGGACCACCCCCCTATCTCCGGTGTTTGCCGGCGTAGGGATGGCGGCCGCCTGGGGGGGGGGGTCGTGCCCATGGCGGGGGGGCGTGGAAATCACCGGGCAGCCCCACCCCGGACCGGCTGTTTACGGACAGAGGGGTACGGACACACGGACACACGGACACACGGACACGGCGAATTCAACAGGCCGGGGGGGGGGGGGGGGGGAGGAGGGGCTGCCCTCTCTTCCTGCTGTACCCCGGTAGGGGGGGCGCTATCCGGGTGGCCGTCACCGGGGTTGGGGGCGGGGGGGGGGGGAGGAGGGGGGGGGAGGAGCGGTACTCACCGAAGTCCAAGAACTGCTTCATGGAGAGCGGCGAAGGCGAGAACTTGCTGAAGTGCTCGATGTAGGTGGGCACCCCGGCCAGGGCCGCCCGCTTCTGCAGGCATCGCAGCAGCCGCATGGCCGCTCCGCGCCCCCCGGCCCCGCGCCCGCGCCCCCCCCTCTGACCCCGCGCCCTTAGGCCACGCCCCCCCGCCGCACGCAAACAACCCGCCCCCCGCTCTGCCAATCACCGCCCTTCCGCCAATCAGCGGCCGCCCTTGCAGCCGTGGCTGACGTGGGACACGCCCCTTAGCTGGCCCCGCCCCTTGATGGTCAGACCACGCCTATTCTTATTAACCCCTTCGTGCCCATCGCGCTGCCACCGCCCTTTTCCCACGGTTTAAGCCGCCCGGTCCCGCACACACCGCATGACTCCCCTCAATCCTAAACCCACGGGGGGTGGTGGTGGTTCTGCCCCATGCATGGGGACTGTTGTCACGGCTCGCCTGCAGCATTTCCCCTTTCAGGGTATTTCTTCCCCCCCCCTTCTGGCACACCCTTTCCCCTTTTGGGGCATCCATTCCCCCTCACCCCCTCTTTTTACCTCCCCCTTTTCACCCCCACTCCGGAGCAGACAAGGGGCAGATGAGAGGTTACAAATCCCAGAGCGAGGCTTTATTAGCCCCCAGCAGAGGGGGTGAGCATGGGCCGAGGTGGGGGGCACAGACACCCACCCACCCCCCCCAAACCCCAGTACCGATCCCACTCTGGGGCTTGACACAAAAACGCACAGAGAGACATGGAATAATTTAACCCCCAGAGCTGTGTGGATTTGGGGGGCAGCCCCCAGAGCCCCCCATGGGGGCTGCAGCTGCTGTGGGGGGGGAGGGGATGCACGACAAGCTCCCATTCTGCACCCACCCCCAGCAAGGGCTGAAGGTGCAGGATGAGGAGGAGGAAGCAGGGGAGGAAGGCACGAGCCCCCCCCCATAGCACAAAGCTGGGGGGAACCCCAAACCCAGCGCACAGGCAAAGTGTGTGTGTGTGTGTGGGGGGGGAAAAGGGTGCACCGGGGGGGGCAGTGAGCGTGTCCCCATGTGCAAGGACTCGTCCCCACGTGCAACAGCGCGTCCCACCGCGGGGAGCCACCACAGGAGGGGGGAGAGCGTCAGCACAGGACCACGAGGAAGGCACTCAGGAGGAACCAATGGGGGCTGAGGGAGGGGAGGGGGGGGGGCAACACGAGGCTCCCCCCCCCCCGCCCCCAAGCGTGGAAGAGGCACAGAGGTGTGCAAGGAGCACGCAAGCCGCAGGGAAGGAGCGATGCTGTGCTTGTGCAAAATCACACCGCACCCCCACCGCTGCCCCGTCCCGGGGCGGGGGGCTTGGAGCGGGGGGGCGCGGGGGTCAGTAGTATTTGTCTGGCTGCTGCCAGCTCGTCACCCAGTGTTTCTTGCGCCGGGGGCCGGCGGGCGGGTAGCGCTGCTCCTGTCGGATCCGCACCGCGTGGTATTTGGGCATCACCCGGTAATAGCGAGTCCGCTGGAAGAAGTCACACTGCGGGGTGGAAGGGGAGGGGGGGGAAGGAAAATAAATATAAATGAAGCGGTGGCGTGTGTGTGTGTGGGGGGGGATGGGGCGGCGGAAAGAGGCTCCGGAGTGGTGAATAGCAGAGCCGGGGAGGGAGAGAGAGAGAGAGCAGAGCCGGGACCACCCCCCCCTCTTTCCCCCTCCCCCCCCGTGCCCTCAGGGCAAGGAGTGGAGAGGCTGAAGAAGAGGAAGAGGAAGAAGAGGAAGAGGCCGTCAGGTGCCACCCGTGCGGGTGCGGGGCATTACCGGGCGGGCGGCGCGGGCGCCGGGGGGTGCAGTGGGGCTGCGTTTCCCCCCCCCACCCCCGTTAGTAGTCGTCCGTCAGCCGCTCGGTTTCCGACGGCTGGATGCGCATCTCCGCCTTCTGCCCCTTGGCCTCGTACATTGCACGCGTGCTGGCCCGTCGGAAGAAACCGCACTGCGGGGGGGTTGGGGGGGTGGGGACGCGGTTCAGGGCACCTCGGGGACCCCGCGCCCTTCGAGGACCCCCAACCCCACCCTTGTCCCCGGAGGTGCCACACTGGGCTGATGACGTTGGGGGGATGCTGGAGGTGCTGCCACCGCTCACCATCCCCGAGCATCCCTTGGTGTGGCTGTCAGCTCTGCACCCCTTCCTTCTGCAGGAAGGGCAGGGGGTAGAACAGCAGAGGGTGGGCGTGGAATGGGGCAGGGAAAGAGGATGGGATGGGGAACGGGGTGGGAGAGGATGGGGAACGGGGCGGGATGGGGCTGGACAGGGCAGGGGATGGGATGGGATGGGATGTGGATGCAGCAGGGAATGGGGCAGGATGGGGAAGGGACAGGGATTGGGGTGGGATGTGCCATGGGATGGGGACAGCATAGGTATGGGTATGGGATGGCAAGGCATAAGCTTGGCATTGTGTAACCTTAGAATCCCCCAAACTGGAAAAGACTCGTAAAGATCAGCTCCTGGCACAGCACAGGCTATGGTGGCACAGCACAAATATGGGATGGCATGGCACAGATGATACGGGATGCCACAGCACGGGCACATGTATAGGATGGCATGGGATGGCACAGCACAGATTTAGACATAGGATGGCACAGCACAGGTTTAGACATGGGATGGCACAGCACAGGCAGGGAATGGCACAGCATGGACACAGGGTGGCACAGCATCGGCGTGGGATGACGCAGCACGGGCACACGTATGGCACAGCGCAGCACGGATACGGGGTGGCACAGCACGGGGTGGATATGGCTGTGGGATGGCACACCGTCGCCTTCCCCCTTCTCACCTTCCACAGCAGCACAATGATCAGCCCCAGCAGCAGCAGCCCCGCCGCCGCCGCCACCAACACCAACCACAGCGCCACCTGCGGCGGCTGCTCCTCCGTCAGCTCCGAGTCCACATCCACTGAGAACTGGTGACGGCAATTGGGATGAGGGGGGGGGGCACATGGGGAGCTGCCCCTCACCCCCACCCCACATCAGACCCCCTCCCTACCCCATTGCTTACCCGCACCGTGTGGTTCCTCATGTTGATGGTGGGGACGTGGGTGCGGAGGAACAGCGTGGCGGTGCCGTCCACCTTCACCCGGTCGAAGCTGCGGTACTCCTGGGGACAACAGCACCGTGGGGACGGGGCTGAACTCCCCCCATCCCTCCCAAATAATCCCCTTCAATCCCCCCCCCCCCCCCCCTCCCTTGCAGCACTGACCTCGATGAAGGTGCTGTTCCACACTCGAGCGCGGACGCGGAAGGTTGTGGGGTGCTGCGCTGCAGGGACCGGGCACTCGAACCAAACGCAGCGTGCTGTGCCTTGGGAGCAGCTCTAGGAGGGGGCAGGAGGGGACCTCAAGGTTGGTGGAGGGAGGGGGAAGTGGGGGGACACCACCCCACATTGCCCCATGTAGGGATGGGGGGGTGGGAGGTGAGGGAAGTGCATGTGAATGCAGCTTGGGGTGCGCTGCGTGTGGGTTGGGGTCACTGCACAGTTTTGGGGTCACCGCGTGCAGTTTGAAGCCATTGCACACACAGATGTGCAGTTCGGGGTCACTGCACGCTTCAGGTCATTGCACACAGGCAGTTTGGGATCACTGCACACAGATTTGCAACATGGAGTCACTGCACACACACACAGCGTGAGGGCACTGCACACAGATGTGCAGTTTGGGGTCACTGCACACGCACAGAGCTGCACGTGCCAGCCCCAACTTGCTGCATGCACACACTGCTGCACGGTCAGTGCATGCAAACAGCTGCTGGCTCTGCAGGCTGCCTCCTGCACGACGTCCAAGCTGCTCACAGCACTCTGCCAGCAGACAGCTGCCTCCCAGTGGCTGCAGCCAGCAGTTGTGCACCCAGCTGCACCCTGAGCTTGCCGCATATGCCTGCAGCCCCCAGCCACCCTCTGCAGACCCCCTGCAGCCCTCAGCCCCTCTGCAGCCCCCACCAGCCCCTGCAGCCACTTTCTGCAGCCCTCCCCTGTAGCCCCCAGCACCCCCCTACAGCCCTCAACCTTCCCCCTGCAGCCCCCCTCACTTACCAGCAGCACTTCTGACTTCGCCTTCTTGCCTGTGGCCAAGGTAATGGGGGGCTCTCCAGGCTCAGCCCCCCCCAGCTCCCGTCGGTGCCGGGTGGGGGTCCCATCCTCCAGCAGCTGAGTGATGGTGAGGGGGAGGGGGGGGGGCAAAACCCCAAAAGCCATCAGTGTGGCCACGGCCCCATGGCACAGGGCGAGCAAAACAAGCCCGAACCCAACACAAAACATGGGTACCCCCACCTGGTAGCCACTCACCGTGAGGTTGAGGGGGTTGACGACCCCCCCGGGGGGGCTGCAGGTGCCGTTGCTGTTGATTCGGATCTCGGTGGGGTACAGCAGCCATTTGCCATTGGGGATCTCATAGGGCCACTCGAAGCCCAGCACGATGGTGCCCAGCGTGCCCAACGCCTCACCCTTAGTCATCACCTGTGGGGAACAACGTGGGGGTGGCACTGGATTCAGATTATACAATACCAAATTTATGCTATGCCATCCCACGCCCATGACTGTGCTGCCCTGTCCTATCTCCATCCCATGCCACATTCTCGCCCCATTCCCTGCCCTTCCCATCCCCATTCCCTGCTGCATCCCATCCCCTGCCCTGTCCCACCCCAATCCTCATCCCTCCCCAATCCCCTGTCCTATCCTGCCCATATCCCACCCCATCCCTGCCCCATCCTGCCCCATGCCCACTCTGTAACACCTCATGGCTGCATGCCAGCGAGGGGCCCTCCCAGCCCCTCACTGCTCCCCCCTCAATGTCCCCAGCCTCACCTGGAAGTCGAAGGCCAGCAGGCTGCCCACATCCTGCTCACTGCGCATGGCCGATTCGCCCATCACCGTCCCGCTGAAGTGGGACTGCAGGTGTGCAGGGGCTCTGGGGACAATGTGGGGGGTGGGGGTGTGAAGGGGAGGAGCGTGAGGCAGTGCTGTGAGATGGGGCTGTGCGGGGGCCGGGGGCTGCGCTCACACGCTCAGCGAGGACTGCAGGCTGTAATCCACCAGCAGCTGGGCCAGCACGGGCTGCAGGTCGTCCTGCGTGCTCTGCCTGCACACAGTGCACCAGGTCAGTGCCTGCTGCCATCCCTGTGCCCCCCAGCTCGGCGTGCATTGTGCCCCCCGCCCTTTACAGGGCACCAAAGCAGATGTATGCGTGCTGGATGCACAGATGCATTTCCATTCAAGCACAGGAGAAGCCAACGTCCCTCCCCCTCCCCTCCATCCCTTCTGGCATCCCCAGGGCGCCCAGCAATGCCCCCCACTCCAGGGTGCCACTCCAGGGTGCCCCATCCTGCCCACACTCCTCCCTCCAGCCCCTCCCAGAGCTGCAGCACTGATGGATGTGACACCAACACGTTCCCACCAAGCACAGGAGACCCCAAGGTCCCCCCCAGTGCTGTTTTTTCCCATCCCTTTGCTCCCCTCAGAGCCACCCTTTAACATCCCCATGTCCCCACCCTGCCCACAACCCCACCACATCAAGCCTCTCCCAGAGCATCAGTGCTGACGGATGCAACGCCAGCACTCCCCCACCAAACACGGGAGACCCCAGCATCCCCCCCCAGAACCATTTGCCCCATCCTCTCCCCCCCACACCCCAGAACGGAGCCACTCACGTGGACAGATCCAACCACACCGCCACCTCCCGCGTGTCCAGCGTGATGCCAATGGCCTCGAAGGTGATGATCAGCTCTGCCTGCAACAACCCCCCCCTCCATGGGCGTGGGGTGGTAGGGACCCCCCCCCTCCTACAGCCTCTCCCTGCTCCAGGGCAGCACTCACCCTCTGGTTCCGTTTGAAGGGGTTGCCCAACTCGCACAGCACCGTCTCTGCAAAGGTGCACGCCGC
>NW_027638981.1:0-66829 GCF_951394365.1 Tetrao urogallus
GGTACGGTCGACCCCGTACAGCCCTCTCAGAGCCGGAGGAGGGGAAGATGGCGGCGGCGGACGGCGACGATTCGCTCTACCCCATCGCCGTGCTCATCGACGAGCTCCGCAACGAGGACGTGCAGGTACCGAGGGGCGGCTCCAGGCCCGCCCGACGCGCTCCGGTTCTCCCCGCGGCCCCGATTCGCCGCTCTGCCCGCCGAAACGTGACGGCGGCCCTGAGGGTGCCGGTGGGCGGCGGCGCTTCATGGCGCGGAGCTCGCTTCGTCCTTACGGCGGTTGGAATGAGAGGCGAGCGCGGATTTGCCCGCAGCGCCCATTCATTCTGTAAGCGGGGCGTTGATTGGTCCGCCGCTTCACCGCAGAGCGGGCTGAAAGCGCCCCGCTTCTCCTCGGCGCCCCCCTGCGGCGGGGAAGAGCGCCGCTGGGCGCCAGGCAGCGACCAATCAGAGAGAGGGGAACAGCCCCGGCGGGGGGCTGCGGGGCGGCCAATGGGTGGGCTCCGTCTGCCGCAGTGCTGCTGCGCAGCCATGAAACGACGCTGCTGATTGGCTGCGGCTTGGGGAGGGGGCGGCTCGGTTTCTGCCGCCCCCCACGTGCGGGTTTCGTGCCCGCACGGGTCGGTTTTGCCCCCCCCCACCCCGTTCCAGGGGGGGATTTGCGCCCTCCGGGATCCGCTTGGGCTCCTGCAGGCTGGTCAGCAGCGCCTCGTGACCCCCCGACCCATTTCCCCCCCCAGCTCCGTCTGAACAGCATCAAGAAGCTGTCGACCATCGCGCTGGCGCTGGGCGTGGAGCGCACCCGCAGCGAGCTCCTGCCTTTCCTGACGGGTGAGGGGGGCGCCGGTGTGGGGGGCAGGGGGGGCACGGTGGGGTCGTCGCAGCGATGCCGTAACGCCTTCCCCCCCCTCTCCCCCCCAGACACAATCTACGATGAGGACGAGGTGCTGCTGGCGCTGGCGGAGCAGCTGGGCACCTTCACCGCCCTCGTGGGGGGGCCGGAGTTCGTCCACTGCCTGCTGGTACGGAACCCCCCCGCCCCCCAGATAAAACCCCAAACAGCTCCAAGCCCTCCTCACCATCCCTACCACCCTCAGTCATGGGATTTTGGGGGTTACGGTGGGAGGGTGGGAATACTGAGATGGGACCCCAGAGTAGAGAGCCCTATGGTGCATTGGGTGCTCGTGGGGGGGGTTGGTGCTGTGCCTGGGTGGGATGAGGGGACACGCGAGGGTTAAGAGGGAGAAAAACCCACTTGTGTTCCCCACAGATGAACCCTGTGGTGCTTTGGCATTGGGGTGGGGTGTGGGGACACCCGGGGTGGTGGTGCTGGGAGCTGGGGGGTGGCAACTGTTTGTTCATCTCCCACTTTGATCTTCGGGGTGCTTTGGGGTGGGCAGCGCTGTGCCTGAGCTGGGGGTGGGGATGGGGCACGGCATCCCCCCCCACATCGAGCCCTGGTGGGACACCGGGGTATTTGGGTGGGACGTGGGGACGCCTGGGGGGGGCAGGAGGATTTAAGGTCCAACTTCAGGCCCCATTGGGGTCCCTTAAGGGGGGAGGCGTGGGGCTGTGGGCTCTGGGGGGGTCGGCACCCACCTGATGGGCCCACAGATCCCCATAGGCCCCCATTGGGATTTATTAAGAGGGGAGGTGTGGGGTTCTGGGCTCTGGGGGGGTCGGCACCCGCCTGATGAGCCCGTGATTCCCCGCAGCCCCCCTTGGAGAGCCTGGCCACGGTGGAGGAGACGGTGGTGAGGGACAAGGCGGTGGAGTCGCTGCGCGCCGTGTCCCACGAGCATTCCCCCGCTGACCTGGAGGGCCATTTCGTGCCGCTGGTGAAGCGCCTGGCGGGGGGGGATTGGTTCACGTCCCGCACCTCCGCCTGCGGCCTCTTCAGCGTCTGCTACCCCCGTGTTTCCAGCCCCGTGAAGGCCGAGCTGCGGCAGTGAGTGGCCCCAGCCCCTCTCTTGGTGACCCCAACCCATCCCCTGGTGGCCCCATGGCTGCTTCTGGTGCCCCAACCCATCTGCGCTCAGCTCTGGGTTGTCCCAGTTGCCCCGTTATCATCCCCTCACTGTCCGCGTTCCCCCCCCTCCCAAATTGTCCCCATTCCCCCCCCCAAATTGTCCCCGTTCCCCGTAGGTATTTCCGCAATCTCTGCTCTGATGACACCCCCATGGTGCGCCGCGCCGCCGCCTCCAAGCTGGGAGAGTTTGCCAAAGTTCTGGAGCTGGAGCACGTCAAGAGTGAAATCATCCCCATGTTCTCCAACCTGGCCTCCGACGAGCAGGTGAGGGGTGGGGGCAGGGGGTGGGATGAGGTGGGGGCAGGGGGAGGTGGGGGCAAGGAATGGGATGAGGTGGGGCTGGGGGGGGATGGGGGCAAGGAATGGGATGAGGTGGGGGCTGGGGGGGTGGGGGCAAGGAATGGGATGAGGTGGGGCAGGGGATGGGGGCAAGGAATGGGATGAGGTGGGGCGGGGGGGGGTGGGGGCAAGGAATGGGATGAGGTGGGCTGGGGGGGGATGGGGGCAAGGAATGGGATGAGGTGGGGCAGGGGGGGGTGGGGGCAAGGAATGGGATGAGGTGGGCTGGGGGGGGATGGGGGCAAGGAATGGGATGAGGTGGGGCAGGGGCTGGGGTGGGATGGGCTGGGGGCTGGGGATGGGGGTCAGGCTGGCAGCAGACGCCGAGGGCCCGGGCTGCTCCCCCCGGCGCCCCCCTCAGCGCCCCCCCCGCAGGACTCGGTGCGGCTGCTGGCGGTGGAGGCGTGCGTGAACATCGCGCAGCTGCTGCCGCAGGAGGACCTGGAGGCCCTGGTGATGCCCACGCTGCGCCAGGCGGCCGAGGACAAATCCTGGCGCGTCCGTTACATGGTGGCCGATAAATTCACCGAGGTGGGCGGCCGCCGGGCTGCGGGGTGTGGGGTGCTGCTGTGCCCCCCCTCCTCGCGTGCCCCCCGACCCCAGCGCGACCCCTGAGCTTTGTGACCCCTGCCTGCATCCTGACTCCTCGCACACCTCCCTGTTGGGCCGCCCCCTATGGCCCCAGTGACCCCACGTTGGCCCCCCCGTATCTCCTCGTTAGGGCACCCAGTGACCCCCACGCTGACCTCCCCCCTTTGCCCCCCAGCTGCAGAAAGCCGTGGGTCCAGAGATCACCAAGACGGACCTGGTGGGCGCCTTCCAGAACCTGATGAAGGACTGCGAGGCCGAGGTGCGGGCGGCCGCGTCCCACAAGGTCAAAGGTCAGCGCCGCCCCCATCCTCACCCCGGTGGGGACGCAGGGATGTCCCTTGCGGGGGTCCCGCTGTCCCCGTGTGACCCCGTATGACCTCTCACGGCCCCGCCGTCCGCAGAGTTCTGTGAGAATTTGTCCCCCGACTGCCGCGAGGCCGTCATCATGGGTCAGATCCTGCCCTGTATTAAGGTAGGGCTGGTGGGGGGTGGGGGGGGGAGCGGCCCCGGGGGCTCCTGGGGGTGTCACAGCGATGGCCGCCCCCAGGAATTGGTGTCAGATGCCAACCAGCACGTGAAGTCGGCGCTGGCGTCCGTCATCATGGGGCTGTCGCCCATCCTGGGCAAGGACAACACCGTGGAGCATCTGCTGCCTCTGTTCCTGGCGCAGCTGAAGGATGAGGTGGGGGTCTGGGGGGGGGGGGGGGGAATGGAGTGGGGACGTGAGGACACAGGGTGGGGCAGGGGGGACGATTGGGTCGGGGACCAGGGTGGGGTTGGAGGGACGAGGGATGGGGACGCAGGGTGGGGGGGCAGCGAGGGTGGGGATGTGGGGCAGCTCCATGCCGGGCTCGGGGCTGAGGGCTGTCCCCGCTCTCTGCCTGACGCTGGGTGACCCCGCAGTGCCCCGAGGTGAGGCTGAACATCATCTCCAACCTGGACTGCGTCAACGAGGTGATCGGCATCCGGCAGCTCTCGCAGTCGCTGCTGCCCGCCATCGTGGAGCTGGCCGAGGACGCCAAGTGGCGCGTGCGGCTGGCCATCATTGAGTACATGCCGCTGCTGGCAGGGCAGCTGGTGGGCACTGCTGGGGGCTGGGGGGGCTGGGGGGGGGATTGGGCACTTCTGGGGGGGACTGGGAGGCGCTGGGAGGGACTGGGAGGGGGTGGAGTGCTTGGAGGGGGCAGTGGGGCAAAGCGGGGGGAGCTGGGAGGGGGTGAAACGGGGGGGGGGGCGCTCAAAGGGAACTGGGGGACACCGGGAGGGGGGTGGAGCGCCTGGTGGGGGCAATGGGGCAAAGTGGGAGAGACTGGGAGGGGGATGAAGCACTGGGGGGGAACTGGGCAGCACTGGGAGGGACCGAGGGACACTGGCAGGGTGGTGGGGCACCGGGAGAGCAGCGGCACAGACTGGGAGGGACTGGGGCGTGCTGGGGGGCGCAGCTGACACTGTGCGGTGCTGGTGTGTACTGGGAGCACTGGTTTCGTGCAGGGCGTGGAGTTCTTTGACGAGAAGCTGAACTCACTGTGCATGGCCTGGCTGGTGGATCACGGTGAGGGAACTGGAGGAGACTGGGGGGCACTGGGAGCACTGGGATGGTGGTGGGAGCACTGGGAGGGCACTGGGAGCACCGGGACGGGACAGCAGGGCAGGCTGGGAGGAGCTGTGTGTCAGCGGGGCTGCAGAGGGTCCTCACTGCTCCTCACTGGCCCTTACTGGTCCTTACTGGTCCTTATTGGTCCTCACTGCTCCTCACTGGCCCTTATTGGCCCTTACTTGTCCTTACTGGTCCTCACTGGTCCTTACTGGTCCTTATTGGTCCTCACTGCTCCTCACTGCTCCTTACTGGTCCTCACTGGTCCTCACTGGTCCTTACTGGTCTTTATTGGTCCTCGCTGCTCCTCACTGCTCCTTACTGTGCCCGCAGTGTACGCCATCCGGGAAGCGGCCACCAGCAACCTGCGCAAACTGGTGGAGCGCTTCGGGCAGGAGTGGGCGCAGGGCACCATCGTGCCCAAGGTGCTGGCGATGGCCACCGACCCCAACTACCTGCACCGCATGACCACGCTCTTCTGCATCAACGTGAGCCGCCGCCCTCGGCCCCCCCACGTCCCCATCGGCCCTGGGACGGCCGCCTCGTCCCCGTTGTCCCCACGCCGTCCCCCCTGACGCCCCCCCCCCGCCCCCCAGGTGCTGTCGGAGGTGTGCGGGCAGGAGATCACCACCAAGCAGATGCTGCCCACGGTGCTGCGGATGGCGGCCGACGCCGTGGCCAACGTGCGCTTCAACGTGGCCAAATCGCTGCAGCGCATCGGGCCCATCCTGGACAGCAGGTGGGGGGCGCCGACCCCCTCCTTGGGGACGGGGATGTCACCCCTGAGCCCCCTCGGGGTCAGCCGTGTCACCCCTGCGTCTTCTCAACCCCTCCTGGGGGTGGGGATGGTCCCCCAATCCCCCCTTTCGGAGGGCGATGGTTTCCCCGAAGCTCCCCTTGGGGACAGCTGTGTCACCCCCAGACCCCATGGTGACGCTGATGTCACCCGCTGTCCCCTCAGCACCCTGCAGAACGAGGTGAAGCCGGTGCTGGAGAAGCTGACGCAGGACCAAGATGTGGACGTCAAATACTTCGCCCAGGAGGCGCTGAGTGGTGCGGGGACATCTGGGGAGGCGTTGGGGGCATTGGGGCTAAGGGGGGCAATGGGGATGTGGGGGACATCGGGGGCAGTGGGGACAACAGGGACATGGGGGACATTGGGGGTGGGGACGGTGGGGGGTGTCGGGGGCACAAGGAGGACATAGGGGGCACAAAGGGGGCATTGGGGGTGCGGGAGGGGACACTGGGACACAGAGGGGACATTGGGGCACAATGGGGACACTGGGGCACAATGGGGACATTGGGGCACAGAGGGGGCATTGGGGGCACAGAGGGGTGGTGACAGCACTCCGTTGTCCCGCAGTGCTGGCGCTGGCCTGACCCCCTCCGGACCCCCATCGCCCTCCTCGCATGTCACCGCTGCCCCCCACCCGGTGCCACCACCCCACGGGGGGCTTCGTGGCCTTGTCACCGCGTCCCCCCCGCTGTCCCTTCGGTTATTAACGATAACGAATTCGCCGTTAATTAATAAACCGCCACTCGGACCGTCCTTATCTCGCTCCCAGTCCCTCCCAGTGACTCAACTGGGGGCCTCCCAGTGACTCAGCCCCGGCTGCCACCGCGTCCTCAAGGGGAGGGGGGGGGCGGGGGGTGCCAGAAGCGCCCCATGGAGGGTTTGGGGAGGCGGCAGCGCCTGGTGGGGGCGGCGGGGGGGGCGGCAAGGGGGGCGTTTGGGGCGGCGGCTGTGGGGCTGGTGGCCATGGTGGCCCACACCGAGCTGGTGGCGAGGGGACGATGCCAGGTAGGGGGGGGGGGGCACCTGGGGAAGGGGGAGAGCGGGGGGGGGGGGAAATAGAGATTGCTGGGTTGGGAGGCGATGGGGGGCGGTGCTGGGGGGGGTGATGGGGGGGACGGTGTTGGGGGGCACCTGGGGATGGGGAGGGGGGGGTAAATAGGGATCTGGGGGGCTGGGGGGGGCGGGGAGGGAGGTGGTGCCGCGGGGGGGACGGGGGTGGCGCTGTCGCCCGGGTGGGTGGCGAGGTGAACCTGCAACGTGACACCGGGCGATGGGGGGTGATAGGGGGGTTAATGGGGGGTGACGGTGGGGTGACCCCCGCAGTGGCGGGGCTGCATCTTCGTGCTGGAGCTGCTGATGTCGGGGTCCACAGCGGTGCTGCTGCTGCTGCTGCTGCGGTATCACGTCCTGCGGCTGCAGGTGCGGGGGGCGACGGGGAAAGGGGGGGGGCAACCGGGGCGGGGGGGGGGGGGGGGGGGTGGGAACCAGAATTGCGGGGAACCGGGGAGAGGAGCGCGCGGGGCGGGACGCGTGGAGCGGTGCGTCACGGGTCCGCCTCACACGTGGGTCCTCCTCGTGCCTCGGTCCGAGCACGATCAGCGTCTCCCCGGGAAAGGAGAACCATACGGAAGGTTCCCTGCATCTTTGGTTCCTGCCCACATTAATCCCCACCCCCTGAGGTTTTCCCCGCCGTTTATTCTCCCTCAACACTGACTCCCCCTCACTCTCTGTCGCCCCTCCCTCAATCCCCATTTGTCCCCCACGTTGGGGACCCCCCCCACATCGTGCTCCCCCACCCCTGTCCCCCCCGCCCCCCCCTCACTGCCCCCATTCTCCCCCCAGCTGGCCATGCTGGACGCAGGAACCCAGGACTGGCGCGTGGTTCTGACCCCCCCCCGGCTCCTTTGGGCGATGCTGGAGATGGGGCTCTGCTCTCTGCACCCCGGAGTGCGGGGGCTGCCGGTTGCCCCCTGCCCGCCTCCCCCGGGCCCATGGCGCAGAGCGTTGGCTTTAGCCATGTTGGGTCGTTTGGTTTTGGCCCCCCGGGTTTTTTTGGCCACCCCAGGACCGGCCCCAGCTTTTCGTAGCCTGGGGGCTATGGGGGCCGTGGCCGTGGGGGGGCCATTCGCCCTCCGGGCTCTTCTGTGGCGTCACCCCACGCGGGCGCTGCTGGGGGCGGCGGGGGCTGCGTGGGTGCTGGGGGCCTGGCTGCTGGCAGCCTGCGAGAGGTGAGTGCTCCATGGGGTCCTGGGGGGCTTGGGGGGCTCTATGGGGTCCTGGGGGGTTTGGGGGGCTCTATGGGGGCTCTATGGGGTCCATGGGGGTTTGGGGGGCTCTATGGGGTCCTGGGGGGTTTGGGGGGCTCTATGGGGGCTCTATGGTGGCCTGGGGTCTCTATGGGGGCTCTGTGGGGGCTCTGTGGGGCCTGTCTGCTGGCAGCCTGTGGGAGGTGGGTGCGGGGGTATGGGGGACTCTGGGGTCTCAGAGGCATCTGTGGTGTCTCAGTAAGATCCTGAGGGGCACCTGCAGGGGTCTGGATGGCCCATGGAAGCTCTGAGGGGTGGTCTGTGGGGGTTCTATGGGGTCATGAGGGGCTCTATGGGGGCTGGGGGAGTCTGTGGGCATCTATGGAGGTTTTCGGGGGGATCCATGGGGGCTGGGCGCCTATGGGTGCCTGGGAGGGTCTACGAAAGCTCTGTGGGGTCCCTATGGGGGCTCCATGGAAGCTCTATAGGGTCTCTATGGGGCTTTATGGACCCCACCCCTGCCCCATAGGGAGACCCCGGACGGGCGCTGGGAGCTCGCGGCGGGGCTGTGGCTCGTCCCCGTCACCTTCCTGACCGTGGGCTATGGGGACACCGTGCCCCAAACCGTCTGCGGCCGCCTCGTCTGCCTGGCCACCGGCGTCATGGTGCGGCCCCACAGACCCCAATGTGACCCCAAGACCCCAGTGTCCCCCATTGACCCCGATGTCCCCAGTGACCCCCTGATCCCAAAGAACCCAGTGTCCCCAGCGACCCCTAATGCCCCCAATGTCTCCCAAGTGACCCCAAGACCCCAATGTTCCCGATGACCCCAATTCCCCATCGACCCCAATCTCCCCATTTACCCCACTGACCCCAACCCCCCCCGACCCCACTGAACCCCCCCCCCCCCTGCAGGGCGTTTGCTGCACGGCGCTGCTGGTTGCGGTGGCCGCCCGGCACCTGGAGTTCACGCGGGCAGAGCGGGTGCTGCACGGCCTGGTGCTGGGAGCCCGCAGCCAGAAACAGGTGGGGGGGGCAAATTGAGGGGGGGGGCTTGGGAGGGTTGTGGGGGGAGATGCAAATGTGGGGCGATAAAACAACAAGAATATTTGTCATGGGAATCGTCAGAATTTGGGGGACAGAAGGTGAACCTCGGGCTCTGGGAAGAGTCCTGGGTGGTGTCACCGCAATGACCTCAATGTCCCCAGTGATCCCCTCTGACCCCAAAGACCCCCAGTGCCCCTCACAGACCCCAATGTCTCCCGTGACTCCACTGACCCCGACGTCCCCAGTGACCCTCATTGTCCCCATTGTCTAAATAGACCCCAACGTCCTCAGCGACCCCAACTGACCCAGAAGACCCCGATGTCCCCAATGGCCCCAATGTCCCCACTGATCCCAACGTCCCCGCTGCCCCAATGTCCCCCCAGCTCCGTTCCCGTGCTGTGCGAGTTCTGCAGAGCGCCTGGCGGCTGCACTGCGCCCCCCCCGCAGCCCCCACCCGCTGGCGTTTGGAGCGGCGGCTGCTGGCGGCCATTGAGGGGTGAGTGTGGGTTGGGGGGGGGGGGCACATTTTGGATGGACGCCCCCCATTTTGGGTCGTCCCCTCCCCCAGGTTCCGTTACGCACGGCGGCAGCACCGGCGCCTGCAGGAGGAGGCGGAGCCCACGGTGACGTTGGAGAAGGTGGGAGCTTGGGGGGGGGCTTAAGGGGGGAAACCCACCCCCCTCCTCCCTTCACCACATCCCCTCCCCCACTGATGTCCCCCCCCAATGACGTCCCCCCCCAGGTGATGGCGGCAGTCACAGAGATCTCAGTGGGGCTGAGGGACGCGCGGGGACGGCTGGAACGACTGGAGCAGATTTTGGGGGCAGGACAACCCCCCCGAGACCCCCCGCCCCCCCACCCCGAGACCCCTCCCCCACCTCAGGACCCCCACCACCCCAAGGGATTGGTCCCACCGTGATGGCAGCCATGAGTCCCAATCACGGCTGCCCCCCCAGCACTGATCCCTTTTTAAGAGCTGGAAACGGACGACGTCATCCCTCCCCCCCCCCCCCCAAAATAAAACCCACCAAACCCCAAATCAGTGATCAGACCTCGTTCTTTTACTGAGGCTCAGCCCAGCCCTGGGGGGGCAACTGAAGCAGCACCAGAGGACCCTGAGCCCAACCCCCCCCTCCAGCAACCACCCGCAGCACCACACCGCCAACACCCGGCCGGGGGGGTCCCGGCCCTGAGGATGGAGGGGGGGACAGCGGGTGACAGCCCAGGTCAGCCTCCAGGTTGCTGCTGCCGAGAGCTGAGCTGCAGTCCAGGTCCAGCACGGCGTCGGGGAGCAAATCGGTGTCTGGGGGGTAACAAACCTCCACCATGGGCTGCAGGTCCTCCACCATGGGCTGCAGGTCCTCCACTGCTGCCTGTAGATCCTCCACGGGCTGCAGGTTCACCACCGGCTGCAGGTCCTCCATCACTGCTGACTGGAGGTCCTCCATTGGCTGCAGGTTCACAACTGGCTGCAGGGCGACCACTGGCTGCAGGTTCACGGCTGGCTGTACGTCCTCCACCACCGCCGTCTGTAAGTCCTCCACCATCGGCTGTAAGTCCTCCACTGCTGGCTGCAAGTCTTCCATTGCTGGCTGCAGATCCTCTACTGCTGGCTGTAAGTCCTCCACCGCCGTCTGTAGGTCCTCCACGGGCTGTAGGTTCACCACCAGCCTCAGACTGACAACTGGCTGCAGGTCTTCCACCACCGGCTGCAGGTCCTCCACCGCCTGTAGGTCCTCCACCGCCGCCTGTAGGTCCTCCAGCTCCACGCTGACCTCCTCCATCGATGGGTACAGCTGCCTGGCTTCGTGCTCCTCACCCACCTGCAGTCCCAGTGCTGCGTCTGCCTGATGCTGGGGGTGCTGGGGGAGGGGGTGAGGGTGGGAGGGGGGGTGGGAATGCTGGGGGAGGGGGGTGTGCTGGGCATGCTGGGGGGGGTTGTGGGGGTGCTGGGGAGGATGCTGGGGATCCTGGAGGTGCTGAGGGTGCTGGGGGTGGTGGTGGGGATGCTGGGGGTGCTGGGAGGGGTGCTGGGGGTGATGCCGGCGATGCCGGGCATGCCAGGCATTGTGCCGTGCTAACCGGCCCGGGCGGCTGAAATGTTTTCCACACAGCGTGCAGCGGGGTCTGGGGGTGGGGGGAGGGATGAGGAGAGCCGGGGGAGGCAGAGGGGGACACGAAAGGTGAATGGGGGGAGGGGGCAGCCCCCCCACGGCATCATCGTCATCATCGGTGCTGGAATCTGGGAGGCCCTCGAGGCTGAGGCAGTTCTGGGCGTTCTCCTGTATGAGGGGGGAGAGACGGGGGGTGGGGATGCATAAAACGGGGCAGGAAACCCCCCTCTCCCCCCGGGACCCTCAGAACCCCACCTGGGATCACCAAATGACCCCAAATTGCCCCTAAATGCCCCCCCGCATCCCCATGAACAGCCCCAGACCACCCCTGGGACCCCTCCCACACCACACGCACTTCCGTGGGCCCCCAAAGACCCTTCGGACAGCCCCCAAGCCGCTCCCGCTCATCCCAACGGGTCCCCAAGGCCCTGATTTCCCCGTTCCCCACCCCCTCCCCAGCACCCCCGCCCCACGACGCCCTCCCTGTCTCACCAATGTGACCGGCGGCTCCTCGGGGGGCCCTTCCTGCACCTCCACCTCTGCTCCCAACTCCATCCCCCCGCCCAGCTCCATGGCGGCGGTCCCTTTAAATCCCACCCCTCCGCTGTCGCCGCGCATGCGCGGAACCGCCCACATCTCCCATCGCACATGCGTAACTCCGCCCTAATCGAGCGCGCATGCGTAAATCTGCCCCCCGCTCATGCGCTCTGAAGCTCCTCGGTTGCTGCGGCAACCGGCCGAGTTCGAGGAAGGGCTGGAGGCTTCGGTAGGCCGCAGTAGGCCGCAAGGGGAAGGAGAAGGAAAAAGGAGGACGCAGGAAGACGCGGAGGGACACAGCGGGGCCGCAGCGATGTCAGATTCCGGGCAGAGCCCGGCCCCGGGCGTGCGGCGGCGGTGGCCGAGGGAGAAAGAAGGCGACGGGAGCGGGGACCGGAGGGTAGGAGGGGAACGGCCCGGGGGGGCGGGGCGGGGTGTGCGAGGGGTGCGGGAGCTGCTGACACGAGATTGGACGTGGCTTGGAGGGAGGGCGGGCTTAAAGAATGACTGACACGTGGAGTGCAGAAGGGCCTGTGCGTGATTGGGCGTGGCTTGGAGTGGGGCGGTGTTAAGGAGTGATTGACGCATGCACTGGGGGAGGGGCGGTGCGTGATTGGGCGTGGCTTGGAGAGAGGGCGTGGTTAAAGAATAATTGACACGTGATGGAGGTGGTCTCTGGGGGGGTTGGGGCGGGGTCAAAGGGTGATTGACGTGAGAAGGGGGTGTGGCCAGTGATAACCCCGCCCCCAGGAGCCCACGGAGGAGCCGGGCGCGCTGCTGCCGAAGACGCCCATCATCCTGGCAAAGCCGCCGGCCGAGCGGGTGAGCGAGGGGCGGGGCTGCGGGAAGGGGGCGTGGCCTCTGACGGGCGTGGCCAACTGACGGCCCCGCCCATCTCGCTCAGCAGGTAAAGGCCGCGGCAGGTCCCGCCCCGCCCCCTCCCGGCCCCGCCCCGCCCATCGTGCTGATGAAGGCGCGGGGGGAGGAGGGGCGGGCCGGCGTCGGAGCTGGGGAGGGGGCTGCGATCGCCCCCCCCCGGGAGAGGGAGGGACCCCGGCCCACCCAGCCCGTCTATCAACTGCACGGCAGGGGGCTGCCCCCCCCCGGGGCCGTGGACCGTGAGTGGGCGGGGCTAAAGGGAGGGGCGGGGCTTCTGGTATCGAAGGTGAATGGCACTGGGCGGGGTTTTGGGTGGGGGCGGGGCTAATGGGGCACGGCTTGGGGGCTGTGGGGGGTCAGGGAAGCGGTGGGGCCAACCCTGCTTTCAGTATGAGTGTGGCTGGGGCGTGGCTTACGGCAGGGGGCGTGGCTCATATGTGGGGGCGGGGCTAAGGCATGGGGGCGGGGCCAAGCCCTGCTCCTTACCCTTGCAGGCGCACAGCGGTGAGGTCTTCCAGGGAGGGCTGGGGTTTTCTGGGGGGTTGGACCCCTCCAAACTCTGCTGCTTCCCCAGCGGTTGCGGGTCAGGCGCGGCTGGCGGCTCCCGAGAAGATGAAGAGCAGCATCAAACTGGTGGACGAGCAGATGAACTGGTGCGACAGCGCCATCGAGGTGCGGCACAGCGCAGCCCCCTTTGCCCCCTTCCCCCCTCCCCAGACCCCCCAGGACCCCACAGGGACCCACTGAGCCTCTGTGCCCGTCCTGAACAGTTCCTGCTGGACCAGACCGACGTGTTGGTGGTGGGGGTGCTGGGGCTGCAAGGCACCGGGAAATCCACCCTCATGTCCCTGCTGGCAGCCAACCAGCCCGAGGAGGACCCGCGGTACTGGGGGCGACTGGGATGGACTGGGAGGCAATGGGGGCCACGGGGACGGACTGGGAGGCACTGGGATGGACTGGGGACAGCAGGCGGGCACGCTGAGCACCTGCCGGGCTCTTGAGGGATCTGTGGGGCTCCCTGTGGGGCAGCTGTGGGCAGGCTCCTATCCTTGTGCCCCCCCAGGGCTTTCGTCTTCCGCCCTCAGAGCCCTGAGCTGAAGGAGCGGGGGGGGCAGCCAGACCTGCGGCATTGACTTCTTCATCACCCAGGAACGCGTCGTCTTCCTCGACACCCAGGTTTGGGGGTGAAGGGGGGGGAGAAACGACCCAAAAAGAGCCTCCAGGACCCCCCTGGGACCCCCTGACCCACTGTCTGCCCCCCACAGCCCATCCTCAGCCCTTCCATCCTTGATCACCTCATCAACAATGACCGCAAGCTGCCCCCTGAGTACAGCCTGCCCCACACCTACGTGGAGATGCAGGTGAGCGTGACGTCGCGATGATGTCGCGATGGCGTCGCGATGATGTCACAGCTGTATGGGGGGGCGTCCAGTCGTTACAGATCGCTGCCTTCCTCTTCACCGTCTGCCACGTGGTGCTGCTGGTGCAGGATTGGTTCACTGACCTCGGTCTCTACAGGTATGGGGCGGCTGCCCCACATCCCACCCCATGGCCCCACGTGCTTCTTCCAAGACCCTCAGAGCCCCCCATTTTCCCCCAGTGCCTCACAGTGCCCCTCAGAGCCCCCACTGCCCCCCAGTGCTCCTGAGGCCCTCTCGGTGCCCCCTGGATCCCCCCAGAGCCCCCCATTCCCCCCCAGTGCCCCCACGCTCTGCCCCACATCCCCCCCCAGGTTCCTCCAGACAGCCGAAATGGTGAAACCTTCCACTCCGTCCCCCAACCACGAACCCAGCGGCAGCGCCGGCCCCGAGGAGCCTTCAGAATATTATCCACACCTGGGTGAGACCCCCTGCGACCCCATGGGAGACCACAGCCCCCAGTGTGACAGTCCTGCTCTCTTTGAGCCCCCCCCCAACAACTCCCACTGATTCCATTGACCCCAAAGCCCCCACAGACCCCTACTATCCCCTCAAACCCAAGGCCTCCCACTGCCCCCACAGCCCCCCCTACCCCCACTAACCCCCATTCTTCCCCCGATCCCCCTGACCTCCAACACCCCCATTGACCCCCCTGACCCCAAAGCTCCCCACTGCCCCCCTGACCCCAAAGCTCCCGCTCTCTGTGACCCCCCCCCCCCACACAGTGTTCATACAGAACCGCGCTCGCCCTGAAGCCTTTTGCCCCCGCCGCCTGCAGCAGATGCATGGGATCCTGGACCGCCTGATGGCCCATTCCCACCTCAAATACAAGGGTAAGGGGCTCACAGCCACCTGGGAGACCCCCCCCCCATCACTGGGGGGCAGCACCGAAACACCCAGGACCCCCCCTGCACACCTGGACCCTCCCAGAGAGCCGAGATCTTCAGCTGCAACCTGGGTTGGGTCCACAAACAGCCAGGACCCCCGGCAGCGCTGCGCCTCCATCCAGCTGCCATTAGGCGCACATCCTGCACATCCCCACCCAGAAGAGCTTCGCTTCCCTTCCCTTCCCTTCCCTTCCCTTCCCCTTCCCTTCCCCTTCCCCCCCCATGGCTGCCACTCACAGCCGTATCCTCTCACATTTTCCCCTGCATTCGGTTCCATCCCCCCTTCCCACACTTCCCTCACCCCTCTGTGCCCCCCTCCCCAAACAGGCTCTCTCTCCATGCTGGATTGCGGGCTGTTCCCTGGGCTCCCGGAAGGTTTCCTCCCCACCGAGGTGAATCTTTTCCTGCTGCCCCCCATGGAGGCTGAAGCTGAGGACGCTCCTCCTCGGACCGGTCAGCCCCCTTCTCCCCTCCCAGTTCCTCCCTGTGGGCAGTGGGTTGGGGGCTTCCCCTTTCCCAGTGCTGAGGGGGCTCGGGGTGCAGGGAGGGGAGTCCACGTGCGTGGCTGACCCCATGCGTACGGATTGCAGCTCCTGGGGGGGGTCCCCTCTTCCCGCTGCTCCCCCCATACCGAGGCCACGGCACTTTTGGGACCCTTCTGGCCCGGCTGCGGGGTCGGGTGCTGGCAGCTGCTCGGGCTCAGCTCTCCCACACCCTCCTGACTGAACGTAACTGGTGAGAACTGGGGGAGAACTGGGAGGAAGGGGAGGGGTTGGTGGAGCTGAGAGGGGCTGGGAAGGAACTGGAGGCACCGAGGCACACAGGGAGACTCCTGGTTGCACACTGGGATGAACGGGACCAGACCAGAGTGTAACTGGGAGGCCACTGGGCTGCGCTGCTCCCGCAGGTTTCACTACGCTGCCCGCATCTGGGACGGGGTGAAGAAGTCCTCAGCGTTGGCCGAGTACAGCCGGCTGCTGGGCTGAGCCCCAAACGCCGGGATTCACCCCAAAAATGGGGCCCTGCAAGCAAATAAAACTCACTGGACCCCCAGTCTGGCTACTGTGGGGTCGCTGGGGGATCGTGGGGAGGCTCCTGGGTGCCCCTGCGTGCCCCACAGAGTCCTGCAGGTTCTCTGTTGCATCCTATGGAGTCCTACAGCAACCTTGCAGTGTCTGATGGAGTCCCGCAGCACCCGTGGCTTCCCGCTGCACCGCTGCTTCATAGCAGGGCGCTCTGAGATAACGAGAGGATGTCGCGAATTATCGGCGGCTTTTTCCTCTCGCAAATTAAATACAGCCCCTGGAATCCAAAGAGGAAGAGCCGAGCTGTGAGGCTGCGTGACCAAAGCGCGGAACTGCAGGAGGGGCGGCTCTGGGGGACGGTGGGGATCAGAGGAGAACAGGGAGAGCGCCGCCCCTGGGGGGGGGGGACCCGGGACCCACACGGCCCTTCAGAGCACGACAGAGCGTCGCTGTGCCGTTTATGCTCTGCGTTGCCTGTCTGTAATAACAGGTCCTGTAAACATGGTCAGACCTTCAACACCAAATCCACTGAAAGTAATCCAGATAAGCCACCATTATCCACACAGATCTAAGTAAGTCACCATAACAGTAATGCTACGAGTAATCCAAATCCTGAAGTTAACGAAGAGGGGCAGCAGCAGACAGCAGTGTGAGCACCCACTCGAGAGGCTCTCAGTGCACCCTGCACAGCTCTGCGTCACATCGATTCTTTCGATGCAGCAGAATTAATTTTTTTCCACATGTAAATCGAGCCCCTTTTTTTTTTTTTTTTACCCCTTTTCTTCTAACTTGGAGGTTTTCCATCTGGCATCAAAAAGAACGAACGGAAAGTCGCCGAGCTGCCGGTCCACCTCGAGGCCATCGGGGTTCATTCCACGGTCTCAGCTGCCACCTGGTGATCAATCAGTGGAACTGCAGCTGCTTGGTGCTGAGGGGGGCAGCACAGCGCATGCGCACAAAAGCAAAAATGGCTTATCAAAGTTCTGACCGCACTGCGCGACTGATCCGCCAGTCATTGCGGTGATTAGTCCTCCAAGAGATAGCACGCATGCACCAGAATACTCGCACCTAATTGGCTTAGCGAAGCACGTGACCGTCTGCGATGCTCACTACTGCCGCACAGTGGAGAGAAATCAGTAGTACAGATAGCACTGCGCATGCGCACAGACACGGGAAACTACATTCCAAACCGCTCTGTACATCCAAACTTGACTGCCTTTAGTCCTCCAGGCTGAAAAGTGCATGCGCAACAGCCATGAAAGTAACACCCATTCCTACTAAACATTCGGCTACAAGCGAGCTGACAATTCCTGGAAGATCGACTCAGAGAAATTTCCCCCCTAAGAATCCAGAAGTTTCCTTGTCTATTTTCCGAGATTTTATCGGAATCTGCCCTTGAAACGGTTTGCTTTTCTCCCAGTGGCCAAAGCGCCCGTGCCAGCACCCGATTGGCTCAACACAACACGTGACCGACAGCTGCCCACCCCCGACGCCGCGCACGCGCAGTAGCACACTGCCGCTCACTGCTGCCGCATGGTGGAAAATTTCGGTACTGCATGCACAGCGAGGGAAGGGGGGAGTGAGAAGAGCCGCTCCGTGGGTTTCCTTTCCCACGAATTGGGTTATTTCATGAGTGTGCGGGGGCACGAAGGATCAGTAGTGAGCAGCTTATAAGCCACTAAAAACATTACGCTACCAGACTGGCGACAACGCACTACGGCAGCCGCCTGGCGCATGCGCAGTAGGGTGCTAGACTGGTGCACGCGCAATACGTTACTAGACGAGCGCATACGCAAAACGATTAACAGCCAAGCGCATGCGCAGCGGAATGCTAACCAGGCGCATGCGCAATACAATAACTCTCAGGTCCATGAGTAGTACAATACAAACCTAGCGCATGCGCAGCAGAGAGCTAGCGTGGCGCATGCGCAGTACAATGCCAGGCCGGCCCATGCGCAGTAGAGTGCTAGCCCGGTGCATGCGCATTACGGTGCCATGAAAATAAGCGAAAGGGATTTGTATGAAAATAAGCGATATTTAAGGGGAAAAACAGGGATTTCTATGAAAATAAGCGATATTTAAGGGTTAAAAACAGGGATTTCCATGAAAATAAGCGATATTTAAGGGTCAAAACAGAGATTTCTATGAAAATAAGCGATATTTCAGGTTCAAAAAAAGGGATTTCTATGAAAATAAGCGATAGTTAAGGGGAAAAACAGGGATTTCCATGGAAATAAGCGATATTTAAGGGTTAAAAACAGGGATTTCGATGAAAATAGGCGATATTTAAGGGGAAAAACAGGGATTTCGATGAAAATAAGCGATATTTTAGGTTAAAAACAGGGATTTCCATGAAAATAAGCGATATTTAAGGGTTAAAAACAGGGATTTCCATGAAAATAAGCGATATTTAAGGGTTAAAAACAAGGATTTCCATGAAAATAAGAGACATTCTAGGGTTAAAACAGGGATTTCCATGGAAAAAAGCGATATTTTAGGGTTAAAAACAGCGATTTCCATGAAAATAAGCGATATTTTAGGTTAAAAGCAGGGATTTCTATGAAAATCAGTGATATTCTTGGGTTAAAAACAGGGATTTCCATGAAAATAAGCGATATTTAAGGGGAAAAACAGGGATTTCCATGAAAATAAGCGATATTTTAGGATTAAAAACAGGGATTTCCATGAAAATAAGGGATATTTAAGGGTTAAAAACAAGGATTTCCATGGAAATAAGCGATATTTTAGGGTTAAAAACAAGGATTTCCATGAAAATAAGCGATATTTAAGGTTAAAAACAGGGATTTCCATGAAAATAAGCGATATTTTAGGGTTAAAAACAGGGATTTCCATGAAAATAAGCGATATTTAAGGGTTAAAAGCAGGGATTTCCATGAAAATAAGTTATATTTAAGGTTAAAAACAGGGATTTCGATGAAAATAAGCGATATCTAAGGGGAAAAACAGGGATTTCTATGAAAATAAGCAATATTTTAGGGTTAAAAGCAGGGATTTCTATGAAAATAAGCGATATTTTAGGGTTAAAAACAGGGATTTCCATGAAAATAAGCGATATTTAAGGAGAAAAACAAGGATTTCTAAGAAAATAAGCGATATTTAACAGGGAAAACAGGGATTTCCATGGAAATAAGCGATATTTTAGGGTTAAAAACAGGGATTTCCATGAAAATAAGCGATATTTTAGTGGAAAAGCAGGGATTTCTTTGAAAATAAGCGATATTTTAGTGGAAAAACAGGGATTTCCATGAAAATAAGGGACATTTTAGGTTTAACAACAGGGATTTCCATGGAAATAAGCGATATTTAAGTGGAAAAACAGGGATTTCCATGAAAATAAGCGATATTTTAGGTTTAAAAACAGGGATTTCCATGAAAATAAGCGATATTTTAGTGGAAAAACAGGGATTTCTATGAAAATAAGCGATATTTTAGGGTTACAAACAGGGATTTCCATGAAAATAAGCGATATTTAAGGGGAAAAACAGGGTTTTCCATGGAAATAAGAGATATTTTAGGTTAAAAACAGGGATTTCCATGAAAATAAGCGATATTTTATTGTTAAAAGCAGGGATTTCCATGAAAATAAGCGATATTTTAGGGTTAAAAACAGGGATTTCCATGGAAATAAGCGATATTTAAAAGGAAAAACAGGGATTTCCATGAAAATAAGCGATATTTTAGTGGAAAAACAGGGATTTCCATGGAAATAAACGATATTTAAGGGTTAAAAGCAGGGATTTCTATGAAAATAAGCGATATTTAAGGGTTAAAAACAGGGATTTCCATGGAAATAAGCGATATTTAAGGGTTAAAAACAGGGATTTCGATGAAAATAGGCGATATTTAAGGGGAAAAACAGGGATTTCGATGAAAATAAGCGATATTTTAGGTTAAAAACAGGGATTTCCATGAAAATAAGCGATATTTAAGGGTTAAAAACAGGGATTTCCATGAAAATAAGCGATATTTAAGGGTTAAAAACAAGGATTTCCATGAAAATAAGAGACATTCTAGGGTTAAAACAGGGATTTCCATGGAAATAAGCGATATTTAAGGGTTAAAAACAGCGATTTCCATGAAAATAAGCGATATTTTAGGTTAAAAGCAGGGATTTCTATGAAAATCAGTGATATTCTTGGGTTAAAAACAGGGATTTCCATGAAAATAAGCGATATTTAAGGGGAAAAACAGGGATTTCCATGAAAATAAGCGATATTTTAGGATTAAAAACAGGGATTTCCATGAAAATAAGGGATATTTAAGGGTTAAAAACAAGGATTTCCATGGAAATAAGCGATATTTTAGGGTTAAAAACAAGGATTTCCATGAAAATAAGCGATATTTAAGGTTAAAAACAGGGATTTCCATGAAAATAAGCGATATTTTAGGGTTAAAAACAGGGATTTCCATGAAAATAAGCGATATTTAAGGGTTAAAAGCAGGGATTTCCATGAAAATAAGTTATATTTAAGGTTAAAAACAGGGATTTCGATGAAAATAAGCGATATCTAAGGGGAAAAACAGGGATTTCTATGAAAATAAGCAATATTTTAGGGTTAAAAGCAGGGATTTCTATGAAAATAAGCGATATTTTAGGGTTAAAAACAGGGATTTCCATGAAAATAAGCGATATTTAAGGAGAAAAACAAGGATTTCTAAGAAAATAAGCGATATTTAACAGGGAAAACAGGGATTTCCATGGAAATAAGCGATATTTTAGGGTTAAAAACAGGGATTTCCATGAAAATAAGCGATATTTTAGTGGAAAAGCAGGGATTTCTTTGAAAATAAGCGATATTTTAGTGGAAAAACAGGGATTTCCATGAAAATAAGGGACATTTTAGGTTTAACAACAGGGATTTCCATGGAAATAAGCGATATTTAAGTGGAAAAACAGGGATTTCCATGAAAATAAGCGATATTTTAGGTTTAAAAACAGGGATTTCCATGAAAATAAGCGATATTTTAGTGGAAAAACAGGGATTTCTATGAAAATAAGCGATATTTTAGGGTTACAAACAGGGATTTCCATGAAAATAAGCGATATTTAAGGGGAAAAACAGGGTTTTCCATGGAAATAAGAGATATTTTAGGTTAAAAACAGGGATTTCCATGAAAATAAGCGATATTTTATTGTTAAAAGCAGGGATTTCCATGAAAATAAGCGATATTTTAGGGTTAAAAACAGGGATTTCCATGGAAATAAGCGATATTTAAAAGGAAAAACAGGGATTTCCATGAAAATAAGCGATATTTTAGTGGAAAAACAGGGATTTCCATGGAAATAAACGATATTTAAGGGTTAAAAGCAGGGATTTCTATGAAAATAAGCGATATTTAAGGGTTAAAAACAGGGATTTCCATGGAAATAAGCGATATTTAAGGGTTAAAAACAGGGATTTCGATGAAAATAGGCGATATTTAAGGGGAAAAACAGGGATTTCGATGAAAATAAGCGATATTTTAGGTTAAAAACAGGGATTTCCATGAAAATAAGCGATATTTAAGGGTTAAAAACAGGGATTTCCATGAAAATAAGCGATATTTAAGGGTTAAAAACAAGGATTTCCATGAAAATAAGAGACATTCTAGGGTTAAAACAGGGATTTCCATGGAAAAAAGCGATATTTTAGGGTTAAAAACAGCGATTTCCATGAAAATAAGCGATATTTTAGGTTAAAAGCAGGGATTTCTATGAAAATCAGTGATATTCTTGGGTTAAAAACAGGGATTTCCATGAAAATAAGCGATATTTAAGGGGAAAAACAGGGATTTCCATGAAAATAAGCGATATTTTAGGATTAAAAACAGGGATTTCCATGAAAATAAGGGATATTTAAGGGTTAAAAACAAGGATTTCCATGGAAATAAGCGATATTTTAGGGTTAAAAACAAGGATTTCCATGAAAATAAGCGATATTTAAGGTTAAAAACAGGGATTTCCATGAAAATAAGCGATATTTTAGGGTTAAAAACAGGGATTTCCATGAAAATAAGCGATATTTAAGGGTTAAAAGCAGGGATTTCCATGAAAATAAGTTATATTTAAGGTTAAAAACAGGGATTTCGATGAAAATAAGCGATATCTAAGGGGAAAAACAGGGATTTCTATGAAAATAAGCAATATTTTAGGGTTAAAAGCAGGGATTTCTATGAAAATAAGCGATATTTTAGGGTTAAAAACAGGGATTTCCATGAAAATAAGCGATATTTAAGGAGAAAAACAAGGATTTCTAAGAAAATAAGCGATATTTAACAGGGAAAACAGGGATTTCCATGGAAATAAGCGATATTTTAGGGTTAAAAACAGGGATTTCCATGAAAATAAGCGATATTTTAGTGGAAAAGCAGGGATTTCTTTGAAAATAAGCGATATTTTAGTGGAAAAACAGGGATTTCCATGAAAATAAGGGACATTTTAGGTTTAACAACAGGGATTTCCATGGAAATAAGCGATATTTAAGTGGAAAAACAGGGATTTCCATGAAAATAAGCGATATTTTAGGTTTAAAAACAGGGATTTCCATGAAAATAAGCGATATTTTAGTGGAAAAACAGGGATTTCTATGAAAATAAGCGATATTTTAGGGTTACAAACAGGGATTTCCATGAAAATAAGCGATATTTAAGGGGAAAAACAGGGTTTTCCATGGAAATAAGAGATATTTTAGGTTAAAAACAGGGATTTCCATGAAAATAAGCGATATTTTATTGTTAAAAGCAGGGATTTCCATGAAAATAAGCGATATTTTAGGGTTAAAAACAGGGATTTCCATGGAAATAAGCGATATTTAAAAGGAAAAACAGGGATTTCCATGAAAATAAGCGATATTTTAGTGGAAAAACAGGGATTTCCATGGAAATAAACGATATTTAAGGGTTAAAAGCAGGGATTTCTATGAAAATAAGCGATATTTCAGGTTAAAAACAGGGATTTCTATGAAAATCAGTGATATTTAAGGTTAAAACAAGGATTTCCATGAAAATAAGCGATATTTAAGGGTTAAAAACAGAGGTTTCGATGAAAATAAGCGATATTTAAGGATTAAAAACAGGGTTTTCCATGAAAATAAGCGATATTTAAAGGTTAAAAACAGGGATTTCTATGAAAATAAGCGATATTTTAGTGGAAAAGCAGGGATTTCTATGAAAATAAGCGATATTTAAGGGTTAAAAACAAGGATTTCCATGAAAATAAGCGATATTTTACGCTTAAAAACAGGGATTTCCATGGAAATAAGTGATATTTTTGGGCTAAAAGCAGGGATTTCGATGAAAATAAGCGATATTTTAGTGGAAAAGCAGGGATTTCTATTAAAATAATTGATATTTTAGGGTTACAAACAGGGATTTCCATGAAAATAAGCGATATTTTAGGGTCAAAAACAGGGATTTCCATGAAAATAAGCGATATTTTAGTGGAAAAACAGGGATTTCTATGAAAATCAGTGATATTTTAGGTTAAAAACAGGGATTTCCATGAAAATAAGCGATATTTAAGCGTTAAAAACTGGGATTTCCATGAAAATAAGAGATATTTTAGGGTTAAAAACAGGGATTTCCATGAAAATAAGCGATATTTAAGGGATAAAAACAGGGATTTCTTTGAAAATAAGCGATATTTTAGGGTTAAAAACAGGGATTTCCATGAAAATAAGCGATATTTTAGGTTAAAAACAGTTATTTCCATGGAAATAAGGGATATTTTAGGGTTAAGAACAGGGATTTCCACGAAAATAAGCAATATTTCAGGTTAAAAACAGGGATTTCTATGAAAATAAGTGATATTTAAGGGGAAAAACAGGCATTTCCATGAAAATAAGCGATATTTAAGGGGAAAAACAGGGATTTCCATGAAAATAAGCGATATTTAAGGGGAAAAGCAGGGATTTCCATGAAAATAAGCAATATTTCAGGGTTAAAAACAGGGATTTCTATGAAAATCAGTGATATTTTAGGTTAAAAACAAGGATTTCTATGAAAATAAGCGATATTTTAAGGTTAAAAACAGGGATTTCCATGAAAATAAGCGATATTTTAGGTTAAAAGCAGGGATTTCTATGAAAATAAGCGATATTTTACGGTTAGAAGCACGGATTTCCATGAAAATAAGCGATATTTAAGGGTTAAAAACAGGGATTTCCATGGAAATAAGCGATATTTTAGGGTTAAAAACTGGGATTTCCATGGAAATAAGCGATATTTTAGGGTTAAAAACAGGGATTTCCATGAAAATAAGCCATATTTTAGGGTTAAGAACAGGGATTGGTATGAAAATCAGTGATATTCTTGTGTTAAAAACAGGGATTTCCATGAAAATAAGCGATATTTAAGGGATAAAAGCAGGGATTTCCATGAAAATAAGCGATATTTTAGGGTTAAAAACAGGGATTTCCATGAAAATAAGCGATATTTAAGGGATAAAAACAGGGATTTCTTTGAAAATAAGCGATATTTTAGGGTTAAAAACAGGGATTTCCATGAAAATAAGCGATATTTTAGGTTAAAAACAGTTATTTCCATGGAAAAAAGGGATATTTTAGGGTTAAGAACAGGGATTTCCACGAAAATAAGCAATATTTCAGGTTAAAAACAGGGATTTCTATGAAAATAAGTGATATTTAAGGGGAAAAACAGGGATTTCCATGAAAATAAGCGATATTTAAGGGGAAAAACAAGGATTTCCATGAAAATAAGCGATATTTAAGGGTTAAAAACAGGGATTTCCATGAAAATAAGCGATATTTAAGGGGAAAAGTAGGGATTTCCATGAAAATAAGCAATATTTTAGGGTTAAAAACAGGGATTTCTATGAAAATCAGTGATATTTTAGGTTAAAAACAAGGATTTCTATGAAAATAAGCGATATTTTAGGGTTAAAAACAGGGATTTCCATGAAAATAAGCGGTATTTAAGGGTTAAAAACAGGGATTTCCATGGAAATAAGCGATATTGTAGCTGAAATGTAGGGATTTTCATGAAAATCAGCGATATTTCAGGTTAAAAACAAGAATTTCTATGAAAATAAGCGATATTCTGGGGTTAAAAGCAGGGATTTCCATGAAAATAAGCAGTATTTAAGGGGAAAAACAGGGATTTCCATGGAAATAAGCGATATTTAAGGGTTAAAAACAGGGATTTCCATGAAAATAAGCGATATTTAAGGATTAAAAACAGGGATTTACATGAAAATAAGCGATATTTTAGGGTTAAAAACAGGGATTTCCATGAAAATAAGCGATATTTTAGGGTTAAAAACAGGGATTTCCATGAAAATAAGCGATATTTTAGGGTTAAAAACAGGGATTTCTTTGAAAATAAGCGATATTTTAGGGTTAAAAACAGGGATTTCCATGAAAATAAGCGATATTTTAGGTTAAAAACAGTTATTTCGATGGAAATAAGGGATATTTTAGGGTTAAGAACAGGGATTTCCATGAAAATAAGCGATATTTAAGGGTTAAAAGCAGGGATTTCCATGAAAATAAGCGATATTTTAGGATTAAAAACAGGGATTTCCATGGAAATAAGCGATATTTAAGGGGAAAAACAGGGATTTCCATGAAAATAAGCGATATTTAAGGGTTAAAAACAGGGATTTCCATGGAAATAAGCGATATTTTAGGGTTAAAAACAGGGATTTCCATGAAAGTAAGCGGTATTTAAAGCTAAAAACAGGGATTTCCATGGAAATAAGCGATATTTAAGGGGAAAAACAGGATTTCCATGAAAACAAGCGATATTTTAGTGGAAAAACAGGGATTTCGATGAAAATAAGCGATATTTTACGGTTAGAAGCAGGGATTTCCATGAAAATAAGCGATATTTAAGGGTTAAAAACAGGGATTTCCATGGAAATAAGCGATATTTTAGGGTTAAAAACTGGGATTTCCATGGAAATAAGCGATATTTTAGGGTTAAAAACAGGGATTTCCATGAAAATAAGCGGTATTTAAGGCTAAAAACAGGGATTTCCATGGAAATAAGCGATATTTAAGGGTTAAAAACCAGGATTTCCATGAAAACAAGCGATATTTTAGTGGAAAAACAGGGATTTCGATGAAAATAAGCGATATTTTACGGTTAGAAGCAGGGATTTCCATGAAAATAAGCGATATTTAAGGGTTAAAAACAGGGATTTCCATGGAAATAAGCGATATTTTAGGGTTAAAAACTGGGATTTCCATGGAAATAAGCGATATTTTAGGGTTAAAAACAGGGATTTCCATGGAAATAAGCGATATTTTAGGTTTAAGAACAGGGATTTCCATGGAAATAAGCGATATTTTAGGGTTAAAAACAGTGAATTCCTTGAAAATAAGCGATATTTTAGGGTTAAAAACAGGGATTGCTATGAAAATCAGTGATATTCTAGGGTTAAAAACAGGGATTTCCATGAAAATAAGCAATATTTAGGGGGAAAAACAGGGATTTCGATGAAAATAAGCGATTTTTAAGGGTTAAAAGCAGGGATTTCTATGAAAATAAGCGATATTTAAGGGGAAAAACAGGGATTTCCGTGAGAATAAGCGATATTTTAGGGTTAAAAGCAGGGATTTCCAAGAAAATAAGCGATATTTATGGGTTAAAAACAAGGATTTCCATGGAAATAAGCGATGTTTTAGCTGAAATGCAGGGATTTCCATGAAAATCAGCAATATTTCAGGTTAAAAACAAGGATTTCTATGAAAATAAGCGATATTCTAGGGTTAAAAGCAGGGATTTCCATGAAAATAAGCAGTATTTCAGGGGAAAAACAGGGATTTCCATGGAAATAAGCGATATTTAAGGGGAAAAACAGGGATTTCCACGAAAATAAGTGATATCTTAGGGTTAAAAACAGGGATTTCCATGGAAATAAGCGATATTTTAGGTTTAAAAACAGGGATTTCCATGAAAATAAGTGATATTTCAGGGTTAAAAACAGGGATTTCTATGAAAATAAGGGATATTTTAGTGGAAAAGCAGGGATTTCCATGAAAATAAGCGATATTTAAGGGTTAAAAACAGGGATTTCCATGAAAATAAGCGATATTTCAGGGTTAAAAACAGGGATTTCCATGAAAATAAGCGATATTTTTGGGCTAAAAGCAGGGATTTCGATGAAAATAAGCGATATTTTAGTGGAAAAACAGGGATTTCTATGAAAATAAGCGATATTTTAGGGTCAAAAACAGGGATTTCTATGAAAATAAGCGATATTCTAGGGTTAAAAGCAGGGATTTCCATGAAAATAAGCGATATTTCAGGGGAAAAGCAGGGATTTCCATGAAAATAAGCGATATTTTAGTGGAAAAACAGGGATTTCCATGAAAATAAGTTATATTTAAGGTTAAAAACAAGGATTTCTATGAAAATAAGCGATATTTTAGTGGAAAAACAGGGATTTCCATGAAAATAAGCGATATTTATTGGAAAAACAGGGATTTCCATGAAAATAAGCAATATTTCAGGTGAAAAACAGGGATTTCTATGAAAATAAGTGATATTTAAGGGGAAAAACAGGCATTTACATGAAAATAAGCGATATCTAAGGGGAAAAACAGGGATTTCCATGAAAATAAGCGATATTTAAGGGTTAAAAACAGGGATTTCCATGAAAATAAGCGATATTTAATGGGAAAAACAGGGATTTCAATGAAAATAAGCAATATTTAAGGGTTAAAAGCAGGGATTTCCATGAAAATAAGCGGTATGTGAGGGTTAAATACAAGGATTTCCATGGAAATAAGCGATATTGTAGCTGAAATATAGGGATTTTCATGAAAATCAGCGATATTTCAGATTAAAAACAAGAATTTCTATGAAAATAAGCGATATTCTGGGGTTAAAAGCAGGGATTTCCATGAAAATAAGCAGTATTTAAGGGGAAAAACAGGGATTTCCATGGAAATATGCGATATTTAAGGGTTAAAAACAGGGATTTCCATGAAAATAAGCAATATTTAAGGATTAAAAACAGGGATTTCCATGAAAATAAGCGATATTTTAGGGTTAAAAACTGGGATTTCCATGAAAATAAGCGATATTTTAGGGTCAAAAACAGGGATTTCTATGAAAATAAGGGATATTCTAGGGTTAAAAACAGGGATTTCTTTGAAAATAAGCGATATTTTAGGGTTAAAAACAGGGATTTCCATGAAAATAAGCGATATTTTAGGTTAAAAACAGTTATTTCGATGGAAATAAGGGATATTTTAGGGTTAAGAACAGGGATTTCCATGAAAATAAGCGATATTTAAGGGTTAAAAGCAGGGATTTCCATGAAAATAAGCGATATTTTAGGATTAAAAACAGGGATTTCCATGGAAATAAGCGATATTTAAGGGGAAAAACAGGGATTTCCATGAAAATAAGCGATATTTAAGGGTTAAAAACAGGGATTTCCATGGAAATAAGCGATATTTTAGGGTTAAAAACAGGGATTTCCATGAAAATAAGCGGTATTTAAGGCTAAAAACAGGGATTTCCATGGAAATAAGCGATATTTAAGGGTTAAAAACCAGGATTTCCATGAAAACAAGCGATATTTTAGTGGAAAAACAGGGATTTCGATGAAAATAAGCGATATTTTACGGTTAGAAGCAGGGATTTCCATGAAAATAAGCGATATTTAAGGGTTAAAAACAGGGATTTCCATGGAAATAAGCGATATTTTAGGGTTAAAAACTGGGATTTCCATGGAAATAAGCGATATTTTAGGGTTAAAAACAGGGATTTCCATGAAAATAAGCGGTATTTAAGGCTAAAAACAGGGATTTCCATGGAAATAAGCGATATTTAAGGGTTAAAAACAGGGATTTCCATGGAAAACAAGCGATATTTTAGTGGAAAAACAGGGATTTCGATGAAAATAAGCGATATTTTAGGGTTAAAAACAGGGATTTCCATGGAAATAAGCGATATTTTAGATTTAAAAACAGGGATTTCCATGAAAATAAGCGATATTTAAGGGTTAAAAACAGGGAATTCCTTGAAAATAAGCGATATTTTAGGGTTAAAAACAGGGATTGCTATGAAAATCAGTGATATTCTAGGGTTAAAAACAGGGATTTCCATGAAAATAAGCAATATTTAGGGGGAAAAACAGGGATTTCGATGAAAATAAGCGATTTTTAAGGGTTAAAAGCAGGGATTTCTATGAAAATAAGCGATATTTAAGGGGAAAAACAGGGATTTCCGTGAGAATAAGCGATATTTTAGGGTTAAAAGCAGGGATTTCCAAGAAAATAAGCGATATTTATGGGTTAAAAACAAGGATTTCCATGGAAATAAGCGATGTTTTAGCTGAAATGCAGGGATTTCCATGAAAATCAGCAATATTTCAGGTTAAAAACAAGGATTTCTATGAAAATAAGCGATATTCTAGGGTTAAAAGCAGGGATTTCCATGAAAATAAGCAGTATTTCAGGGGAAAAACAGGGATTTCCATGGAAATAAGCGATATTTAAGGGGAAAAACAAGGATTTCCACGAAAATAAGTGATATCTTAGGGTTAAAAACAGGGATTTCCATGGAAATAAGCGATATTTTAGGTTTAAAAACAGGGATTTCCATGAAAATAAGCGATATTTCAGGGTTAAAAACAGGGATTTCTATGAAAATAAGGGATATTTTAGTGGAAAAGCAGGGATTTCCATGAAAATAAGCGATATTTAAGGGTTAAAAACAGGGATTTCCATGAAAATAAGCGATATTTCAGGGTTAAAAACAGGGATTTCCATGAAAATAAGCGATATTTTTGGGCTAAAAGCAGGGATTTCGATGAAAATAAGCGATATTTTAGTGGAAAAACAGGGATTTCTATGAAAATAAGCGATATTTTAGGGTTAAAAACAGGGATTTCCATGGAAATAAGCGATATTTTAGGGTTAAAAACTGGGATTTCCATGAAAATAAGCGATATTTTAGGGTTAAAAACAGGGAATGCTATGAAAATCAGTGATATTTAAGGGTTAAAAACAGGGATTTCCAAGAAAATAAGCTATATTTAAGGGATAAAAGCAGGGATTTCTATGAAAATAAGCGATATTTTAGTGGAAAAGCAGGGATTTCTATGAAAATAAGCGATATTTTAGGGTCAAAAACAGGGATTTCTATGAAAATAAGTGATATTCTAGGGTTAAAAGCAGGGATTTCCATGAAAATAAGCGATATTTCAGGGGAAAAGCAGGGATTTCCATGAAAATAAGCGATATTTTAGTGGAAAAACAGGGATTTCCATGAAAATAAGTTATATTTAAGGTTAAAAACAGCGATTTCTATGAAAATAAGCGATATTTTAGTGGAAAAACAGGGATTTCCATGAAAATAAGCGATATTTTAGGTTAAAAACAGGGATTTCCATGAAAATAAGCAATATTTCAGGTTAAAAACAGGGATTTCTATGAAAATAAGTGATATTTAAGGGGAAAAACAGGCATTTACATGAAAATAAGCGATATCTAAGGGGAAAAACAGGGATTTCCATGAAAATAAGCGATATTTAAGGGTTAAAAACAGGGATTTCCATGAAAATAAGCGATATTTAAGGGTTAAAAACAGGGATTTCGATGAAAATAAGCGATATTTTAGTGGAAAAACAGGGATTTCTATGAAAATCAGTGATATTTTAGGTTAAAAACAGGGATTTCCATGAAAATAAGCGATATTTAAGGGTTAAAAACTGGGATTTCCATGAAAATAAGCGATATTTAGGGGAAAAACAGGGATTTCCATGAAAACAAGTGATATTCTAGGGTTAAAAACAGGGATTTCCATGAAAATAAGCGATATTTAATTGGAAAAACAGGGATTTCCATGAAAATAAGCGATATTTTAGTGGAAAAACAGTTATTTCCATGGAAATAAGGGATATTTAAGGGTTAAGAACAGGGATTTCCATGAAAATAAGCGATATTTATGTGTTAAAAACTGGGATTTCTATGAAAATAATTGATATTTTAGGGTTAAAAACAGGGATTTCCATGGAAATCCGAGATATTTTAGGTTAAAAACAAGGATTTCTATGAAAATAAGCGATATTTTAGGGTTAAAAACAGGGATTTCTATGAAAATAAGTGATATTCTAGGGTTAAAACAGGGATTTCCATGAAAATAAGCGATATTTCAGGGGAAAAGCAGGGATTTCCATGAAAATAAGCGATATTTTAGTGGAAAAACAGTTATTTCCATGGAAATAAGGGATATTTAAGGGTTAAGAACAGGGATTTCCATGAAAATAAGCGATATTTATGTGTTAAAAACTGGGATTTCTATGAAAATAATTGATATTTTAGGGTTAAAAACAGGGATTTCCATGGAAATCCGAGATATTTTAGGTTAAAAACAAGGATTTCTATGAAAATAAGCGATATTTTAGGGTTAAAAACAGGGATTTCCATGGAAATAAGCGATATTTTAGGGTTAAAAACAGGGATTTCCATGAAAATAAGCGATATTTTAGTGGAAAAGCAGGGATTTCTTTGAAAATAAGCGATATTTTAGTGGAAAAACAGGGATTTCCATGAAAATAAGGGACATTTTAGGTTTAACAACAGGGATTTCCATGGAAATAAGCGATATTTAAGTGGAAAAACAGGGATTTCCATGAAAATAAGCGATATTTTAGGTTTAAAAACAGGGATTTCCATGAAAATAAGCGATATTTTAGTGGAAAAACAGGGATTTCCATGAAAATAAGCGATATTTTAGGGTTACAAACAGGGATTTCCATGAAAATAAGCGATATTTAAGGGGAAAAACAGGGTTTTCCATGGAAATAAGAGATATTTTAGGTTAAAAACAGGGATTTCCATGAAAATAAGCGATATTTTTAGGCTAAAAGCAGGGATTTCCATGAAAATAAGCGATATTTTAGGGTTAAAAACAGGGATTTCCATGGAAATAAGCGATATTTAAAAGGAAAAACAGGGATTTCCATGAAAATAAGCGATATTTTAGTGGAAAAACAGGGATTTCCATGGAAATAAACGATATTTAAGGGTTAAAAACAGAGGTTTCGATGAAAATAAGCGATATTTAAGGATTAAAAACAGGGTTTTCCATGAAAATAAGCGATATTTAAAGGTTAAAAACAGGGATTTCTATGAAAATAAGCGATATTTTAGTGGAAAAGCAGGGATTTCTATGAAAATAAGCGATATTTAAGGGTTAAAAACAAGGATTTCCATGAAAATAAGCGATATTTTAGGCTTAAAAACAGGGATTTCTATGAAAATAAGTGATATTTTTGGGCTAAAAGCAGGGATTTCGATGAAAATAAGCGATATTTTAGTGGAAAAGCAGGGATTTCTATTAAAATAATTGATATTTTAGGTTAAAAACAGGGATTTCCATGAAAATAAGCGATATTTAAGCGTTAAAAACTGGGATTTCCATGAAAATAAGAGATATTTTAGGGTTAAAAACAGGGATTTCCATGAAAATAAGCGATATTTAAGGGATAAAAACAGGGATTTCTTTGAAAATAAGCGATATTTTAGGGTTAAAAACAGGGATTTCCATGAAAATAAGCGATATTTTAGGTTAAAAACAGTTATTTCCATGGAAATAAGGGATATTTTAGGGTTAAGAACAGGGATTTCCACGAAAATAAGCAATATTTCAGGTTAAAAACAGGGATTTCTATGAAAATAAGTGATATTTAAGGGGAAAAACAGGCATTTCCATGAAAATAAGCGATATTTAAGGGGAAAAACAGGGATTTCCATGAAAATAAGCGATATTTAAGGGGAAAAGCAGGGATTTCCATGAAAATAAGCAATATTTCAGGGTTAAAAACAGGGATTTCTATGAAAATCAGTGATATTTTAGGTTAAAAACAAGGATTTCTATGAAAATAAGCGATATTTTAAGGTTAAAAACAGGGATTTCCATGAAAATAAACGATATTTTAGTGGAAAAACAGGGATTTCGATGAAAATAAGCGATATTTTACGGTTAGAAGCACGGATTTCCATGAAAATAAGCGATATTTAAGGGTTAAAAACAGGGATTTCCATGGAAATAAGCGATATTTTAGGGTTAAAAACTGGGATTTCCATGGAAATAAGCGATATTTTAGGGTTAAAAACAGGGATTTCCATGAAAATAAGCCATATTTTAGGGTTAAGAACAGGGATTGGTATGAAAATCAGTGATATTCTTGTGTTAAAAACAGGGATTTCCATGAAAATAAGCGATATTTAAGGGATAAAAGCAGGGATTTCCATGAAAATAAGCGATATTTTAGGGTTAAAAACAGGGATTTCCATGAAAATAAGCGATATTTAAGGGATAAAAACAGGGATTTCTTTGAAAATAAGCGATATTTTAGGGTTAAAAACTGGGATTTCCATGAAAATAAGCGATATTTTAGGTTAAAAACAGTTATTTCCATGGAAAAAAGGGATATTTTAGGGTTAAGAACAGGGATTTCCACGAAAATAAGCAATATTTCAGGTTAAAAACAGGGATTTCTATGAAAATAAGTGATATTTAAGGGGAAAAACAGGCATTTCCATGAAAATAAGCGATATTTAAGGGGAAAAACAAGGATTTCCATGAAAATAAGCGATATTTAAGGGTTAAAAACAGGGATTTCCATGAAAATAAGCGATATTTAAGGGGAAAAGTAGGGATTTCCATGAAAATAAGCAATATTTCAGGGTTAAAAACAGGAATTTCTATGAAAATCAGTGATATTTTAGGTTAAAAACAAGGATTTCTATGAAAATAAGCGATATTTTAGGGTTAAAAACAGGGATTTCCATGAAAATAAGCGGTATTTAAGGGTTAAAAACAGGGATTTCCATGGAAATAAGCGATATTGTAGCTGAAATGTAGGGATTTTCATGAAAATCAGCGATATTTCAGGTTAAAAACAAGAATTTCTATGAAAATAAGCGATATTCTGGGGTTAAAAGCAGGGATTTCCATGAAAATAAGCAGTATTTAAGGGGAAAAACAGGGATTTCCATGGAAATAAGCGATATTTAAGGGTTAAAAACAGGGATTTCCATGAAAATAAGCGATATTTAAGGATTAAAAACAGGGATTTACATGAAAATAAGCGATATTTTAGGGTTAAAAACAGGGATTTCCATGAAAATAAGCGATATTTTAGGGTTAAAAACAGGGATTTCCATGAAAATAAGCGATATTTTAGGGTTAAAAACAGGGATTTCTTTGAAAATAAGCGATATTTTAGGGTTAAAAACAGGGATTTCCATGAAAATAAGCGATATTTTAGGTTAAAAACAGTTATTTCGATGGAAATAAGGGATATTTTAGGGTTAAGAACAGGGATTTCCATGAAAATAAGCGATATTTAAGGGTTAAAAGCAGGGATTTCCATGAAAATAAGCGATATTTAAGGGTTAAAAACAGGGATTTCCATGGAAATAAGCGATATTTTAGGGTTAAAAACAGGGATTTCCATGAAAATAAGCGGTATTTAAAGCTAAAAACAGGGATTTCCATGGAAATAAGCGATATTTAAGGGTTAAAAACCAGGATTTCCCTGAAAACAAGCGATATTTTAGTGGAAAAACAGGGATTTCGATGAAAATAAGCGATATTTTACGGTTAGAAGCAGGGATTTCCATGAAAATAAGCAATATTTAAGGGTTAAAAACAGGGATTTCCATGGAAATAAGCGATATTTTAGGGTTAAAAACTGGGATTTCCATGGAAATAAGCGATATTTTAGGGTTAAAAACAGGGATTTCCATGAAAATAAGCGGTATTTAAGGCTAAAAACAGGGATTTCCATGGAAATAAGCGATATTTAAGGGTTAAAAACCAGGATTTCCATGAAAACAAGCGATATTTTAGTGGAAAAACAGGGATTTCGATGAAAATAAGCGATATTTTACGGTTAGAAGCAGGGATTTCCATGAAAATAAGCGATATTTAAGGGTTAAAAACAGGGATTTCCATGGAAATAAGCGATATTTTAGGGTTAAAAACTGGGATTTCCATGGAAATAAGCGATATTTTAGGGTTAAAAACAGGGATTTCCATGGAAATAAGCGATATTTTAGGTTTAAAAACAGGGATTTCCATGAAAATAAGCGATATTTAAGGGTTAAAAACAGGGAATTCCTTGAAAATAAGCGATATTTTAGGGTTAAAAACAGGGATTGCTATGAAAATCAGTGATATTCTAGGGTTAAAAACAGGGATTTCCATGAAAATAAGCAATATTTAGGGGGAAAAACAGGGATTTCGATGAAAATAAGCGATTTTTAAGGGTTAAAAGCAGGGATTTCTATGAAAATAAGCGATATTTAAGGGGAAAAACAGGGATTTCCGTGAGAATAAGCGATATTTTAGGGTTAAAAGCAGGGATTTCCAAGAAAATAAGCGATATTTATGGGTTAAAAACAAGGATTTCCATGGAAATAAGCGATGTTTTAGCTGAAATGCAGGGATTTCCATGAAAATCAGCAATATTTCAGGTTAAAAACAAGGATTTCTATGAAAATAAGCGATATTCTAGGGTTAAAAGCAGGGATTTCCATGAAAATAAGCAGTATTTCAGGGGAAAAACAGGGATTTCCATGGAAATAAGCGATATTTAAGGGGAAAAACAAGGATTTCCACGAAAATAAGTGATATCTTAGGGTTAAAAACAGGGATTTCCATGGAAATAAGCGATATTTTAGGTTTAAAAACAGGGATTTCCATGAAAATAAGTGATATTTCAGGGTTAAAAACAGGGATTTCTATGAAAATAAGGGATATTTTAGTGGAAAAGCAGGGATTTCCATGAAAATAAGCGATATTTTAGGGTTAAAAACAGGGATTTCCATGAAAATAAGCGATATTTCAGGGTTAAAAACAGGGATTTCCATGAAAATAAGCGATATTTTAGGGCTAAAAGCAGGGATTTCGATGAAAATAAGCGATATTTTAGTGGAAAAACAGGGATTTCTATGAAAATAAGCGATATTTTAGGGTCAAAAACAGGGATTTCTATGAAAATAAGTGATATTCTAGGGTTAAAAGCAGGGATTTCCATGAAAATAAGGGATATTTCAGGGGAAAAGCAGGGATTTCCATGAAAATAAGCGATATTTTAGTGGAAAAACAGGGATTTCCATGAAAATAAGTTATATTTAAGGTTAAAAACAGTGATTTCTATGAAAATAAGCGATATTTTAGTGGAAAAACAGGGATTTCCATGAAAATAAGCGATATTTATTGGAAAAACAGGGATTTCCATGAAAATAAGCAATATTTCAGGTGAAAAACAGGGATTTCTATGAAAATAAGTGATATTTAAGGGGAAAAACAGGCATTTACATGAAAATAAGCGATATCTAAGGGGAAAAACAGGGATTTCCATGAAAATAAGCGATATTTAAGGGTTAAAAACAGGGATTTCCATGAAAATAAGCGATATTTAATGGGAAAAACAGGGATTTCAATGAAAATAAGCAATATTTAAGGGTTAAAAGCAGGGATTTCCATGAAAATAAGCGGTATGTGAGGGTTAAATACAAGGATTTCCATGGAAATAAGCGATATTGTAGCTGAAATATAGGGATTTTCATGAAAATCAGCGATATTTCAGATTAAAAACAAGAATTTCTATGAAAATAAGCGATATTCTGGGGTTAAAAGCAGGGATTTCCATGAAAATAAGCAGTATTTAAGGGGAAAAACAGGGATTTCCATGGAAATAAGCGATATTTAAGGGTTAAAAACAGGGATTTCCATGAAAATAAGCAATATTTAAGGATTAAAAACAGGGATTTCCATGAAAATAAGCGATATTTTAGGGTTAAAAACTGGGATTTCCATGAAAATAAGCGATATTTTAGGGTTAAAAACAGGGATTTCCATGAAAATAAGGGATATTTTAGGGTTAAAAACAGGGATTTCTTTGAAAATAAGCGATATTTTAGGGTTAAAAACAGGGATTTCCATGAAAATAAGCGATATTTTAGGTTAAAAACAGTTATTTCGATGGAAATAAGGGATATTTTAGGGTTAAGAACAGGGATTTCCATGAAAATAAGCGATATTTAAGGGTTAAAAGCAGGGATTTCCATGAAAATAAGCGATATTTTAGGATTAAAAACAGGGATTTCCATGGAAATAAGCGATATTTAAGGGGAAAAACAGGGATTTCCATGATAATAAGCGATATTTAAGGGTTAAAAACAGGGATTTCCATGGAAATAAGCGATATTTTAGGGTTAAAAACAGGGATTTCCATGAAAATAAGCGGTATTTAAGGCTAAAAACAGGGATTTCCATGGAAATAAGCGATATTTAAGGGTTAAAAACCAGGATTTCCATGAAAACAAGCGATATTTTAGTGGAAAAACAGGGATTTCGATGAAAATAAGCGATATTTTACGGTTAGAAGCAGGGATTTCCATGAAAATAAGCGATATTTAAGGGTTAAAAACAGGGATTTCCATGGAAATAAGCGATATTTTAGGGTTAAAAACTGGGATTTCCATGGAAATAAGCGATATTTTAGGGTTAAAAACAGGGATTTCCATGAAAATAAGCGGTATTTAAGGCTAAAAACAGGGATTTCCATGGAAATAAGCGATATTTAAGGGTTAAAAACAGGGATTTCCATGAAAACAAGCGATATTTTAGTGGAAAAACAGGGATTTCGATGAAAATAAGCGATATTTTACGGTTAGAAGCAGGGATTTCCATGAAAATAAGCGATATTTAAGGGTTAAAAACAGGGATTTCCATGGAAATAAGCGATATTTTAGGGTTAAAAACTGGGATTTCCATGGAAATAAGCGATATTTTAGGGTTAAAAACAGGGATTTCCATGGAAATAAGCGATATTTTAGGTTTAAGAACAGGGATTTCCATGAAAATAAGCGATATTTAAGGGTTAAAAACAGGGAATTCCTTGAAAATAAGCGATATTTTAGGGTTAAAAACAGGGATTGCTATGAAAATCAGTGATATTCTAGGGTTAAAAACAGGGATTTCCATGAAAATAAGCAATATTTAGGGGGAAAAACAGGGATTTCGATGAAAATAAGCGATTTTTAAGTGTTAAAAGCAGGGATTTCTATGAAAATAAGCGATATTTAAGGGGAAAAACAGGGATTTCCGTGAGAATAAGCGATATTTTAGGGTTAAAAGCAGGGATTTCCAAGAAAATAAGCGATATTTATGGGTTAAAAACAAGGATTTCCATGGAAATAAGCGATGTTTTAGCTGAAATGCAGGGATTTCCATGAAAATAATCGATATTTCAGGTTAAAAACACGGATTTCTATGAAAATAAGCGATATTCTAGGGTTAAAAGCAGGGATTTCCATGAAAATAAGCAGTATTTCCGGGGAAAATCAGGGATTTCCATGGAAATAAGCGATATTTAAGGGGAAAAACAAGGATTTCCACGAAAATAAGTGATATCTTAGGGTTAAAAACAGGGATTTCCATGGAAATAAGCGATATTTTAGGTTTAAAAACAGGGATTTCCATGAAAATAAGCGATATTTCAGGGTTAAAAACAGGGATTTCTATGAAAATAAGGGATATTTTAGTGGAAAAGCAGGGATTTCCATGAAAATAAGCGATATTTAAGGGTTAAAAACAGGAATTTCCATGAAAATAAGCGATATTTCAGGGTTAAAAACAGGGATTTCCATGAAAATAAGCGATATTTTTGGGCTAAAAGCAGGGATTTCGATGAAAATAAGCGATATTTTAGTGGAAAAACAGGGATTTCTATGAAAATAAGCGATATTTTAGGGTTAAAAACAGGGATTTCCATGGAAATAAGCGATATTTTAGGGTTAAAAACTGGGATTTCCATGAAAATAAGCGATATTTTAGGGTTAAAAACAGGGAATGCTATGAAAATCAGTGATATTTAAGGGTTAAAAACAGGGATTTCCAAGAAAATAAGCTATATTTAAGGGATAAAAGCAGGGATTTCTATGAAAATAAGCGATATTTTAGTGGAAAAGCAGGGATTTCTATGAAAATAAGCGATATTTTAGGGTCAAAAACAGGGATTTCTATGAAAATAAGTGATATTCTAGGGTTAAAAGCAGGGATTTCCATGAAAATAAGCGATATTTCAGGGGAAAAGCAGGGATTTCCATGAAAATAAGCGATATTTTAGTGGAAAAACAGGGATTTCCATGAAAATAAGTTATATTTAAGGTTAAAAACAGCGATTTCTATGAAAATAAGCGATATTTTAGTGGAAAAACAGGGATTTCCATGAAAATAAGCGATATTTTAGGTTAAAAACAGGGATTTCCATGAAAATAAGCAATATTTCAGGTTAAAAACAGGGATTTCTATGAAAATAAGTGATATTTAAGGGGAAAAACAGGCATTTCCATGAAAATAAGCGATATCTAAGGGGAAAAACAGGGATTTCCATGAAAATAAGCGATATTTAAGGGTTAAAAACAGGGATTTCCATGAAAATAAGCGATATTTAAGGGTTAAAAACAGGGATTTCGATGAAAATAAGCGATATTTTAGTGGAAAAACAGGGATTTCTATGAAAATCAGTGATATTTTAGGTTAAAAACAGGGATTTCCATGAAAATAAGCGATATTTAAGGGTTAAAAACTGGGATTTCCATGGAAATAAGCGATATTTTAGGGGAAAAACAGGGATTTCCATGAAAACAAGTGATATTCTAGGGTTAAAAACAGGGATTTCCATGAAAATAAGCGATATTTAATTGGAAAAACAGGGATTTCCATGAAAATAAGCGATATTTTAGTGGAAAAACAGTTATTTCCATGGAAATAAGGGATATTTTAGGGTTAAGAATAGGGATTTCCATGAAAATAAGCGATATTTCAGGTTAAAAACAGTTATTTCCATGGAAATAAGGGATATTTAAGGGTTAAGAACAGGGATTTCCATGAAAATAAGCGATATTTATGTGTTAAAAACTGGGATTTCTATGAAAATAATTGATATTTTAGGGTTAAAAACAGGGATTTCCATGGAAATCCGAGATATTTTAGGTTAAAAACAAGGATTTCTATGAAAATAAGTGATATTTTAGGGTTAAAAACAGGGATTTCCATGGAAATAAGCGATATTTAAGGGTTAAAAACAGGGATTTCCATGAAAATAAGCGATATTTAAGGGTTAAAAGCAGGGATTTCCATGAAAATAAGCGATATTTAAGGGTTAAAAACAAGGATTTCCATGAAAATAAGTGATATTTAAGGGTTAAAAACAGGGATTTCTATGAAAATAAGCGATATTTTAGTGGAAAAGCAGGGATTTCCATGAAAATAAGTGATATTTAAGGGTCAAAAACAGGGATTTCTATGAACATCAGTGATATTCTAGGGTTAAAAACAGGGATTTCCATAAAAATAAGCGATATTTTAGGGGAAAAACAGGGATTTCCATGAAAATAAGCGATATTTTAGGGTTAAAAACAAGGATTTCCATGAAAATAAGCGATATTTAAGTGGAAAAACAGGGATTTCTATGAAAATAAGCGATATTTTAGTGGAAAAACAAGGATTTCCATGAAAATTAGCGATATCTAAGGGAAAAACAGGGATTTCCATGAAAATAAGCAATATTTCAGGTTAAAAACAGGGATTTCTATGAAAATAAGTGATATTTAAGGGTTAAAAACAGGGATTTCCATGAAAATAAGCGATATTTAAGGGTTAAAAACAGGGATTTCTATGAAAATCAGTGATATTTTATGTTAAAAACAAAGATTTCTATGAAAATAAGCGATATTTTAGGGTTAAAAACAGGGATTTCCATGAAAATAAGCGATATTTAAGGGTTAAAAACAGGGATTTCCATGAAAATAAGCGATATTTAAGGGTTAAAAACAGAGGTTTCCATGAAAATAAGCGATATTTAAGGGGAAAAGCAGGGATTTCGATGAAAATAAGGGATATTTTAGGATAAAAACAGGGATTTCCATGAAAATAAGCGGTATTTTAGTGGAAAAACAGGGATTTCCATGAAAATAAGCGATATTTAAGGCGAAAAACAAGGATTTCTATGAAAATAAGCGACATTTTAGGTTAAAAACAGGGATTTCTATGAAAATAAGCGATATTTTAGGGTTAAAAACAGGGATTTCCATGAAAATAAGCGATATTTCAGGGTTAAAAACAGGGATTTCCATGAAAATAAGCGATATTTAAGGGGAAAAACAGGATTTCTATGAAAATAAGCGATATTTAAGGGTTAAAAGCAGGGATTTCTATGAAAATCAGTGATATTTTAGGTTAAAAACAGGGATTTCCATGAAAATAAGCGATATTTAAGGGTTAAAAACAGGGATTTCCATGAAAATAAGCGATATTTAAGGGTTAAAAGCAGGGATTTCCATGGAAATAAGCGATATTTAAGGGTTAAAAACAGGGTTTTCCATGAAAATAAGCGATATTTAAGGGTTAAAAACAGGGATTTCCATGGAAGTAAGCGATATTTAAGGGTTAAAAACAGGGATTTCCATGAAAATAAGGGATATTTTAGGGTTAAAAACAGGGATTTCCATGAAAATAAGCTATATTTAAGGGGAAAAACAAGGATTTCTATGAAAATAAGCGATATTTAAGGAGAAAAACAAGGATTTCTATGAAAATAAGCGATATTTCAGGGTTAAAAACAGGGATTTCCATGGAAATCAGTGCTATTTTAGGTTAAAAACAAGGATTTCTATGAAAATAAGAGATATTTTAAGGTTAAAAACAGGGATTTCCATGAAAATAAGCGATATTTAAGGGTTAAAAACAGGGATTTCCATGGAAATAAGCGATATTTTAGGGTTAAAAACAGGGATTTCGATGAAAATAAGCGATATTTAAGGGGAAAAACAGGGATTTCCATGAAAATAAGCGATATTTAAGTGGAAAAACAGGGATTTCTATGAAAATAAGCGATATTTTAGTGGAAAACAGGGATTTCCATGAAAATAAGCGATATTTATGTGTTAAAAACAGGGATTTCCATGGAAATAAGCGATATTTAAGGGTTAAAAACAGGGATTTCCATGAAAATAAGCGATATTTTAACGTTAAAAACAAGGATTTCCATGAAAATAAGCGATATTTAAGTGGAAAAACAGGGATTTCCACGAAAATAAGCGATACTTTAGGGTTAAAAGCAGGGATTTCAATGAAAATAAGCGATATTTAAGGGGAAAAACAGGGATTTCCAAGAAAATAAGCGATATTTTAGGGTTAAAAGTAGGGATTTCTATAAAAATAAGCGATATTTAAGGGTTAAAAACAGGGATTTCAATGAAAATAAGCGATATTTTAGGGTTAAAAACAGGGATTTCCATGAAAATAAGGGATATTTAGGGTTAAAAACAGGGATTTCAATGAAAATAAGCGATATTTAAGGGTTAAAAACAGGGATTTCCATGAAAATAAGCAATATTTCAGGGTTAAAAACAGGGATTTCCATGGAAATAAGCGATATTTAAGGGGAAAAACAAGGATTTCCACGAAAATAAGTGATATCTTAGGGTTAAAAACAGGGATTTCCATGAAAATAAGCGGTATTTTAGTGGAAAAACAGGGATTTCCATGAAAATAAGCGATATTTAAGGGGAAAAAAACAGGGATTTCCATGAAAATAAGCGATATTTAAGGGTTAAAAACAGGGATTTCTATGAAAATAAGCGATATTTTAGTGGAAAAACAGAGATTTCTATGAAAATAAGCGATATTTTAATGGAAAAACAAGGATTTCCATGAAAATAAGCGATATTTAAGGGTTAAAAACAGGGATTTCCATGAAAATAAGCGATATTTAAGGGTTAAAAGCAGGGATTTCAATGAAAATAAGCGATATTTAAAGGGAAAAACAGGGATTTCCATGAAAATAAGCAATATTTCAGGGTTAAAAGTAGGGATTTCTATGAAAATAAGCGATATTTAAGGGTTAAAAACAGGGATTTCAATGAAAATAAGCGCTATTTTAGGGTTAAAAACAGGGATTTCCATGAAAATAAGGGATATTTTAGGGTTAAAAACTGGGATTTCCATGAAAATAAGCGATATTTAAGGGTTAAAAGCAGGGATTTCTATGAAAATAAGCGATATTTTAGTGGAAAACCAGGGATTTCCATGAAAATAAGCGATATTTAAGGGTCAAAAACAGGGATTTCTATGAAAATAAGTGATATTTTAGGGTTAAAAACAGGGATTTCCATAAAAATAAGCGATATTTTAGGGGAAAAACAGGGATTTCTATGAAAATAAGCGATATTTTAGGTTAAAAACAAGGATTTCCATGAAAATAAGCGATATTTAAGGGGAAAAACTGTGATTTCTATGAAAATCAGCGATATTTTAGTGGAAAAACAAGGATTTCCATGAAAATAAGCGATATCTAAGGGAAAAACAGGGATTTCCATGAAAATAAGCGATATTTAAGGGTTAAAAACAGGGATTTCTATGAAAATAAGTGATATTTAAGGGTTAAAAACAGGGATTTCCATGAAAATATGCGATATTTTAGGGTTAAAAGCAGGTATTTCCATGAAAATAAGCGATATTTAAGGGGAAAAACAGGGATTTCCATGAAAAAAAGCGATATTTAAGGGTTAAAAACAGGGATTTCTATAAAAATAAGCGATATTTAAGGGTTAAAAACAGGGATTTCCATGAAAATAAGCGATATTTTAGGGTTAAAAACAAGGATTTCCATGAAAATAAGTGATATTTTAGGGTTAAAAGCAGGGATTTCCATGAAAATAAGCGATATTTAAGGGGAAAAACAGGGATTTCTATGAAAATAAGCGATATTTTAGTGGAAAAACAGGGATTTCTATGAAAATAAGTGATATTTTAGTGGAAAAACAGGGATTTCCATGAAAATAAGCGATATTTTAGGGCTAAAAGCAGGGATTTTGATGAAAATAAGGGATATTTTACTGGAAAAACAGGGATTTCTATTAAAATAAGCGATACTTTAGGGTTAAAAACAGGGATTTCCATGAAAATAAGCGATATTTAAGGGGAAAAACAGGGATTTCCATGAAAATAAGCAATATTTAAGGGTTAAAAACAGAGGTTTCCATGGAAATAAGCGATATTTAAGGGTTAAAAACAAGGATTTCTATGAAAATAAGCGATATTTTAGGATTAAAAACAGGGATTTCCATGAAAATAAGCGATATTTAAGGTTAAAAACAGGGATTTCCATGGAAATAAGCGATATTTTAGGTTTAAAAACAGGGATTTCAGTGAAAATAAGCGATATTTTAGGGTTAAAAACAGGGATTTCTATGAAAATAAGTGATATTTTAGGGTTAAAAGCAGGGATTTCCATGAAAATAAGCGATATTTAAGGGGAAAAACAGGGATTTCTATGAAAATAAGCGATATTTAATGGAAAAACAAGGATTTCCATGAAAATAAGTGATATTTTAGTGGAAAAACAAGGATTTCCATGAAAATAAGCGATATTTAAGGGTTAAAAACAGGGATTTCCATGAAAATAAGCGATATTTAAGGGTTAAAAACAGGGATTTCTATGAAAATAAGCGATATTTTAGGGTTAAAAACAGGGAGTTCCATGAAAATAAGCGATATTTAAGGATTAAAAACAGGGATTTCTATGAAAATAAGCGATATTTAAGGGTCAATAACAGGGATTTCTATGAAAATAAGTGATATTCTAGGGTTAAAAACAGGGATTTCCATGAAAATAAGCGATATTTTAGGGGAAAAACAGGGATTTCCATGAAAATAAGCGATATTTAAGGGTTAAAAGCAGGGATTTCTATGAAAATAAGCGATATTTAAGGGTCAATAACAGGGATTTTTATGAAAATCAGTGATATTTTAGGTTAAAAACAAGGATTTCCATGAAAATAAGCGATATTTAAGGGTTAAAAACAGGGATTTCCATGGAAATAAGCGATATTTCAAGTTAAAAACAAGGATTTCTATGAAAATAAGCAATATTTCAGGTTAAAAACAGGGATTTCTATGAAAATAAGCGATATTTCAGGGTTAAAAACAAGGATTTCTATGAAAATAAGCGATATTTCAAATTAAAAAACAAGGATTGCTATGAAAATAAGCGATATTTTAGGTTAAAAACAAGGATTTCCATGAAAATAAGCGATATTTAAGTGGAAAAACTGGGATTTCCATGAAAATAAGCGATATTTTAGGTTTAAAAACAGGGATTTCCATGGAAATAAGCGATATTTAAGGGGAAAAAAACAGGGATTTCAATGAAAATCAGCGTTATTTTAGTGGAAAAACAGGGATTTCTATGAAAATAAGCGATATTTTAATGGAAAAACAAGGATTTCCATGAAAATAAGCGATATTTAAGTGGAAAAACGGGGATTTCCATGAAAATAAGCGATATTTCAGGGTTAAAAGTAGGGAGTTCTATAAAAATAAGCGATATTTTAGGGTTAAAAACTGGGATTTCAATGAAAAGAAGCGATATTTCAGGGTTAAAAACAGGGATTTCCATGAAAATAAGGGATATTTTAGGGTTAAAAACTGGGATTTCCATGAAAATAAGCGATATTTAAGGGTTAAAAGCAGGGATTTCCATGAAAATAAGAGATATTTTAGTGGAAAACCAGGGATTTCCATGAAAATAAGCGATATTTAAGGGTCAAAAACAGGGATTTCTAAGAAAATAAGTTATATTCTAGGGTTAAAAACAGGGATTTCCATTGAAATAAGCGATATTTTAGGGTTAAAAACAGGGATTTCTTTGAAAATAAGCAATATTTTAGGTTAAAAACAAGGATTTCCATGAAAATAAGCGATATTTAAGGGGAAAAACTGGGATTTCTATGAAAATAAGCGATATTTTAGTGGAAAAACAAGGATTTCCATGAAAATAAGCGATATCTAAGGGAAAAACAGGGATTTCCATGAAAATAAGCAATATTTCAGGTTAAAAACAGGGATTTCTATGAAAATAAGTGATATTTAAGGGTTAAAAGCAGGGATTTCCATGAAAATAAGCGATATTTAAGGGTTAAAAACAAGGATTTCCATGAAAATAAGCGATATTTAAGGGGAAAAACAGGATTTCCATGAAAATAACCGATATTTAAGGGTTAAAAACAGGGATTTCTATGAAAATCAGAGATATTTTTGGTTAAAAACAAGGATTTCCATGAAAATAAGGGATATTTTAGGGTTAAAAACAGGGATTTCCATGAAAATAAGCGATATTTAAGGGTAAAAAACAGGGATTTCCATGGAAATAAGCGATATTTAAGGGGAAAAGCAGGGATTTCGATGAAAATAAGCAATATTTAAGGGTTAAAAACAGGGATTTCCATGAAAATAACCGATATTTAAGGGTTAAAAACAGGGATTTCCATGAAAATATGCGATATTTAAGGTGAAAAACAAGGATTTCTATGAAAATAAGCGATATTTTAGTGGAAAAACAGGGATTTCTATGAAAATAAGGGATATTTTAGGGTTAAAAACAGGGATTTCCATGAAAATAAGCGATATTTTAGGGTTAAAAACAGGGATTTCTTTGAAAATAAGCGATATTTAAGGGGAAAAACAGGATTTCTATGAAAATAAGCGATATTTAAGGGTTAAAAACAGGGTTTTCCATGAAAATCAGTGCTATTTTAGGTTAAAAACAGGGATTTCCATGAAAATAAGCGATATTTTAGGGTTAAAAACAGGGATTTCCATGAAAATAAGCGATATTTAAGGTTAAAAACAGGGATTTCCATGAAAATAAGCGATATTTAAGGGGAAAAGCAGAGATTTCTATGAAAATAAGCGATATTTAAGGGTTAAAAACAGGGATTTCCAAGAAAATAACCGATATTTAAGGGTTAAAAACAGGGATTTCCATGAAAATAAGCGATATTTTAGGGTTAAAAACAGGGATTTCCATGAAAATAAGCGATATTTAAGGGGAAAAACAGGATTTCTATGAAAATAAGCGATATTTAAGGGTTAAAAACAGGGTTTTCCATGAAAATCAGTGCTATTTTAGGTTAAAAACAGGGATTTCCATGAAAATAAGCGATATTTTAGGGTTAAGAACAGGGATTTCCATGAAAATAAGCGATATTTAAGGGTTAAAAACAGGGATTTCCATGAAAATAAGCGATATTTTAGTGTTAAAAACAGGGTTTTCCATGAAAATAAGCGATATTTTAGGGTTAAAAACAGGGATTTCTATGAAAATAAGCGATGTTTTAGGGTTAAAAGCAGGGATTTCCATGAAAATAAGCGATATTTAAGGATTAAAAGCAGGGATTTCTATGAAAATAAGCGATATTTAAGGGTTAAAAACAGGGATTTCCATGAAAATAAGCGATACTTCAGGTTAAAAACAGGGATTTCTATGAAAATAAGCGATATTTCAGGGTTAAAAACAGGGTTTTCCATGAAAATCAGTGCTATTTTAGGTTAAAAACAGGGATTTCCATGAAAATAAGCGATATTTAAGGGTTAAGAACAGGGATTTCCATGAAAATAAGCGATATTTATGTGTTAAAAACAGGGATTTCCATGAAAATAAGCGATATTTAAGGCTTAAAAACAGGGATTTCCATGGAAATAAGCGATATTTTAGGGTTAAAAACAGGGATTTCGATGAAAATAAGCGGTATTTTAGAGGAAAAACAGGGATTTCCATGAAAATAAGCGATATTTTAGGGTTAAAAACAGGGATTTCCATGGAAATAAGCGATATTTTAGGGTTAAAAACAGGGATTTCCATGAAAATAAGCGATATTTTAGTTGAAAAGCAGGGATTTCTATGAAAATAAGCGATATTTTAATGGAAAAACAAGGATTTCCATGAAAATAAGCGATATTTAAGTGGAAAAACAGGGATTTCGATGAAAATAAGCGATACTTTAGGGTTAAAAACAGGCATTTCCATGAAAACAAGCGATATTTAAGGGGAAAAACAGGGATTTCCATGGAAATATGCGATATTTTTGGGTTAGCAGTAGGGATTTCTATAAAAATAAGCGATATTTAAGGGTTAAAAACAGGGATTTCTGTAAAAATAAGCGATATTTTAGGGTTAAAAACAGGGATTTCCATGAAAATAAGCGATATTTTAGGGTTAAAAACAGGGATTGGTATGAAAATAAGGGATATTTTAGGGTTAAAAACTGGGATTTCCATGAAAATAAGCGATATTTTAGGGTTAAAAGCAGGGATTTCCATGAAAATAAGCGATATTTAAGGGGAAAAGCAGGGATTTCCATGAAAATAAGCGATATTTAAGGGTCAAAAACAGGGATTTCTAAGAAAATAAGTTACATTCTAGGGTTAAAAACAGGGATTTCCATAAAAATAAGCGATATTTTAGGGGAAAAAGCAGGGATTTCTATGAAAATAAGCAATATTTTAGGTTAAAAACAAGGATTTCCATGAAAATAAGCGATATTTAAGGGTTAAAAACAGGGATTTCTATGAAAATAAGCGATATTTTAGGGTTAAAAACTAGGATTTCCATGAAAATAAGCGATATCTAAGGGAAAAACAGGGATTTCCATGAAAATAAGCAATATTTCAGGTTAAAAACAGGGATTTCTATGAAAATAAGCGATATTTTAGGGTTAAAAACAGGGATTTCTATGAAAATAAGCGATATTTTAGGGTTAAAAACAGGGATTTCCATGAAAATAAGCGATATTTAAGGGTTAAAAACAGGGTTTTCCATGAAAATAAGCGATATTTCAGGTTAAAAACAGGGATTTCCATGAAAATAAGCGATATTTGAGGGGAAAAACAAGGATTTCTATGAAAATAAGCGATATTTTAGTGGAAAAACAGGGATTTCTATGAAAATAAGCGATATTTCAGGGTTAAAAACAGGGATTTCCATGAAAATAAGGGATATTTTAGGGTTAAAAACAGGGATTTCCATGGAAATAAGCAATATTTAAGGGTTAAAACCAGGGATTTCCATGGAAATAAGCGATATTTAAGGGTTAAAAACTGGGATTTCGATGAAAATAAGCGGTATTTTAGAGGAAAAACAGGGATTTCCATGAAAATAAGCGATATTTAAGGGTTAAAAACAGGGATTTCCATTGAAATAAGCGATATTTAAGGGTTAAAAACAGGGATTTCCATGGAAATAAGCGATATTTAAGGGTTAAAAACAGAGGTTTCCATGAAAATATGCGATATTTTAGGGTTAAAATCAGGGATTTCCATAAAAATAAGCGATATTTAAGGTGAAAAACAGGGATTTCCATGAAAATAAGCGATATTTTAGGGTTAAAAGTAGGGATTTCTATAAAAATAAGCGATATTTAAGGGTTAAAAACAGGGATTTCAATGAAAATAAGCGATATTTTAGGATTAAAAACAAGGATTTCCATGAAAATAAGCGATATTTTAGGATTAAAAACAAGGATTTCTATGAAAATAAGCGATATTTAAGGGTCAAAAACAGGGATTTCTAAGAAAATAAGTTATATTCTAGGGTTAAAAACAGGGATTTCCATTGAAATAAGCGATATTTTAGGGTTAAAAACAGGGATTTCTTTGAAAATAAGCAATATTTTAGGTTAAAAACAAGGATTTCCATGAAAATAAGCGATATTTAAGGGGAAAAACTGGGATTTCTATGAAAATAAGCGATATTTTAGTGGAAAAACAAGGATTTCCATGAAAATAAGCGATATCTAAGGGAAAAACAGGGATTTCCATGAAAATAAGCAATATTTCAGGTTAAAAACAGGGATTTCTATGAAAATAAGTGATATTTAAGGGTTAAAAGCAGGGATTTCCATGAAAATAAGCGATATTTAAGGGTTAAAAACAAGGATTTCCATGAAAATAAGCGATATTTAAGGGGAAAAACAGGATTTCCATGAAAATAACCGATATTTAAGGGTTAAAAACAGGGATTTCTATGAAAATCAGAGATATTTTTGGTTAAAAACAAGGATTTCCATGAAAATAAGGGATATTTTAGGGTTAAAAACAGGGATTTCCATGAAAATAAGCGATATTTAAGGGTAAAAAACAGGGATTTCCATGGAAATAAGCGATATTTAAGGGGAAAAGCAGGGATTTCGATGAAAATAAGCAATATTTAAGGGTTAAAAACAGGGATTTCCATGAAAATAACCGATATTTAAGGGTTAAAAACAGGGATTTCCATGAAAATATGCGATATTTAAGGTGAAAAACAAGGATTTCTATGAAAATAAGCGATATTTTAGTGGAAAAACAGGGATTTCTATGAAAATAAGGGATATTTTAGGGTTAAAAACAGGGATTTCCATGAAAATAAGCGATATTTTAGGGTTAAAAACAGGGATTTCTTTGAAAATAAGCGATATTTAAGGGGAAAAACAGGATTTCTATGAAAATAAGCGATATTTAAGGGTTAAAAACAGGGTTTTCCATGAAAATCAGTGCTATTTTAGGTTAAAAACAGGGATTTCCATGAAAATAAGCGATATTTAAGGGTTAAAAACAGGGATTTCCATGAAAATAAGCGATATTTAAGGTTAAAAACAGGGATTTCCATGAAAATAAGCGATATTTAAGGGGAAAAGCAGAGATTTCGATGAAAATAAGCGATATTTAAGGGTTAAAAACAGGGATTTCCAAGAAAATAACCGATATTTAAGGGTTAAAAACAGGGATTTCCATGAAAATAAGCGATATTTTAGGGTTAAAAACAGGGATTTCCATGAAAATAAGCTATATTTAAGGGGAAAAACAGGATTTCTATGAAAATAAGCGATATTTAAGGGTTAAAAACAGGGTTTTCCATGAAAATCAGTGCTATTTTAGGTTAAAAACAGGGATTTCCATGAAAATAAGCGATATTTTAGGGTTAAGAACAGGGATTTCCATGAAAATAAGCGATATTTAAGGGTTAAAAACAGGGATTTCCATGAAAATAAGCGATATTTTAGTGTTAAAAACAGGGTTTTCCATGAAAATAAGCGATATTTTAGGGTTAAAAACAGGGATTTCTATGAAAATAAGCGATATTTTAGGGTTAAAAGCAGGGATTTCCATGAAAATAAGCGATATTTAAGGATTAAAAGCAGGGATTTCTATGAAAATAAGCGATATTTAAGGGTTAAAAACAGGGATTTCCATGAAAATAAGCGATACTTCAGGTTAAAAACAGGGATTTCTATGAAAATAAGCGATATTTCAGGGTTAAAAACAGGGTTTTCCATGAAAATCAGTGCTATTTTAGGTTAAAAACAGGGATTTCCATGAAAATAAGCGATATTTTAGGGTTAAGAACAGGGATTTCCATGAAAATAAGCGATATTTATGTGTTAAAAACAGGGATTTCCATGAAAATAAGCGATATTTAAGGCTTAAAAACAGGGATTTCCATGGAAATAAGCGATATTTTAGGGTTAAAAACAGGGATTTCGATGAAAATAAGCGGTATTTTAGAGGAAAAACAGGGATTTCCATGAAAATAAGCGATATTTTAGGGTTAAAAACAGGGATTTCCATGGAAATAAGCGATATTTTAGGGTTAAAAACAGGGATTTCCATGAAAATAAGCGATATTTTAGTTGAAAAGCAGGGATTTCTATGAAAATAAGCGATATTTTAATGGAAAAACAAGGATTTCCATGAAAATAAGCGATATTTAAGTGGAAAAACAGGGATTTCGATGAAAATAAGCGATACTTTAGGGTTAAAAACATGCATTTCCATGAAAACAAGCGATATTTAAGGGGAAAAACAGGGATTTCCATGGAAATAAGCGATATTTTTGGGTTAGCAGTAGGGATTTCTATAAAAATAAGCGATATTTAAGGGTTAAAAACAGGGATTTCTGTAAAAATAAGCGATATTTTAGGGTTAAAAACAGGGATTTCCATGAAAATAAGCGATATTTTAGGGTTAAAAACAGGGATTGGTATGAAAATAAGGGATATTTTAGGGTTAAAAACTGGGATTTCCATGAAAATAAGCGATATTTTAGGGTTAAAAGCAGGGATTTCCATGAAAATAAGCGATATTTAAGGGGAAAAGCAGGGATTTCCATGAAAATAAGCGATATTTAAGGGTCAAAAACAGGGATTTCTAAGAAAATAAGTTACATTCTAGGGTTAAAAACAGGGATTTCCATAAAAATAAGCGATATTTTAGGGGAAAAACAGGGATTTCTATGAAAATAAGCAATATTTTAGGTTAAAAACAAGGATTTCCATGAAAATAAGCGATATTTAAGGGTTAAAAACAGGGATTTCTATGAAAATAAGCGATATTTTAGGGTTAAAAACTAGGATTTCCATGAAAATAAGCGATATCTAAGGGAAAAACAGGGATTTCCATGAAAATAAGCAATATTTCAGGTTAAAAACAGGGATTTCTATGAAAATAAGCGATATTTTAGGGTTAAAAACAGGGATTTCTATGAAAATAAGCGATATTTTAGGGTTAAAAACAGGGATTTCCATGAAAATAAGCGATATTTAAGGGTTAAAAACAGGGTTTTCCATGAAAATAAGCGATATTTCAGGTTAAAAACAGGGATTTCAATGAAAATAAGCGATATTTGAGGGGAAAAACAAGGATTTCTATGAAAATAAGCGATATTTTAGTGGAAAAACAGGGATTTCTATGAAAATAAGCGATATTTCAGGGTTAAAAACAGGGATTTCCATGAAAATAAGGGATATTTTAGGGTTAAAAACAGGGATTTCCATGGAAATAAGCAATATTTAAGGGTTAAAACCAGGGATTTCCATGGAAATAAGCGATATTTAAGGGTTAAAAACTGGGATTTCGATGAAAATAAGCGGTATTTTAGAGGAAAAACAGGGATTTCCATGAAAATAAGCGATATTTAAGGGTTAAAAACAGGGATTTCCATTGAAATAAGCGATATTTAAGGGTTAAAAACAGGGATTTCAATGAAAATAAGCGATATTTTAGGATTAAAAACAAGGATTTCCATGAAAATAAGCGATATTTAAGGGTTAAAAACAAGGATTTCCATGAAAACAAGCGATATTTAAGGGTTAAAAACAGGGATTTCCATGAAAATAAGCGATATTTTTGGGTTAAAAACAGAGGTTTCCATGAAAATAAGCGATATTTAAGGGTTAAAAACAGAGGTTTCCATGAAAATAAGCGATATTTAAGGTTAAAAACAGGATTTCCATGAAAATAAGCGATATTTAAGGTGAAAAACAGGGATTTCCATGGAAATAAGAGATATTTTAGGTTAAAAACAGGGATTTCCATGAAAATAAGCGATATTTTAGGGGAAAAGCAGGGATTTCTATGAAAATAAGCGATATTTAAGGGTCAAAAACAGGGATTTCTAAGAAAATAAGTTATATTCTAGGGTTAAAAACAGGGATTTCCATAAAAATAAGCGATATTTTAGGGGAAAAACAGGGATTTCTATGAAAATAAGCAATATTTTAGGTTAAAAACAAGGATTTCCATGAAAATAAGCGATATTTAAGGGTTAAAAACAGGGATTTCTATGAAAATAAGCGATATTTTAGGGTTAAAAACTAGGATTTCCATGAAAATAAGCGATATCTAAGGGAAAAACAGGGATTTCCATGAAAATAAGCAATATTTCAGGTTAAAAACAGGGATTTCTATGAAAATAAGTGATATTTAAGGGTTAAAAACAGGGATTTCTATGAAAATAAGCGATATTTTAGGGTTAAAAACAGGGATTTCCATGAAAATAAGCGATATTTAAGGGTTAAAAACAGGGTTTTCCATGAAAATAAGCGATATTTGAGGGGAAAAACAAGGATTTCTATGAAAATAAGCGATATTTCAGGTTGAAAACAGGGATTTCCATGAAAATAAGGGATATTTTAGGGTTAAAAACAGGGATTTCCATGAAAATAAGCAATATTTTAGGGTTAAAAACAGGGATTTCCATGGAAATAAGCGATATTTAAGGGTTAAAAACTGGGATTTCGATGAAAATAAGCGGTATTTTAGAGGAAAAACAGGGATTTCCATGAAAATAAGTGATATTTAAGGGTTAAAAACAGGGATTTCCATTGAAATAAGCGATATTTTAGGGTTAAAAACAGGGATTTCCATGAAAATAAGCGATATTTAAGGGTTAAAAACAGAGGTTTCCATGAAAATATGCGATATTTTAGGGTTAAAATCAGGGATTTCCATAAAAATAAGCGATATTTAAGGTGAAAAACAGGGATTTCCATGAAAATAAGCGATATTTAAGGGTTAAAAGCAGGGATTTCTATGAAAATAAGCGATATTTTAGGGTTAAAAACTAGGATTTCCATGAAAATAAGCGATATCTAAGGGAAAAACAGGGATTTCCATGAAAATAAGCAATATTTCAGGTTAAAAACAGGGATTTCTATGAAAATAAGTGATATTTAAGGGTTAAAAACAGGGATTTCCATGAAAATAAGCGATATTTTAGGGTTAAAAACAGGGATTTCCATGAAAATAAGCGATATTTAAGGGTTAAAAACAGGGTTTTCCATGAAAATAAGCGATATTTCAGGTTAAAAACAGGGATTTCCATGAAAATAAGCGATATTTGAGGGGAAAAACAAGGATTTCTATGAAAATAAGCGATATTTTAGTGGAAAAACAGGGATTTCTATGAAAATAAGCGATATTTAAGGTTAAAAACAGGGATTTCCATGAAAATAAGGGATATTTTAGGGTTAAAAACAGGGATTTCCATGAAAATAAGCAATATTTTAGGGTTAAAACCAGGGATTTCCATGGAAATAAGCGATATTTAAGGGTTAAAAACAGGGATTTCGATGAAAATAAGCGGTATTTTAGAGGAAAAACAGGGATTTCCATGAAAATAAGCGATATTTAAGGTGAAAAACAGGGATTTCCATGAAAATAAGCGATATTTTAGGGTTAAAAGTAGGGATTTCTATAAAAATAAGCGATATTTAAGGGTTAAAAACAGGGATTTCAATGAAAATAAGCGATATTTTAGGATTAAAAACAAGGATTTCCATGAAAATAAGCGATATTTAAGGGTTAAAAACAAGGATTTCCATGAAAACAAGCGATATTTAAGGGTTAAAAACAGGGATTTCCATGAAAATAAGCGATATTTTAGGGTTAAAAACAGAGGTTTCCATGAAAATAAGCGATATTTAAGGGTTAAAAACAGAGGTTTCCATGAAAATAAGCGATATTTAAGGATTAAAAACAGGATTTCCATGAAAATAAGCGATATTTAAGGTGAAAAACAGGGATTTCCATGGAAATAAGCGATATTTTAGGGTTAAAAACAGGGATTTCTATGAAAATAAGCGATATTTTAGGGTTAAAAGCAGGGATTTCCATGAAAATAAGCGATATTTTAGTGGAAAAACAGGGATTTCTATGAAAATAAGTGATATTTTAGTGGAAAAACAGGGATTTCCATGAAAATAAACGATACTTCAGGTTAAAAACAGGGATTTCCATGGAAATAAGCGATATTTAAGGGTTAAAAACTGGGATTTCCATGGAAATAAGCGATATTTTAGGGTTAAAAACAGGGATTTCCATGAAAATAAGCTATATTTAAGGGGAAAAACAGGGATTTCTATGAAAATAAGTGATATTTTAGGGTTAAAAACAGGGATTTCCATGAAAATAAGCGATATTTAAGGTTAAAAACAGGGATTTCCATGAAAATAAGGGATATTTTAGCTGAAAAGCAGGGAATTCCATGAAAATAAGCGATATTTTAGGGTTAAAAACAGGGATTTCTATGAAAATAAGCGATATTTTAGTGGAAAAACAGGGATTTCCATGGAAATGAGCGATATTTTATTGTTAAAAACAGGGATTTCCATGGAAATATGCGATATTTCAGGGTTAAAAACAGGGATTTCCATGGAAATAAGCAATATTTAAGGGGAAAAACAGGGATTTCGATGAAAATAAGTGATATTTTAGGGTTAAAAACAGGGATTTCCATGAAAATAAGCGATATTTAAGGGGAAAAGCTGGGATTTCTATGAAAAAAAGCAATATTTCAGGTTAAAAACAGGGATTTCCATGAAAATAAGCGATATTTCAGGGTTAAAAACAGGGTTTTCCATGAAAATAAGCGATATTTAAGGGTTAAAAACAGGGATTTCCATGAAAATAAGCGATATTTTAGGGTTAAAAGCAGGGATTTCGATGAAAATGAGCGATATTTTAGGGTTAAAAAAAGGGATTTCCATGAAAATAAGCGATAATTTAGGGTTGAAAACATGGATTTCCATGAAAATAAGCGATATTTCAGGTTACAAACAAAGATTTCCATGAAAATAAGCGATATTTAAGGGTTAAAAACAGGGATTTCTATGAAAATAAGTGATATTTTAGGTTAGAAACAGGGATTTCCATGGAAATAAGCGATATTTTAGGGCTAAAAGCAGGGATTTCCACGAAAATAAGAGATATTTTAGGGGAAAAAGAGGAATTTTCATGAAAATAAGCGATATTTAAGGGGAAAAACAGGGATTTCCATGAAAATAAGCGATATTTCAGTTTGAAAACAGGGTTTTCTATGAAAATCAGTGATATTTTAGGTTAAAAACTAGAATTTCTATGAAAATAAGCGATATTTTAGGGTTAAAAACAGGGATTTCCATGAAAATAAGCGATATTTAAGGGTTAAAAACAGGGATTTCCATGGAAATAAGTGATATTTAAGGGTTAAAAACAGGGATTTCCATGAAAATAAGCGATATTTAAGGGTTAAGAACAGGGATTTCTATGAAAATAAGCGATATTTAAGGGTTAAAAACAGGGATTTCCATGAAAATAAGCGATATTTAAGGGGAAAAGCAGGGATTTTCATGAAAATAAGCGATATTTTAGTGGAAAAACAGGGATTTCCATGAAAATAAGCGATATTTTAGGGTTTAAAACAGGGATTTCCATGAAAATAAGCTATATTTAAGGGGAAAAACAGGGATTTCTATGAAAATCAGCGATATTTTAGGTTAAAAACAGGGATTTCGTTGAAACTAAGCGATTTTCAAGGGTTAAAAGCAGGGATTTCTATGAAAATAAGCGATATTTAAGGGTTAAAAACAGGGATTTCCATGAAAATAAGCGATATTTTAGTGGAAAAACAGGGATTTCCATGAAAATAAGCGATATTTAAGGGTTACGAACAGGGATTTCTATGAAAATAAGCGTTATTTCAAGTTAAAAACAAGGATTTCCATGAAAATAAGCGATATTTAAGGGTTAAAAACAGAGATTTTTATGAAAATAAGTGATATTTTCGGTTAGAAACAGGGATTTCCATGAAAATAAGCGATATTTTTAGGCTAAAAGCAGGGATTTACATGAAAATAAGCAATATTTTAGTGGAAAAAGAGGGATTTCGATGAAAATAAGTAATATTTAAGGGTTAAAAACAGGTATTTCCATGAAAATAAGCGATATTTCAGGTTAAAAACAGGGATTTCCATGAAAATAAGCGATAATTTAGGGTTGAAAACATGGATTTCTATGAAAATAAGCGATATTTCAGGTTACAAACAAAGATTTCCATGAAAATAAGCGATATTTTAGGGTTAAAAACAGGGATTTCTATGAAAATAAGCGATATTTTAGGGCTAAAAGCAGGGATTTCCATGAAAATAAGAGATATTTTAGGGGAAAAAGAGGAATTTCCATGAAAATAAGCAATATTTAAGGGGAAAAACAGGGATTTCCATGAAAATAAGCGATATTTCAGGTTGAAAACAGGGTTTTCTATGAAAAACAGTGATATTTTAGGTTAAAAACTAGGATTTCTATGAAAATAAGCGATATTTTAGGGTTAAAAACAGGGATTTCCATGGAAATAAGCGATATTTAAGGGGAAAAGCAGGGATTTTCATGAAAATAAGCGATATTTTAGTGGAAAAACAGGGATTTCCATGAAAATAAGCGATATTTTAGGGTTAAAAACAGGGATTTCCATGAAAATAAGCTATATTTAAGGGGAAAAACAGGGATTTCTATGAAAATCAGCGATATTTTAGCTTAAAAACAGGGATTTCGATGAAACTAAGCGATTTTCAAGGGTTAAAAGCAGGGATTTCGATGAAAATAAGCGATATTTAAGGGTTAAAAACAGGGATTTCTATTAAAATAAGCGATATTTTAGGGTTAAAAGCAGGGATTTCCATGAAAATAAGCGATATTTATGTGTTAAAAACAGGGATTTCCATGAAAAGAAACGATATTTAAGGGTTAAAAACAGGGATTTCCATGAAAATAAGCGATATTTTAGGGTTAAAAACAGGGATTTCCATGAAAATAAGCGATATTTTAGGGTTAAAAACAGGGATTTCTTTGAAAATAAGCGATATTTTAGGGTTAAAAACAGGGATTTCCATGAAAATAAGTGATATTCTAGGGTTAAAAACAGGGATTTCCATGGAAATAAGAGATATTTAAGGGTTAAAAACAGGGATTTCCATGAAAATAAGCGATATTTAAGGGTTAAAAACAGGGTTTTCCATGAAAATAAGCGATATTTTAGGGATAAAAACAGGGATTTCCATGGAAATAAGCGATATTTAAGGGGAAAAACAGGGATTTCCATGAAAATAAGCGATATTTTAGGGTTAAAAACAGGGATTTCCATGGAAATAAGCGATATTTAAGGGTTAAAAACAAGGATTTCCATGGAAATAAGCGATATTTAAGGGTTACGAACAGGGATTTCTATGAAAATAAGCGTTATTTCAAGTTAAAAACAAGGATTTCCATGAAAATAAGCGATATTTAAGGGTTAAAAACAGAGATTTGTATGAAAATAAGTGATATTTTATGTTAAAAACAGGGATTTCCATGAAAATAAGCGATATTTTAGGGTTAAAAACAGGGATTTCAATGAAAATAAGCGACATTCTAGGGTTAAAAACAAGGATTTCGATGAAAATAAGCGATATTTTAGGGTTAAAAACAGGGATTTCTAAGAAAATAAGCGATATTTTATGGTTAAAATAGTATTTCATCATCACCTGAACATCTCCACTTTCATCACGTCCCTCCCAGTGACGCTCTCTGATGTCAACCCCAATTGTTTTTCCAACATCTCTCCGGTGTCAGCTCAACAGTTTCATCCCCATCACCCGTGTCATTCCATCATAATTAATCCAGCATCTCTTTCTGGTATCTGCCCCAGTGATACCCCAACATCACCCACCAACATCACTGACTCATCATAGAGTATTGCGTCCCAGCATCTCCCCAGTAACATCCCCCCCCAAACACATCACTCCTTTATCTCATCCCTCAACATCAGCCTACAGCATGACTGCACAACATCGACCCAGCATCACTCCAGTGTCACAGCAGTGCAACCCCACCAGTGTCACCCCAACGTCATTCCCTGATGCCATCCTTGAGTGAAACCCCGACATCATCCTAGTCTCATTGCATTGTAACCTCCCAGCTTCACTCTAACAACATCACCCTTACCGTTAATTACCTACTGTAATGCTGCAGCATGATGGAAAATGCAACAGCAATAGCAGAGAAGCAAAGTCCCAGACTGTAGTAACTGAGGATGTGCTCAAACACAGCAGCCATAAACACAGAAACAGAACAAAAACCTGCTTACCTTTGGAAGACCTCATGCAAGCACAGACCTCTAGCCAAAGCCCCTCACTTCTGATGCCAATGCTTAAATGAGACCTGGGAGGGGGTGGAGCCTGGCTCCACCCCCTTCCATCACTCAGGTGCGTTTCATGCACCTGAGCTTCTATGCTTTGTCCCTTCTCAATCATTGTTTCAAGCCACAACTTAGGGTTTCCACTACACCCCCCCAACAGTATCACTCCAACATCACTCCCTGATGTCCCCCCCATGATGCTCCAACATTACCCCCCAGCATCACCCCCCAGCATCACCCCCCCACATCATCCCAGGGTCAGCCCAGTGTCACCCCAGTGTCACCCCAACTATGTCACTGCAATGTCACTCCCTGATGTCACCCTGCAGTAATAACCCAACACCATCCCCCAGCGTCACTCCCCAATATCACCCGAGTGTCATCCCTATGTCAGCTGCCATACAGGCAGGTGCCAGGTTCATCCACTGAGAAAGTCAAATCCTGAATTGTTTTCACAATGGGCTTTAATTGCGAAGAAAGTCGGCGACACGTTTCTCACTGCAGAGCCACAAGCTGTCCCCACCAGTTTGGCAAACAGCGCTCACTCCGATCACACCGGTGATGTCAACTCTGCCATCCAGGCTGCACACGCAGCTTTTCAGCATCTTCTGTATCAGTACCAAAATTTGTGTGCTGTATCAGTACTGAAATTTGTGCTCCCCTATCTATTAGAAATTTTACCGAATGCCTTTGAGGACAGACTTGAATCAAAATATGCATGCCATTGTTGCTCATCCTTTGATCAAACTCCCCTTGCCGGACAGGCAGATCCAATCACCTGCTTGTAATTAGTTTTTTTTTGTGGTTTACAGCCTGAAGCAGTGATTGAGCACCTGGTGAGGGGTGTGGCCAGCCCTGCCAGCACAGGTGGAAGCAATTTACCTGTGGGACCGGATAGGGCTGAGCTTGGCTCCACCCCCTCCCTGCCCATATTTAAGGGCTGGGAACAGTAAGGGCAGCATTCTGCTTGGGGACTGCCTCTTTGGGAGTATTGGGAGTGAGTTCTGCCCTTTGGAATGGGGTGAGTGATTGGTGCTTTATTGCAGGGCTCTGGTCTTTCCCTTTTTGGGAATCCTGACCGCTTTTAAGGGCTGGAAGCTGTGAGGGCAGCATCTCTGCATGGAGGCTGCTTCCTTTGGGGTGTGGGCTGAGTGTTTGTTTCTGGAGTGGGGTCATTGATTTCTTTTTTACTGCTGGATTGTAATTTCACTTTCTGGGGGGCTCCTGACCACATTTAAGGTCTGTCAGCAGAAGGAGCAGCAACTGCACCTGGAGACTGCTTCCTTTAGAGTGTGGGGTGAACCCTTGAAAGTGGGTGAGTGAGTCTTTATTCCAGGGTTGCAATATCTTGTTGCTGGGGGATCCTGACCCCACTTAAGGGCTGGCAGCCTTTAAGGTGTTATCTGTCTTTAGAGACCATCTCCTTGGGAGTGTGGGGTGAGGTCTGGTCCTTGAGAAAGGATGAGTGATTCCTTCTTGTTTTAGGGCTGTGACCTTTCCCGTTTTTGGGGCATCCTGACCACATTGAAGTGCTGGCAGATGCAAGGGCAATGTTGATGTCTGGAGACTGTCTCCTGTGGAGCAGGGGTGAGTTTTGGCCTTTGAGAAGGGTGTAAGTGGTTTCTTTGTTTTTTCTTTATTTCAGGCCTGCAATCTCCCTTTTTTTTTTTTTTTTTTTTTTTGTTTTGTTTTGTTAGTATCCTGACCACATTTAAGGGGTGGAAGCCATAAGGGCAGCATCTGTACCTGGAGACTGCTTCCTTGGCTGTGTGGGCTGAGTGTTCATCTTTGGAATGGGGTAACTTCTTCTTCCTTTATTTCAGGGCTGTTATGCACTGCTTCCAACCATGCAGAGTTCTTTAAGGGCATTCTGTGCACCCTTAGGTGTAATAAATCTTTGTCTTTATAGAAGGCCAAGGATTGTCCTCTTCTGGACTGCTGTACTCAGCATCACCCCAGCGTGATGAAGTGAAGCCCCTGGTCTGCTGAATACTGGGACTGGCCCAGAGAGGCTCTGTGACGGATGTGGATTATCCCAGCTGGAGTACCTGGTACCATTAGTGGTGATCTCATCCAACTCCACACAACGAACAGGAACTTCCACAGCCAGATCAGGTTGCCCAGAGACTGACCCAGCCTCACCTTGGAAGGGACAGGGCATCCATCACATGTCTGGGTAACCTGTTCCGCTGTGTCACCACCATCACTGTACAAGATTTTCTTTATATCTAGGCTAAATCTTTCCTTGTTCTTCCCTTCAGGTGTTGAAAGGCTGTTACCAGATCACCTCGGAGCCTTCACTTCTGCAGGCTGAACAGCTCCAGCTCTCTCTCTTTATAGGAAAGGCGTTCCATCCCTCAGTTCATATCTGTGGCTGTTCTCTGGATGTGCTCCAACAGCTCCACGTCTGTCCTGCGCTGCGGACATCCACATCCAGACGCAGCACCTCCAGGTGAGGCCTCACAGCGCAGAGCAGAGGGGCAGGACCGCCTCCCTTCACCTGCTGACCACACATCTTTGGATGGAGCCCAGCATACGGTTGGCTTTCTGGGCCAGGAAGGTACATTGCTGAGTGCCACTACTCAGCCTGTTGAGGTCCCTCTGGATGGCGTTGTCCCTCTGGTGTGTCACTGCACCCCACAGCTCGGTGTCATTAGGGTGCACTCAACCCCTCTGTCAATGTCACTGATGAAGGGGCAATCCCAGATGTTTGTGCAAACTCAGCAAAGAACACCTTGAGAGCAGCCCCACAGAGAAGGACTTGTGGATCGCGGTGGATGAGCCGGGATCCATGAGTGGACATCAGCCAGCAGAGTGCGCTTGCAGCCTGGAAGGCCAGCTGTGTTCTGGGCCGCATTAAAAGAGGAGCGGCCAGCAGGGAGAGGGAGGTGATCGTCCCCATCTACTCAGCTCTTGTGAGGCTTCATCTGCAGTGCTGCATCCAGGCCTGGGGCTCCCAGCACAGGAAGGACGTGGAGCTCATGGAGCGGGTCCAGAGGAGGCACTGAGATGATCAGATGGTTGGAGCAGCTCCCCTGCAAGGAAAGGTTGAGGGAAGTGGGCTTGTTCAGCCTGGAGAAGAGAAGGCTTGGGGGCGAACTCATTGCAGCCTCACAGTACTTGAAGGGGGGAACAGCAGGAAGGGGAACGGCGGTTTACAAGGGTGGATCGTGATAGGACAAGGGGAAATGGTTTTAAACTGAAACAGGGGAGGTTTAGGTTGGTTATTAGGAGGAAGCTTTTCACACAGAGGGTGGTGACGCACTGGAACGTGTGCTTCAGTTACTTCCAGGAGGATCTGCTCCTCGATTCTTTGCAGCACAGAGGTGAGACTGATACGTTGGTGGTTCCCAGGGTCACACTTTATATCTGCAGTACCAGCTGTGCTGTTGCCTTTTTTCTGCTCACCAGGGACTTCACCTGACTGCCTCGACTTCTCAAATACCACTGAGAGTGGCTCGGTGACTGCAGCGGTGAATTCCCTCAAGGCTCTGGGACTCGTCTCATCAGGACCCAAAGACTCCTGGATGCTCGGGTCCTCAGGTGGTCCAGAACCTGATCTCCCATCACAGTGTGGGATAGGGAGGGGTCTGTGGGATCGGCATTGCTTCCTCAGTCCCCACCTACTAAACCAAAGGTGAAGGCAGTGTATAATGAGCAGTTATCAGAGAAGATGGAAGATGGATGTTGTTGGGTACCTGAGCCTTCTCCTTGTCTGTTGTTCCCAGCTGCAGTGCTGCTGGTAAGCAGCATCGCGCACAGAGTGCAGCCACGTTGATCAGAGAAAGGAGTGCAGGTTTGTGAAAGAGGCACATCTGCAGGGCAGCGCCTTCATTACTGCTTTGTGTCCCACAGGTGACAGCGGAGTTGCAGCACTCCCGAGTGTCGTAACGACTGCATGGAGATGCGTGGCTCTTCATGGGAACAGCAAGGAACCGGAATCTGCATTTCCTGGAACGCCCCGGAACCTCGCTTTGCTGGCCGGTAATTGTCTGCCCAGCAGGTAAGGGCAATGCACACCCACCAATGTTTACCCACCCCATAGTATGGCACAGCACGGTGCTCCCAGAGCTCTTCATTGCACTTCACGGTGCCCTGGATGCTGCCTGTCCTTTTCTTTCTGTGTTCTCCTTGTCTCTGGCCTTTCACTGCAGTGTTTTCCTTCCCTTTGCCCTTGCTGTTCCCTACTGCGTTGTCTTGCCCTCCTGTTTTTGTGTTCTATGCCACATTCATTTGGCTGTTGCCCTTGGCTTTCTTTGCCGCATTCACTTCAGCATTCAGTTTTCGCGTTCCCTGCTGCGTTCTCCTGCCCTCCTGTTTTGGCGTTTCTTGCCGTGTTCTCTTGGCCATCATCCTTGGCATTTCCTTCCATGTTCTCTTGGCCCTTGCCCTTGTCTGGGCATTTCCTTGCCCTCCTGTTTTTGTGTTCTATGCCACATCTCTTGGCCATTGCCCTTGGCTTTCTGTAGCCACATTCTCTTCAGCATTCAGTTTTGGCGTTCCCGGCAGCATTCTCTCACCCTCCTGTTTTGGCATTTCCTGCCACGCTCTCTTGGCCCTTGCCTGGGCATTCCCTGTGACGTTCTCTTTGACCTCCTAACTTGTTCCAGCCACATTCTGCATTGGCCTTCTTTGCCGCGTTCTCTTTGGCCTCCTATTTTGGCACTTCCTGCCATGTTTTCTTAGCCCTTGCCTGGGCATTCCATGTCGTATTCCCTTGTCCTTTTGTTCTGGCATTTTGTGCTGCATTCTCTTGGCCTTTGCCCTTGGCCTTTCCTGCTGTGTTCTCTTTGGCTGTATATTTTGGCCTTTCCTGTTGCGTTCTCCTTGCCCTCACCTTGGCTTTCCATTGGGTGCTCTCTTTGCTCTTGCCCTTGCCTTAGCTGCCTTGGCTGTCTGCTTTGCATTTACCTTGGTTTTCCATGGGAGTTCTGCTTCCCTTTGCCTGCCCTGGGAGTTCTGCTTGCCTTTGCCTCCAGCACTCTGGGATTAGCTGGGAGGCAACATTAAAGTTAACCTTGACCTGAACCCGTAGCTGAATGGGAGTTCTAACGATAATTGTGTTAACCTGCAGCGTATCCGTAAACCAAACCCTTAACCCAGTGTTGAAAATGTCTCTTAACCTGAATGCTGCTGTAAAAATAATGCCTCATGGTTTTTTGTCAAATAACCTTAATTGTGATTGTAGTGCAGAATACTGATGTTAGACCAACTGTAACTTCAACCCTATCAATAGCATTAATTATATCCCTAATGTTAATTATAATTGTAATTAATTACAACCCTTGTGTCATCATTACAGCAACGTGCTCAGGGTGCAGCCCCACACATGCGGGGCAGCGCCTTCATTACTGCGCTGTGTCCCACAGGTGGCAGCAGAGCTGCGGCGCTCCTGAGCGCTTTAAGGACAGCACGGAGATGCGTGGCTTTTCACGGCAGCAGCAAGGAACCGGAATCTGCATTTCCTGAAATGGCCGGGAACCCCACTTTGCTGGCCGGTAATTGTCTGCCCAGCAGGTAAGGGCAATGCACACCCACCAATGTTTACTCATTACTTAGTGAGGCACAAGGTAGGGTTCCCAGAGCTCATTTCTGCACTTCACGGTGCCCTGAATGCTGCCTGTCCTTTTCTTTCTGTGTTCTCCTTGCCTCCAGCCTTTCCCTGCAGCATTCTCCTTGCCCTTGGCGTTTCCTGCTGCGTTCTCTTGCCCTCCTGTTTTGGCGATCCCTGTGGCATTCATTCTCTTGGCCATTTGCCCTTGGCCACCTTCGCTGCGTTCTCTTTGGCCTTCAGTTTTGGCCATCTGTGCCACATTCCCTCGGCCTTTGTCACTGGCCTTCTTTTCCACGTTCACTTTGCCTCCCGTTCCGGTGTTCCCCGCAACATTATTTTGGCCTTCAGTTCTGGCATTCGTGGCTGCGTTCTCTTTGGCCATTGCCCTCGGCCATCTTTGCCACATTCCCTTTGGCCTCCTGTTCTGGCGTTCCCTGCAGCATTCTCTTTGGCTTCGGTTTTGGCGTCCCCTTCCACGTTCTCTTTGGCCATTGCTCCCGGCCTTCTTTGCCACATTCCCTTTGGCCTCTTGTTTTGTCTTCTCCTATAGCATTCTCTTTGCCTTTGGTTTTGGCCTTTTGTGCCGCATTCTCTTTGGCCATTGCCCTTGACCTTCTGCATCGGCCTTCTCAGCAGCGTTCTCACGGACCTCGCTCTCCATTTTGGCCTTCTGCGTTGATCTCTTTGGTCTCTGTTCTGGTGTTCTCTGCGGCCTTCTCCTTGGGCCTGACCTCTGACGCGACCTTTGGCGTTCTCCATGTCTTTCCCATCCCTTTGCCTTTGCCCTCCGTTTTGGCGTTCCCTCGGCTGTTCTCCTTGCCTTTTGCTCCTGCCTTTGCCTCGGCCTTCCCTAACGGTCACTGTAACCCTAATCCTGATGTACCTAACCCTACAGCTTCCCTGTTAAATACTCCTAACCTTACTCTGAAGCCATTTCTTGGAGCGGTGTTTGGCTTCCACGTTTTGTGGGGGTGGGCTGACGGTGAGCACAGTTTGGGTCTCGGCATTCCTCCTTCTAAAGCATGTCTCTGTATTGCAGGTGAAGATGCCTGCGACGCTTCCAGTCGATGACTTCCCCCCTGCGATGCCATTGGCTTTCCTGGCCTCCCACACTCACCGCCAGCTCGGTTCGGTCGAGCCGTTACCCGAATCCCCGCTCCGTTCCCTTTCCACGATCTTCCCGTCACTCTGCCACAAGCCCCTACCAAGGTCATCGCAGGCAACGTGTGGGATGCGGCAATCGGTCTCATCGCAGTTCATCCCATCAGCTTCAGCCCAGCGATCCAACCCACCCGCACCCTTCCTGAGGGCCCTTCTGCTCCCAGGCCAATCAACGTTTCCTTCTGATGCCATCTGCGTTCCTTCCAGGCCACTTTGAGACTCGTGCCCCTTTGCGGCCATTTTGAGAGTTGCGCTGATTTCACCGTGTGCATTCAATTGACTTCAACCAAATTGGCTTTAGCTTTACATTCAATTAATGTAAACCGAATTGGCTTTAGTTTTACATTCAGTTGACTTCAACCCAATTGGCTTTAGCTTTACATCCAATTGACTTCAACCAAATTGGCTTCAGCTTTACATTCAATTAATGTAGACCAAATTGGCTTTAGTTTTACATCCAATTAACGTAAACCAAATCGGCTTTAGCTTTGCATCGGTTACGGGGTTGGGTTAGCTTTGCTTTGTTTGTTCCTAGGCAGGGCTAACCCAACCCCGTAACCAAGGGCCGTCGGAGGCGATTTTGTTCCTTCCCGGCCAGTCTGAGACTCGCGCCCCATTGCGGCCATTTTGAGAGTTGTGCTGATTTCAGCATCTGCATTCAATTTATCTCTACCAACTTGGCTTTAGCCTTGCAGTCATTTTGCATCAACCAAATTGGCTTCAGCTTTACATTCAACTATTCTAAACCAAATTGGCTTTCGTTTTACATTCAATTAACGTAAACCAAATCGGCTTTAGCTTTGCATCGGTTACGGGGTTGGGTTAGCTTTGCTTTGTTTGTTCCTAGGCAGGGCTAACCCAACCCCGTAACCAAGGGCCGTCGGAGGCGATTTTGTTCCTTCCCGGCCAGTCTGAGACTCGCGCCCCATTGCGGCCGTTCTGAGAATTGGAATGTCTTTGGATGGGCTGAGATCTGCACTGCTTTTGAGATGGGTTGCAGTACACAACATTCTCACAAATGTGGT
>NW_027638980.1:0-7283 GCF_951394365.1 Tetrao urogallus
GGGGGCGGGGAGGGGAAAGGCGATTGGGTCGCGGCGCGGACCAATGGGCTGCGGCGGTGTTGGGAGGTGGCGGCGGGGCTTCGCCAATGGGGGCGCGGGGCTGCAGATGGGAGGCGAAAGGGGCAAAATCGTTTTATTTTTGGGGGGGGGATGGAGTGGATATGGAGCGTGGAGGGCAGATGTGGGGGCGAAAGAGGGAGATTTGCGGTTTGGGGGTCCAATGTGGGGGGCAGCGGACAGTTATGGGGCAGGTTTGGTGAGAGTGGGGGTAAATATAGGGGGTGTGGGGGCAGATGTGGGGCGGGGGGGTCGAATTTTGGGGTGATGGGGGTCAATAGGGCGTTGGGAGTGTCAGTGTGGGGGGTGTGGGGGGAGATATGGGGCTCCTGCAGACAGGGGCTCGATGCTCTGGTTGCCATGGCAACGCCCGGCTAAATCCTGCTTCCCCTGTTGCCATGGAAACGTTTTGAACGCACCGCCCCCCCTCCCAGCATCATGGCAACGCCTGCCAATCAACCTCATCACCATGGCAACCGTTCCTTAGTGCCGGCCCCCTGGTTGCTATGGTAGCACCTGCCAATCAAACCCATCGCTATGGCAACCAGTCCTTCCCACCCCCCTGGTTGCTATGGTAGCACCTGCCAATCAAACCCATCGCTATGGCAACCAGTCCTTCCCACCCCCCTGGTTGCTATGGCAGCACCTGCCAATCAAACCCATCGCTATGGCAACCAGTCCTTCACACCCCCCTGGTTGCTATGGCAGCACCTGCCAATCAAACCCATCGCTATGGCAACCAGTCCTTCCCACCCCCCCGGTTGCTACGGCAGCACCTGTCAATCAAACCCATCGCTATGGCAACCAGTCCTTCCCCACCCCCCCCCCCCGGTTTGCTATGGCAGCACCTGCCAATCAAACGCATCGCTATGGCAACCAGTCCTTCCCACCCCCCCCCCCGGTTGCTATGGCAGCACCTGCCAATCAAACCCATCGCTATGGCAACCAGTCCTTCCCACCCCCCCGGTTGCTATGGCAGCACCTGCCAATCAAAGCCATCGCTATGGCAACCAGTCCTTCCCACCCCCCTGGTTGCTATGGCAGCACCTGCCAATCAAACCCATCGCTATGCCAACCAGTCCTTCCCACCCCCCCGGTTGCTATGGCAGCACCTGTCAATCAAACCCATCGCTATGGCAACCAGTCCTTCCCACCCCCCCCGGTTGCTATGGCAGCACCTGTCAATCAAACCCATCGCTATGGCAACCAGTTCTTCCCACCCCCCCCGGTTGCTATGGCAGCACCTGCCAATCAAACCCATCGCTATGGCAACCAGTTCTTCCCACCCCCCCCAGTTGCTATGGCAGCACCTGCCAATCAAACCCATCGCTATGGCAACCAGTCTTTCCCACCCCCCCCGGTTGCTATGGCATCACCTGTCAATCAAATACATTGCTATGCCAACCAGTCCTTCCCACCCCTCGGGTTGCTATGGCAGCACCTGTCAATCAAAGCCATCGCTATGGCAACCAGTCCTTCCCACCCCCCCTGGTTGCTATGGCAGCACCTGCCAATCAAACCCATCGCTATGGCAGCCCGTACCTTTTCCCCACCTCCCGTTGCCATGGCAACCAGCATCCTTCCCCCACACAAAACACCACAAAGCTGCTTCCTTTTCCTTTTTTTTTTCAATTTTTCCGTTATTTTTACACCCAAACCCCCCGTCCTGAACGTTTCACCTCCCCCCCCCAAACACCTTTGCCAGCAGCTGACGGGTGGGGGCCCGGGGGGGCTGCTTCTTTCTGCCCCAAATCTCAGGCTCCGTGGGGCGCTGAGTGAAACCCCACGTGGGGTGACGGTCCGTTTGAGGCTCCTGCGTGGGTTGGGGGTCCTGGGGGGTTTGGGGGTCCTTGTGGGGGGCAGCCATGGCGGCGCAGCGACGGTAGAACCCCCCCTCGCGTTTGGCCTGGGCTGCTTCGGCTCGGAGGCGGTGGGCTCGGGCCTGGCGTTCGGCGGCCAAACGTTCGCTCAGGTGGGGCCAGCGGAATCCTGGCAGGTACTGAGGGGAGGGGGAAAGAAATGGGGTAAGGGAGGGGGTCCTGGGGGGGGCTATGGGGGTCCCGAGTGCTCCTATTGGGGTCTATGGGGGTCCTTAGTGCTCCTATGGGCGCCTTGGGGGGGCCTATGGGGGTCCTTAGTGCTCCTATGGAGTCTATGAGGGTCCATGGGGGTCCTTAGTGCTTCTATGGGGTCCGTGGCAGTCCTTAGTGCTCCTATGGGGTCTATGGGGGTCCTTAGTGCTCCTATGGGGTCTATGAAGGTACATGGGGGTCCTCAGTGCTCCTATGGGGTCTATGGGGGTCCTTAGTGCTCCTATGGGGTCTATGAGGGTCCACGAGGGTCCTTAGTGCTCCTATGGGGTCTATGAGGATCTATGGGAGTCCTCAGTGCTCCTATGGGGTCCATGGGGGTCCGTAGTGCTCCTATGGAGTCTATGAGGGTCCTTAGTGCTCCTGTGGGGTCTATGAGGGTCCATGGGGGTCCCTAGTGCTTCTATGGGGTCCGTGGCAGTCCTTAGTGCTCCTATGGGGTCTATGGGGGTCCTTAGTGCTCCTATGGGGTCTATGAGGATCTATGGGAGTCCTTAGTGCTCCTATGGGGTCCATGGGGGTCCTTAGTGCTCCTATGGGGTCTATGAGGGTCCATGGGGGTCCTTAGTGCTCCTATGGGGTCTATGAGGATCTATGGGAGTCCTTAGTGCTCCTATGGGGTCTATGGGGGTCCTTAGTGCTCCTATGGGGTCTATGAGGGTCCATGGGGGTCCTTAGTGCTCCTATGGGGTCTATGAAGATCTATGGGAGTCCTCAGTGCTCCTATGGGGTCCATGGGGGTCCGTAGTGCTCCTATGGAGTCTATGAGGGTCCTTAGTGCTCCTGTGGGGTCTATGAGGGTCCATGGGGGTCCCTAGTGCTTCTATGGGGTCCGTGGCAGTCCTTAGTGCTCCTATGGGGTCTATAGGGGTCCTTAGTGCTCCTATGGGGTCTATGAGTATCTATGGGAGTCCTTAGTGCTCCTATGGGGTCCATGGGGGTCCTTAGTGCTCCTATGGGGTCTATGAGGGTCCATGGGGGTCCTTAGTGCTCCTATGGGGTCTATGAAGATCTATGGGAGTCCTCAGTGCTCCTATGGGGTCCATGGGGGTCCTTAGTGCTCCTATGGGGTCTATGAGGATCTATGGGGGTCCTCAGTGCTCCTATGGAGTCTATGAGGGTCCTTAGTGCTCCTGTGGGGTCTATGAGGGTCCATGGGGGTCCTTAGTGCTTCTATGGGGTCCGTGGCAGTCCTTAGTGCTCCTATGGGGTCTATGGGGGTTATTAGTGCTCCTATGGGGTCTATGAGGATCTACGGGGGTCCTTATTGTTCCTATGGGGTCTATGTGGGTCCATGGGGGTCCTTACTGCTCCTATGGGGGTCTATGAGGAAGTATGGGGGTCCTTAGTGCTCCTATGGGGTCTATGAGGGTCCATGGGGGTCCTTACTGCTCCTATGGGGTCTGTGAGGATCTATGGGAGTCCTCAGTGCTCCTATGGGGTCTACGAAGGTTTATGGGGGTCCTTAGTGCTCCTATGGGGTCTATAATGGTCCATAGGGGTCCTTAGTCCTCCTATCGGTGTCTATGAGGATCTATGGGGGTCCCAAGTGCTTCTATGGGGTCTATGAGAATCTATGGGAATCCTTAGTGCTCCTATGGGGTCTATGAGGGTACATGGGGGTCCTCAGTGCTCCTATGGGGTCTATGGGGGTCCTTAGTGCTCCTATGGGGTCTATGAGGGTCCACGAGGGTCCTTAGTGCTCCTATGGGGTCTATGAGGATCTATGGGAGTCCTCAGTGCTCCTATGGGGTCCATGGGGGTCCTTACTGCTCCTATGGGGTCTATGAGGATCTATGGGAGTCCTCAGTGCTCCTATGGGGTCTACGAAGGTTTATGGGGGTCCTTAGTGCTTCTGTGGGGTCTATGAGGGTCCATGGGGGTCCCTAGCGCTCCTATGGGGTCCGTGGCAGTCCTTAGTGCTCCTATGGGGTCTATGAGGATCTATGGGAGTCCTTAGTGCTCCTATGGGGTCTATGGGGGTTATTAGTGCTCCTATGGGGTCTATGAGGATCTACGGGGGTCCTTATTGTTCCTATGGGGTCTATGTGGGTCCATGGGGGTCCTTACTGCTCCTATGGGGTCTATGAGGATCTATGGGAGTCCTCAGTGCTCCTATGGGGTCTACGAAGGTTTATGGGGGTCCTTAGTGCTCCTATGGGGTCTATAATGGTCCATAAGGGTCCTTAGTCCTCCTATCGGTGTCTATGAGGATCTATGGGGGTCCTTAGTGCTCCTATGGGGTCTATGAGGGTCCACGAGGGTCCTTAGTGCTCCTACGGGGTCTATGAGGATCTATGGGAGTCCTTAGTGCTCCTATGGAGTCAATGAAGGTCCTTCGTGCTCCTGTGGGGTCTATGAGGGTCCATGGGGGTCCCTAGTGCTTCTATGGGGTCCGTGGCAGTCCTTAGTGCTCCTATGGGGTCTATGGGGATTCTTAGTGCTCCTATGGGGTCTACGAAGGTTTATGGGGGTCCTTAGTGCTCCTATGGGGTCTATAATGGTCCATAGGGGTCCTTAGTCCTCCTATCGGTGTCTATGAGGATCTATGGGGGTCCCAAGTGCTTCTATGGGGTCTGTGAGAATCTATGGGAATCCTTAGTGCTCCTATGGGGTCTATGAGGGTACATGGGGGTCCTCAGTGCTCCTATGGGGTCTATGGGGGTCCTTAGTGCTCCTATGGGGTCTATGAGGGTCCACGAGGGTCCTTAGTGCTCCTACGGGGTCTATGAGGATCTATGGGAGTCCTCAGTGCTCCTATGGGGTCTATGAGGATCTATGGGAGTCCTCAGTGCTCCTATGGGGTCTATGGGGGTCCTTAGTGCTCCTATGGGGTCTATGAGGGTCCACGAGGGTCCTTAGTGCTCCTATGGGGTCTATGAGGATCTATGGGAGTCCTCAGTGCTCCTATGGGGTCCATGGGGGTCCTTAGTGCTCCTATGGAGTCTATGAGGGTCCTTCGTGCTCCTGTGGGGTCTATGAGGGTCCATGGGGGTCCCTAGTGCTTCTATGGGGTCCGTGGCAGTCCTTAGTGCTCCTATGGGGTCTATGGGGGTCCTTAGTGCTCCTATTGGGGTCTATGAGGAAGTATGGGGGTCCTTAGTGCTCCTATGGGGTCTGTGAGGGTCCATGGGGGTCCTTACTGCTCCTATGGGGTCTATGAGGATCTATGGGAGTCCTCAGTGCTCCTATGGGGTCTACGAAGGTTTATGGGGGTCCTTAGTGCTCCTATGGGGTCTATAATGGTCCATAGGGGTCCTTAGTGCTCCTATGGGGTCTATGAGGATCTATGGGAGTCCTCAGTGCTCCTATGGGGTCCATGGGGGTCCTTACTGCTCCTATGGAGTCTATGAGGGTCCTTAGTGCTCCTGTGGGGTCTATGAGGGTCCATGGGGGTCCCTAGTGCTCCTATGGGGTCCGTGGCAGTCCTTAGTGCTCCTATGGGGTCTATGAGGATCTATGGGAGTCCTTAGTGCTCCTATGGGGTCTATGGGGGTTATTAGTGCTCCTATGGGGTCTATGAGGATCTACGGGGGCCCTTATTGTTCCTATGGGGTCTATGTGGGTCCATGGGGCTCCTTACTGCTCCTATTGGGGTCCATGGGGGTCCTTACTGCTCCTGTGGGGTCTATGAGGATCTATGGGAGTCCTCAGTGCTCCTATGGGGTTTATGGGGATCCTCAGTGCTCCTATTGGGGTGCTGGGGGGCTGAATTTGGCCCTGAAAGGCCCTATGGGGTTCCTGAGCACTGCTACGCGATCTTAAAGGAACAAACCCCCCCCTTCTTCTTCCCCATCAATCACTCTTAAGACCCCCCCCCCGAAATACCTCTTTAACCGCCCCCCCCAAATATTCCGCCTTAAAAGACCCCCCCCCCCCCCCCCAACAACCACACAACCCTTCAGTTCCGCCTTAAAACTCTCCCGTTGACTCCCTGCCCCTTTCCCACGTGACCCTCAGCCACGTGACCCCCCCTTCCGGTCTCACCTTCAGGCACCATCGATCGTACCGGAAGCGGCTCCTCGGCCGGTTGCTGATCGGCGCCCCCTGCAGGTTGGAGGCCGCGCGGCGCGCCGCTCTCTTGTCCCGAAATTCCACCCAGCCTTCCGCGTAACGCCCGGCGCCCTTCCGGCCCCGGCGGCGAACAGCGCCACCTGGCGGCGATGAGGAGTAACGGCGGCGGTCAGAACCGGGGTTTTTAATTTGGGGAGGGGGCTCAAAGCGGCCCCCAGTTGGGTTCCTCACGGGGTCCCAATGGGATTTGATTGGGGGGAAATAGGGAGGGGGAGGTTGCAAGAGGGACCCCAAAATTCCATACAGGATCCCCGCCAGGAACTTAAGATCCCCCCCCCAACCCCCCACAGACCCTCACTGCCCCCCCAAGACCCCCCAGAACACCCCAGGACCCCCCCCCCTGGAACTTAAGATCCCTCATAGACCCTCCAGGACCCCCCACAGCCCCCCCCAAGAGCCCCCAGAACCCCTCACAGACCCCCCACAACTCCCCATAGACACCTGAAGACCCCCCAGACCCCCCCACAGCCCCCCATTGGCCTCCACAAACACCGAGGAACCCCCCAGCACCTTAAGACCCCCCCCCATAGACACCACAAGACCCCCCAGAACCCCCCCACAGGAACTTAAGATCCCCCCCAGAGACCCCCAGTGCCCCCCCAAGGCCCCCCATAGACACCGCAAGACCCCACAGACCCCCCCCACAGCCCCCCATTGGCCTCCACAAACACCGAGGATCCCCCCCAGAACCCCCCCAGGACCTTAAGATCCCCCCCAACCCCTCAAAGACCCCCATTGCCGCCCCAAGACCCCCCATAGACACCACAAGACCCCCCAGAACCCCCCCTTGTCCCCCGCAGGGACCCCTCCCAGTAACTCAAGTTCCCTCATAGACCCTCCAGGACTCCCCACAGCCCCCCAAGAGCCCCCAGAACCCCTCACAGACCCCCACAGCTCCCCCCACGACCCCCCATAGCCCCCCACGCTGCCCCCAGAAGCCCCAGAACCCCCCCCACAGACCCCTACAGCCCCCATAGACACCTTAAGACCCCCAACCCCCCCCATAACCCTCCGCTGACCCCCCCCCACCCCCTACAACCCTCTCCCACGCCCCCCCCCCCC
>NW_027638979.1:0-16541 GCF_951394365.1 Tetrao urogallus
GAGCCGCAGCCAACGGCGGCCTCGCCCTCCCTCACCGCGCGTGACGGACGGGCATCGCCGCCAACCGCGCGCCCGGGCCCGCCCCCGGGGCGGCCGCTCGCGAGCGAGCAGCCAAAGAAAAGCGAAAGCGCGATTCGTCTGCAGATTGACAGCGGTGCCGACCAACCAGAGCGCTGTTCTGTCCCGCCAACGGGCCCCGCCTGTTCCCCGCGTGCGGCGCTGCGAGTCCCGGTGCGCGGGGCGCCGGCCGGCGTCCGTGCCGTCCCGCAGCGTCGGTCCCAGCCCGCGGTCAGGCGGCGGCCTCCTGCAGCTGCAGGTTGCGCTTGTAGCAGGCCAGGCTGCAGAGCGGCAGCCCGGTGCGGGAGCAGCAATAACGGCGGCGGTTGGCGCAGCCGCTGACCCCGCAGAGCGCGGCCGGCGGCACGGGGGGGGCGGTGCTGGGCAGCAGCGGCAGCGCGGCGCCCGCGGGGAAGGAGACGGTGATGAGATCGGCGGCGTTGCGGTACTGCACCACGGGGCAGGCGGCCGGCCGGGCGCGGCGCTCCCGCAGCGCCTTCACTTTGGCTTTGTGGGTCTTGGTGAGCCGCTCGATGGTTTGGTTCTTGTTCTCCTCCGCCTTCTTGGCCGCCTGCAGGCGCCGTTTGCGCGCCCGCTCCTCGCGCTTCACCAGCATCTCCTCCGTCAGCTCCTTGGCCTTGTAGCCCATGGGCAGCTCCAGCAGCGGCTGGCTCTGCTGCTTGTGCAGGAGGGCTCTCTGCGGGGCACGGCAACGTAAGGCAGCGGCACGCGGCGCCCAGCCCTGAGCTGCCGTCCCCCCCCCAAGCCCCGTCCCACCCCTCACCTGCCGCGCCGTCAGCAGGGATTCGTCCACTTCCTTCTTGAGCTCTCCATTATCGTCCAGCTCGCCCTTCTCCAGGGCATCCAGCCAACGCTCCTCTTCCTCCTCCTCATCCTCGCGGGTGGGGAAACAACTCTCCGAGTCCAGGTCCGGCAAGGGAGAGGGGTCCAGGTTGCTGTCCTCATCTGAGCCGGGCGGTGAAGGACACAGAATCACCGTAGGAAAAGCCACGTTCGCTCTGTCCTGGGGTGACGTCATCCCCACACCACGGTGGACGACCCGCGCTGCCCACTGGTGCGGAAACCTCGCTCAACGGGGCTCAGTGCCCAGTGTGGGGGCGCTCCCAGCCCACCCAAAGCCTGCGGGAGGGACGAGTACCAGCCCAGCCCAGCCTCAGGCCCCCAGCCCACCTCCTCCCCCCAAGCTCTTTTCCCAGTGCTTACCCAGCCAGGCCCGGTACTGCTCAATGGGCACTCCTTCGGTGGGCTCATCCTCCTCGTCCACCACCATCAGCGGGGAGGGGGAACTCTGTGCTTCAGGGACCACGGTGAAGGTGGGCACGCTGCAGGGGGGGAAATGCGCTGCCCCTGAGGTCGGGCAGAGCTGGGGGGCACCAACATGGGGGACTGCGGTGCTGGGATACGGGGACGCGGGGCAGGAGCCAGGCTGGTCCCAGCACCAGGACCTCCCCACGGACACGGGACTGGGGGCCCGGCCGGGCAGGGACCGCGATCCAACCCCAGGGACCGCGATCCAACCCCAGGGACCGCGATCCAACCCCAGGGACCGCGATCCAACCCCAGGGACCGCGATCCAACCCCAGGGACCGCGATCCAACCCCAGGGACCGCGATCCAACCCCAGGGACCGCGATCCAACCCCAGGGACCGCGATCCAATCCCAGGGACCGCGATCCAACCCCAGGGACCGCGATCCAACCCCAGGGACCGCGATCCAACCCCAGGGACCGCGATCCAACCCCAGGATGCCCCTCCTGCCATCCCTGCAGAGACACGACGAAGGGCCCGGTGGGGCAGAGCGCGGCCCCTGGCTCTGGGGGGGGGGGGGGTTGGCCCTCACCTCTTGGTGCCCAGGATCTGCCCCCCCAATTTGATCTTCAGCTTCAGCTGCGGTTTCCGCGGGGCGGCCGTGGGCTGCGGGGCCTCGGGCATTGCCGCGGCCTCGTGGTGGTGCTTCTTCTTGTGCTTCTTCTTGTGCTTCTTGTGCTTCTTCTTGTGCGCGCCGTGCCCGCCGCCATCGTCCTCCTCACCTGCGGGAGCCGCCATGAGGCCCCGAGCCGGGAGCGGACCCTCGCCTAAAGCCCGAAGGAGCCGCAGCCCCTCTGCCCGGCCCCGGCCTCACCGTGCTCGCCGCCTTCCATCCTGCCCCGCCGCCAAGCTTTGCTCATCGGCCCGGGCCGCCCGCGCCCGGCGGTGGTGCCGCTGATGGAGCCCGAAACCGCGCCGTGGGGGAACGCATTCCAGACGGACCCACTTCCGCCCGCCGCTCAGCAAACATCCGGCGCGGGCGAACGGGCGGGGAGAACGCCGCCGCCGCCATCTTTGAAGCGGGCAGAGTCCGTCGGACAGCGCGGTCCGGGTGGGAAACTGCAACCGCGCGGCCGCGGGGCCGGGTCCCGCGTTCAGCCCCGGCCACGTGCGGCGCGTCCGTGGGGTTCGCGGCCGCTTCTTGCGGGCAGCCCCACGCGCGGGGCAGCAGCGCCTGAACGCGGACACGCGCACGGGCGGCCGTGCACCGACACACGCGGCTGCGCCCACGCGCACTGCCACTCACGCACCCCGGTCGTCCCCGTCCCCCCCCCCCCCCCAAGCCCGTGCAGCTGCAGCCTTCAGTCGCCCTTTGTCCACCGCTACCGGTGGCTCCGCGCCCGCCCCGTGCCAGGACCCGCCCGGTACCGTCCCCGCCTCCCCCCGGCTGCCGGAGGGTCCGCGGAGCGGCGCGGTCCCGGTGCGATGTTCTCCCGGTCCCAACGCGGTCGAGCGACCGTGGCGCGGGGTTCGGCGCTGCAGACGGAGCTGCTCCGCGCCCCGCAGGTACGGGAGGAGCCACGCGCGTCCGGGAGCCCCGCGGCGGTGGGAGCGGCGGGATCGCGCCGCCACCGCCGCCGCCGGGAAGGGCGAAGGCGCCGCCGCTCCCACCCGGCCCGTCCCGTCCGGGCTGTCCCTCCCGTCCCGCCGGTACTACGGGGCGCTGCCGGTCCGGGAGGAGCGGATCCCACGGCCCCTCCCGGCCTCGAGGCGGCACCGCGCGCCGTTTGCCCTGCGGGAGAACCGCGCTGCGTTAACCGAGCTGGGATCGCTCGTACCGAGTTGTGCCGCGTTGTCTCAAGCTGTGCTAAACTGTGCTGAGCTCCGTGCTCTATAGGGCCGTGCCGTGCTCTATAGGGCCGTGCCGTGCTCTATAGGGCCGTGCCGTGCTCTATAGGGCTGTGCCGTGCTCTGTAGGGCCGTGCCGTGCTCTATAGGGCTGTGCCGTGCTCTATAGGGCCGTGCCGTGCTCTATAGGGCTGTGCCGTGCTCTATAGGGCCGCGCTGTTCTGCTCTGTGCTGTGCTATGGGGCAGCCCTGTAGGGCTGTGCTGTGTTATGTAGGGCCGTGCCGTGCTGCTCCGTGCCGTGCTCTGCAGCCCTGGCCCGTGCTCTATGGGGCTGTGCTGTGCCCTGTAGGGCCATGCCGTGCTCTGTAGCCCTGACCCGTGCTATGTGGGGCTGTGCCGTGCCCTGTAGGGCCGTGCTGTGCTCTATGGGGCCGTGCTGTTCTGCTCTGTGCTGCGCTATGGGGCTGAGCCCTGTAGGGCCGTGCTGTACTCTGTAGGGCCGTGCCGTGCTCCATAGGGCCGTGCCGTGCTCTATGGGGCCCCGCTGTTCTCTTCTGTGCTGCGCTATGGGGCTGAGCCCTGTAGGGCCGTGCCGTGCTCTGTAGGGCCGTACCGTGCCGCTCCGTTCCGTGCTCTATAGGGCCGTGCTGTTCTCTTCTGTGCTGCGCTATGGGGCCGTGCCCTGTAGGGCCGTGCTGTACTCTGTAGGGCTGTGCCGTGCCGCTCCGTGCCGTGCTCTATAGGGCCGTGCCGTGCTCTATGGGGCCCCGCTGTTCTGCTCTGTGCTGCGCTATGGGGCCGAGCCCTGTAGGGCCGTGCCGTGCTCTGTAGCCCCGCACCGCTCCGCACCATCCCGACGCGGCGCCCCTTCCCCGTCCCGCCGCCAGGGGGCGCTCTCACCCCGCACCCCCATCCCCGCCCAGCGGTGCGGTGCCGCCCTCTGTAACCGGAGCCGCCGCAGCCGCCGCCGCCGCCGCCACCGCCGCCACCACCGCCGCCGCCGCCGCCGGAGGAATGCGGGGGGCGGACGGCGATCTCCGCCTTTCCTTGCGCGGTGCGGAGCCGTACGGAGCTGCGGGGCCGGGAGCGGGGCAGGTAGCGGGAAGTTGGGGGCTGGAAGGGGTGCGGGAAGCACCGATAGGGGGCAGCGGGAGGATGAAGATTGGGGGGGGGGTGCCACGTCCCCAAAGCCCCGCACCCCCTCGATCCACCCGCGCTGCCCTTTCCCCGCACAACGGCTGTTTGTTTCCTCGCTTTAGGGGGTGGGGGGGGAGAGGGGGAAGGAAGGGAAGGAAGGAGGGGATGAAAGAGCCCCATTTTTCTTCCCTCTCCTTGCAGCCCTTTCGGGGGGGAGGAGGGGGGTCCCCGCTCCCGGTATCGGTGTGGGATCGATGGAGGTGGCGGATAAATTGCGCATTTTGGAGGATCTCAATATGCTTTACATCCGGCAGATCGCTCTCAGTTTGGAGGTAATTTGGGGAGGGGGGGGGATGATAAAAGGGGGGGGGGGCATGCCTTCCGTTTTGTGCAGGGCAGGGGACCCCGGGGGGGAGGGGGGGGGCGGCCGGTACCGGCCGCCCCCCACCCCCCCCCCGGGTCCCCTGCCCTGCTGTTGTGTGCCTTTAAACGGGCTTTGAATCGATGGGGGGCTCGTGGGGAGGGGGCTCAACCGCTCGCCCCCCCCCCCTGCAATGAGTATTAATAGCGGTGATGTCACCGCTGCGGCTCCACCGTTGCCCTGAGCTGGGATGGAGAGCTGCGGGGCTGTGAGTGTGGGGCGCCGGGGGGCGGCTATGGGGTGACCCCCCCCCCCCCCCTCCCTGCCGTTCCTCTGTTTGTGGGGCTGGGGGTTGCGGAGAATGGATGGGGGGGGGGAGGTCGGTGGGGCGCTGGGGGTCTGTGGGGTGAGTGAGGTGTTGGTGGGGGCGCGGGGGTCCCCCGTGGGGTCTGCGATGGGGCTGTGGGGCTGTGATGGGGCGGTGGGGGTCCGCTGTGGGGTCTATAGGGTGTGAGATGTGGCTGTGGGGTGTAGGGCTCCTCTATGGGGTGTGTAATGTATTTGTGGGGCTGTGGGGGTCCCATGTGGGGTCTGTAATGCATCTGTGGGGTGTGAGATGTGTCTGTGGGGCTGTGATGGGGCTGTGGGGCTGTAGGGGTCCCCTGTGGGGTCTATAGGGTGTGAGATGTGGCTGTGGGGTGTAGGGCTCCTCTGTGGGGTGTGTGATGGGGCTGTGGGGCTGTGGGAGTCCTGCATGAGGTTCATAATGCATCTGTGGGGTGTGAGATGTGTTTGTGGGGTGTAGGGCTCCTCTATGGGGTGCATGACGTGGCTGTGGGGGTCCCCTGTGGGGTCTATAGGGTGTGAGATGTGGCTGTGGGGTTCCCTTGTGGGGTCTATAGGGTGTGAGATGTCTCCGTGGGGAATAGGGCTCCTCTATGGGGTGTGTGACGTGGCTGTGGGGCTGTGAGGGTCCCCTGTGGGGTCTGTAATGCATCTGTGGGGTGTGAGATGTGTCTGTGGGGCTGTGATGGGGCTGTGATGGGGCTGTGGGGGTCCGCTGGGGGGTCTATAGGGTGTGAGATGTGGCTGTGGGGTGTAGGGCTCCTCTATGGGGTGCATGATGGGGCTGTGGGGCTGTGGGTGTCCTGCATGGGGTGCTTGAGGTCTCTATAGGGTATGAGATGTGTCTGTGGGGTGTAGGGCTCCTCTGTGGGGTCTGTGATGGGGCTGTTGGGCTGTGGGTGTCTTGCATGGGGTGTGTGAGGTGTCTATAGGGTATGAGATGTGTCTGTGGGGTGTAGGGCTCCTCTATGGGGTGTGTGATGGGGCTGTGGGGCTGTGGGGGTCCCCTGTGGGGTCTATAGGGTGTGAGATGTCTCCATGGGGTATAGGGCTCCTCCATGGGGTGCATGATGTGGCTGTGGGGCTGTGATGGGGCTGTGGGGCTGTGGGGGTCCTGCATGGGGTGCTTGAGGTCTCTATAGGGTTTGAGATGTGTTTGTGGGGTGTAGGGCTCCTCTATGGGGTGTGTGACGTGGCTGTGGGGCTGTGGGGGTCCCCTGTGGGGTCTGTAATGCATCTGTGGGGTGTGAGATGTGTCTGTGGGGCTGTGATGGGGCTGTGATGGGGCGGTGGGGGTCCGCTGTGGGGTCTATAGGGTGTGAGATGTGGCTGTGGGGTGTAGGGCTCCTCTATGGTATGGGCTCCTCTATGGGGTGTGAGATGTGGCTGTGGGGTTCCCTTGTGGGGTCTATAGGGTGTGAGATGTCTCTGTGGGGTGTAGGGCTCCTCTATGGGGTGTGTGACGTGGCTGTGGGGCTGTGGGGGTCCCCTGTGGGGTCTGTAATGCATCTGTGGGGTGTGAGATGTGTCTGTGGGGTGGTGATGGGGCTGTGATGGGGCGGTGGGGGTCCCCTGTGGGGTCTATAGGGTGTGAGATGTGTCTGTGGGGTGTAGGGCTCCTCTGTGGGGTGTGTGATGGGGCTGTGGGGCTATGGGAGTCCTGCATGAGGTTCATAATGCATCTGTGGGGTGTGAGATGTGTTTGTGGGGTGTAGGGCTCCTCTATGGGGTGCATGACGTGGCTGTGGGGCTGTGGGGGTCCCCTGTGGTGTCTATAGGGTGTGAGATGTGTCTGTGGGGTGTAGGGCTCCTGTATGGTATGGGCTCCTCTATGGGGTGTGTGATGGGGCTGTGGGGTTCCCTTGTGGGGTCTATAGGGTGTGAGATGTGTTTGTGGGGTGTTGGGCTCCTCTATGGGGTGCATGATGTGGCTGTGGGGCTGTGATGGGGCTGTGGGGCTGTGGGGGTCCCCTGTGGGGTCTGTAATGCATCTGTGGGGTGTGAGATGTGTCTGTGGGGCTGTGATGGGGCTGTGATGGGGCGGTGGGGGTCCCCTGTGGGGTCTATAGGGTGTGAGATGTGGCTGTGGGGTGTAGGGCTCCTCTATGGTATGGGCTCCTCTATGGGGTGTGAGATGTGGCTGTGGGGTTCCTTTGTGGGGTCTATAGGGTGTGAGATGTGTCCATGGGGTATAGGGCTCCTCTATGGGGTGCATGATGTGGCTGTGGGGCTGTGATGGGGCTGTGGGGCTGTGGGTGTCCTGCATGGGGTGCTTGAGGTCTCTATAGGGTATGAGATGTGTTTGTGGGGTGTAGGGCTCCTCTATGGGGTGTGTGACGTGTCTGTGGGGCTGTGGGGGTCCCCTGTGGGGTCTGTAATGCATCTGTGGGGTGTGAGATGTGGCTGTGGGGCTGTGATGGGGCTGTGATGGGGCGGTGGGGGTCCCCTGTGGGGTCTATAGGGTGTGAGATGTGTCTGTGGGGTGTAGGGCTCCTCTGTGGGGCTGTGATGGGGCTGTGGGGCTGTGGGAGTCCTGCATGAGGTTCATAATGCATCTGTGGGGTGTGAGATGTGTTTGTGGGGTGTAGGGCTTCTCTATGGGGTGCATGACGTGGCTGTGGGGGTCCCCTGTGGGGTCTATAGGGTGTGAGATGTGTTTGTGGGGTGTAGGGCTCCTCTGTGGGGTCTGTGATGGGGCTGTTGGGCTGTGGGTGTCTTGCATGGGGTGTGTGAGGTGTCTATAGGGTATGAGATGTGTCTGTGGGGTGTAGGGCTCCTCTATGGGGTGCGAGACGTGGCTGTGGGGCTGTGGGGGTCTCCTGTGGGGTCTATAGGGTGTGAGATGTCTCCATGGGGTATAGGGCTCCTCTATGGGGTGCATGATGGGGCTGTGGGGCTGTGATGGGGCTGTGGGGCTGTGGGGGTCCTGTGTGGGGTGTGTGAGGTGTCTATAGGGTTTGAGATGTGTTTGTGGGGTGTAGGGCTCCTCTATGGGGTGTGAGATGTATCTGTGGGGCTGTGGGGGTCCCCTGTGGGGTCTGTAATGCATCTGTGGGGTGTGAGATGTGTCCATGGGGTATAGGGCTCCTCTATGGGGTGTGTGATGGGGCTGTGGGGCTGTGGGAGTCCTCCATGGGGTGCATAATGCATCTGTGGGGTGTGAGATGTGTTTGTGGGGTGTAGGGCTCCTCTGTGGGGCTGTGATGGGGCTGTGGGGCTGTGGGGGTCCCCTGTGGGGTCTATAGGGTATGAGATGTGTCTGTGGGGTGTAGGGCTCCTCTATGGGGTGTGAGATGTATCTGTGGGGCTGTGGGGGTCCCCTGTGGGGTCTCTAATGCATCTGTGGGGTGTGAGATGTGTCTGTGGGGCTGTGGGGCTGTGATGGGGCAGTGGGGGTCCGCTGTGGGGTCTATAGGGTGTGAGATGTGTTTGTGGGGTGTAGGGCTCCTCTATGGGGTGCGTGATGTGGCTGTGGGGCTGTGATGGGGCTGTGGGGGTCCTGTGTGGGGTGTGTGAGGTGTCTATAGGGTTTGAGATGTGTTTGTGGGGTGTAGGGCTCCTCTATGGGGTGCGTGACGTGGCTGTGGGGCTGTGGGGGTCTCCTGTGGGGTCTATAGGGTGTGAGATGTGTCCCTGGGGTATAGGGCTCCTCTATGGGGTGCATGATGGGGCTGTGGGGCTGTGATGGGGCTGTGGGGCTGTGGGGGTCCTGCATGGGGTGTGTGAGGTGTCTATAGGGTGTGAGATGTGTCTGTGGGGTGTAGGGCTCCTCTATGGGGTGTGAGATGTGGCTGTGGCACTGTGGGGGTCTGCTGTGAGGTCTATAGGGTGTGAGATGTGTTTGTGGGGTGTTGGGCTCCTCTATGGGGTGCATGATGTGGCTGTGGGGCTGTGACGTGGCTGTGGGGCTGTGGGGGTCCCCTGTGGGGTCTGTAATGCATCTGTGGGGTGTGAGATGTGTCTGTGGGGCTGTGATGGGGCTGTGATGGGGCGGTGGGGGTCCGCTGTGGGGTCTATAGGGTGTGAGATGTGTTTGTGGGGTGTAGGGCTTCTCTATGGTATGGGCTCCTCTATGGGGTGTGAGATGTGGCTGTGGGGTTCCCTTGTGGGGTCTATAGGGTGTGAGATGTGTCCATGGGGTATAGGGCTCCTCTATGGGGTGCATGATGTGGCTGTGGGGCTGTGATGGGGCTGTGGGGCTGTGGGTGTCCTGCATGGGGTGCTTGAGGTCTCTATAGGGTATGAGATGTGTTTGTGGGGTGTAGGGCTCCTCTATGGGGTGTGTGATGGGGCTGTGGGGCTGTGGGGGTCCCCTGTGGGGTCTGTAATGCATCTGTGGGGTGTGAGATGTGTCTGTGGGGTGGTGATGGGGCTGTGATGGGGCTGTGGGGCTGTAGGGGTCCCCTGTGGGGTCTATAGGGTGTGAGATGTGTCCATGGGGTATAGGGCTCCTCTATGGGGTGCATGATGGGGCTGTGGGGCTGTGATGGGGCTGTGGGGCTGTGGGGGTCCTATGTGGGGTGTGTGAGGTGTCTATAGGGTTTGAGATGTGTCTGTGGGGTGTAGGGCTCCTCTATGGGGTGTGAGATGTATCTGTGGGGCTGTAGGGGTCCCCTGTGGGGTCTGTAATGCATCTGTGGGGTGTGAGATGTGGCTGTGGGGTGGTGATGGGGCTGTGATGGGGCGGTGGGGGTCCCCTGTGGGGTCTATAGGGTATGAGATGTGTCTATGGGGTGTAGGGCTCCTCTGTGGGGTGTGTGATGGGGCTGTGGGGCTGTGGGAGTCCTGCATGAGGTTCATAATGCATCTGTGGGGTATGAGATGTGTTTGTGGGGTGTAGGGCTTCTCTATGGGGTGCATGACGTGGCTGTGGGGGTCCCCTGTGGGGTCTATAGGGTGTGAGATGTGTTTGTGGGGTGTAGGGCTCCTCTGTGGGGTCTGTGATGGGGCTGTTGGGCTGTGGGTGTCTTGCATGGGGTGTGTGAAGTGTTTATAGGGTATGAGATGTGTCTGTGGGGTGTAGGGCTCCTCTATGGGGTGCGTGACGTGGCTGTGGGGCTGTGATGGGGCTGTGGGGCTGTGGGGGTCCCCTGTGGGGTCTGTAATGCATCTGTGGGGTGTGAGATGTGTCTGTGGGGTGGTGATGGGGCTGTGATGGGGCGGTGGGGGTCCGCTGTGGGGTCTATAGGGTGTGAGATGTGTTTGTGGGGTGTAGGGCTCCTCTATGGGGTCTGTGATGGGGCTGTGGGAGTCCTGCATGAGGTTCATAATGCATCTGTGGGGTATGAGATGTGTCCATAGGGTGTAGGGCTCCTCTATGGGGTGCATGACGTGGCTGTGGGGCTGTGGGGGTCCCCTGTGGGGTCTATAGGGTGTGAGATGTGTCTGTGGGGCTGTGGGGCTGTGATGGGGCGGTGGGGGTCCGCTGGGGGGTCTATAGGGTGTGAGATGTCTCCGTGGGGTGTAGGGCTCCTCTATGGGGTGCATGATGTGGCTGTGGGGCTGTGATGGGGCTGTGGGGCTGTGATGGGGCTGTGGGGCTGTGGCGGTCCTGTGTGGGGTATGTGAGGTGTCTATAGGGTATGAGATGTGTCTGTGGGGTGTAGGGCTGTTCTGTGGGGTGTGTGATGTATCTGTGGGCCTGTGATCTTTCTGTGGGGCTGTGGGGGTCTCCTGTGGGGTCTGTAATGCATCTGTGGGGTGTGAGATGTGTTTGTGTGGTGTAGGGCTCCTCTATGGGGTGTGTGATGGCGCTGTGGGGCTGTGATGGGGCTGTGGGGTTGTGGGGTCCTCCATGGGGTGCGTAATGCGACTGTAGGGTATGAGATGTGTCTGTGGGGTGTAGGGGTTCCCTGTGGGGTCTGTAGCGCATCCATGGGGCACACAGCACATCCATGGGGCGCACAGCACATCCATGGGGCACACAGCGCATCCATGGGGCGCACAGCACATCCATGGGGCACACAGCACATCCATGGGCACACATCCGTGGGGCACACAGCACATCCGTGGGGCACACAGCACATCCATGGGCACACAGCACATCCATGGGGCGCACAGCACATCCATGGGGCGCACAGCACATCCATGGGGCGCACAGCACATACGTGGGGCGCACAGCACATCCATGGGGCACACAGCACATCCATGGGCACACAGCACATCCATGGGGCACACAGCACATCCATGGGGCACACAGCACATCCATGGGGCACACAGCACATCCATGGGCACACAGCACATCCATGGGCACACAGTGCATCCATGGGACACACATCCATGGGGCACACAGCACATCCATGGGGCACACATCCATGGGGCACACAGCACATCCATGGGGCACACATCCATGGGGCACACAGCCCATCCATGGGGCACACAGCCCATCCATGGGGCACACAGCCCATCCTTGGGGCACACAGCACATCCATGGGGCACACAGCCCATCCATGGGGCACACAGCCCATCCATGGGGCACACAGCACATCCATGGGGCACACAGCACATCCGTGGGGCACACAGCGCATCCGTGGGGCATACATCCATGGGGCACACAGCACATCCATGGGGCACACAGCACATCCATGGGGCGCACAGCGCATCCATGGGGCACACAGCACATCCATGGGGCGCACAGCACATCCATGGGGCACACATCCATGGGGCACACAGCACATCCATGGGGCACACAGCACATCCATGGGGCACACATCCATGGGGCACACAGCCCATCCATGGGGCGCACAGCGCATCCATGGGGCGCACAGCACATCCATGGGGCGCACAGCACATCCATGGGGCACACATCCATGGGGCACACAGCACATCCATGGGGCACACAGCACATCCATGGGGCACACATCCATGGGGCACACAGCCCATCCATGGGGCGCACAGCGCATCCATGGGGCGCACAGCACATCCATGGGGCGCACAGCACATCCATGGGGCACACATCCATGGGGCACACAGCACATCCATGGGGCACACAGCACATCCATGGGGCACACATCCATGGGGCACACAGCCCATCCATGGGGCACACAGCCCATCCATGGGGCACACAGCCCATCCTTGGGGCACACAGCACATCCATGGGGCACACAGCCCATCCATGGGGCACACAGCACATCCATGGGGCACACAGCACATCCATGGGGCACACATCCATGGGGCGCACAGCACATCCATGGGGCACACAGCACATCCATGGGGCACACAGCACATCCGTGGGGCACACAGCGCATCCGTGGGGCATACATCCATGGGGCACACAGCACATCCATGGGGCACACAGCCCATCCATGGGGCGCACAGCGCATCCATGGGGCACACAGCACATCCATGGGGCGCACAGCACATCCATGGGGCGCACAGCACATCCATGGGGCACACATCCATGGGGCACACAGCACATCCATGGGGCACACATCCATGGGGCACACAGCCCATCCATGGGGCGCACAGCGCATCCATGGGGCGCACAGCACATCCATGGGGCGCACAGCACATCCATGGGGCACACATCCATGGGGCACACAGCACATCCATGGGGCACACAGCCCATCCATGGGGCGCACAGCGCATCCATGGGGCACACAGCACATCCATGGGGCGCACAGCACATCCATGGGGCGCACAGCACATCCATGGGGCACACAGCACATCCATGGGGCACACAGCACATCCATGGGGCACACATCCATGGGGCACACAGCACATCCATGGGGCACACATCCATGGGGCACACAGCGCATCCATGGGGCACACATCCATGGGGCACACATCCATGGCCGCCCATCCACGGGGCTCGTGGCTGTGCTGTGTGCTTCCCCTATGGGGTCAGGAGCCGTTCCGAGGCTCTGCACCACGATGGATCCGTGGGGCACGGACTCACTTGGGCCGGTTTGGTTGGGCCTGGACCCCAGGGAACCCCAGGGGACCCCACGGCCGCTCCGCCGCCCCACAGGACACCGACATCCAGAAGAAGATCGACCACGAGATCCGCATGCGGGAGGGCGCCTGCAAGCTGCTGGCTGCCTGCACGCAGCGGGAGCAGGCGCTGGAGGCCACCAAGAGCCTGCAGGTCTGCAACAGCCGCATCCTGGCCTACATGGCCGAGCTGCAGCGCATGAAGGAGGCGCAGGTGATGCAGCGCGCGGCCAGGCGGTGAGCAGCAAGGGGGGGGGGGGGGGACAGGGGGTCCCCGCAGGCGTCACGGCTTCGCGCTTCCCCCCGCAGCCCCTCGGATGCCGGACCCACGGATGAGAGGCTGCCGTGCCGGGGGAGGGTCTGCGTCTCCGGTATGGGGGGCTGTGGGGGGTGGAGGGGTGGGGGGGCGGTGGATGGGGGGCGCAGGGCATCTGTTGCTGGGGGGGAGATGGGGGGTCCTGCGGTGGGAAGGGCAGTGGGGGTCCCGGGGTGTGGGGATGCCGGGGGTCCCGGGGTGGGGAGGCAATGGGGGTCCCATGGCTGGGGATGCTGGGGGTGTCATGGTGTGGGGATGCTGGGGGTCCCATTCTATGGGGAGGCGCTGGGGGGTCCCGTGGTGGGAAGGGCAATGGGGGTCCCAGGGTGTGGGGATGCTGGGGGTCCTGTGGCACTGGGGGTCCCATGGTGTGGGGTGCAGTGGGGGTCCTGTGGTGTGGGGAGTACTGGGGGTCTCATGGTGAGGGTGGCAGCGGGGGTCCCATGGCTGGGTGGGCACTGGGCACCCACTGCTGGGGGGTGATGGGGGTCCCATTCTGTGGGGAGGCACTGGGGGTCCCACGGTGGGAAGGGCAATGGGGGTCCCAGGGTGTGGGGATGCCAGGGGTCCCGGGGTGAGGAGGGCAATGGGGGTCCCATGGCTGGGGATGCTGGGGGTGTCATGGTGTGGGGATGCTGGGGGTCCCACCGTGGGAAGGGCAATGGGGGGTCCCATGGTGTGGGGTGCAGTGGGGGTCCTGTGCTGTGGGGAGGTACTGGGGGTCTCATGGTGAGGGGGGGCAGCGGGGGTCCCATGGTTGGGTGGGCACTGGGCACCCACTGCTGGGGGGGTGATGGGGGTCCCATTCTGTGGGGAGGCACTGGGGGTCCCACGGTGGGAAGGGCAATGGGGGTCCCAGGGTGTGGGGATGCCGGGGGTCCCGGGGTGGGGAGGGCAATGGGGGTCCCGTGGCTGGGGATGCTGGGGGTGTCATGGTGTGGGGATGCTGGGGGTCCCAGGGTGGGAAGGGCAGTGGGGGTCCCATGGTGTGGGGATGCTGGGGGTCCCATTCTGTGGGGAGGCGCTGCGGGTCCCGGGGTGGGGAGGGCAATGGGGGTCCCATGGCTGGGGATGCTGGGGGTCCCATGGTGCAGGGATGCTGGGGGTGCCATTCTATGGGGAGGTGCTGGGGGTCCCGTGGTGGGAAGGGTAACGGGGGTCCCAGGGTGTGGGATGCTGGGGGTCCCGGGGTGGGGAGGGCAATGGGGGGTCCCATGGCTGGGGATACGGTGGGGGTGTCATGGTGTGGGGATGCTGGGGGTCCTACCGTGGGAAGGGCAATGGGGGTCCCAGGGTGTGGGGATGCCGGGGGTCCCGGGGTGGGGAGGGCAATGGGGACCCACTGTTGGGGGGGCAATGGGGGGTCCCATTCTGTGGGGAGGCGCTGGGGGTCCCGTGGTGGGAAGGGCAATGGGGGTCCCATGGTGTGGGGATGCATCGGGGGTCCCATGGTGCAGGGATGCTGGGGGTCCTGCAGTGGGAAGGGCAGTGGGGGGTCCCAGGGTGTGGGGATGCCAGGGGTCCCAGAGTGGGGAGGGCACTGGGGGGTCCCATGGCTGGGGATGCTGGGGGTGTCATGGTGTGGGGATGCTGGGGGTCCCACCGTGGGAAGGGCAATGGGGGTCCCAGGGTGTGGGGATGCCAGGGGTCCCGGGGTGGGGAGGGCACTGGGGGGTCCCAGGGTGTGGGGTGCAGTGGGGGTCCTGTGATGTGGGGAGGTACTGGGGGTCTCATGGTGAGGATGGGCAGCGGGGGTCCCATGGCTGGGTGGGCACTGGGCATTGACTGTTGGGGGTCGATGGGGGGTCCCGTGTTGAGGGCCGTGGGCTGGGTGGGCACTGGGCACCCACTGCTGGGGGGTGATGGGGGGTCCCATTCTGTGGGGAGGGCACTGGGGGTCCCGCGGTGGGACGGGCAATGGGGGAAGGCCAGGGTGTGGGATGCCGGGGGTCTCGGGGTGGGGAGGGCAATGGGGGCCCCAGAGTGTGGGGATGCATCGGGGGTCCCAGGGTGTGGGGGATGCTGGGGGTCCCACCGTGGGAAGGGCAATGGGGGGTCCCAGGGGTGTGGGGATGCCAGGGGTCCCAGAGTGGGGAGGGCACTGGGGGTCCCATGGCTGGGGATGCGTGGGGGTCCCATGGCTGGGGATGCTGGGGGTGTCATGGTGTGGGGATGCTGGGGGTCCCACCGTGGGAAGGGCAATGGGGGGTCCCATGGTGTGGGGTGCAGTGGGGGTCCTGTGCTGTGGGGAGGAACTGGGGGTCTCATGGTGAGGATGGGCAGCGGGGGGTCCCATGGCTGGGTGGGCACTGGGCATTGACTGTTGGGGGGCAATGGGGGTCCCATTATGTGGGGAGGAACTGGGGCTCCCGCGGTGGGACGGGCAATGGGGGAAGGCCAGGGTGTGGGGATGCCAGGGGTCTCGGGGTGGGGAGGGCAATGGGGGCCCCAGAGTGTGGGGATGCATCGGGGGTCCCATGGTGTGGGGATGCTGGGGGTCCCACCGTGGGAAGGGCAATGGGGGGTCCCAGGGTGTGGGGTGCAGTGGGGGTCCTGTGGTGTGGGGAGGTACTGGGGGTCTCATGGTGAGGGTGGCAGCGGGGGTCCCATGGTTGGGTGGGCACTGGGCACCCACTGCTGGGGGGTGATGGGGGGTCCCATTCTGTGGGGAGGCACTGGGGGGTCCCACGGTGGGAAGGGCAATGGGGGTCCCAGGGTGTGGGGATGCCAGGGGTCCCGGGGTGGGGAGGGCAATGGGGTCCCGTGGCTGGGGATGCTGGGGGTGTCATGGTGTGGGGATGCTGGGGGTCCCAGGGTGGGAAGGGCAATGGGGGTCCCAGGGTGTGGGGTGCAGTGGGGGTCCTGTGATGTGGGGAGGTACTGGGGGTCTCATGGTGAGGATGGGCAGCGGGGGTCCCATGGCTGGGTGGGCACTGGGCATTGACTGTTGGGGTCGATGGGGGTCCCGTGTTGAGGGCCGTGGCTGGGTGGGCACTGGGCACCCACTGCTGGGGGGTGATGGGGGTCCCATTCTGTGGGGAGGGCACTGGGGGTCCCGTGGTGGGACGGGCAATGGGGGAAGGCCAGGGTGTGGGGATGCCGGGGGTCTCGGGGTGGGGAGGGCAGTGGGGGCCCCAGAGTGTGGGGATGCATCGGGGGTCCCAGGGTGTGGGGATGCTGGGGGTCCCACCGTGGGAAGGGCAATGGGGGTCCCAGGGTGTGGGGATGCTGGGGGTCCCACCGTGGGAAGGGCAATGGGGGTCCCAGGGTGTGGGG
>NW_027638978.1:0-45271 GCF_951394365.1 Tetrao urogallus
TGGCGTTCTGCGTCATTTGGTGCGCCGGACGTCATTTGGTGCGGGTGACGTCATTTGGTCGGTATGCCGTCAGGTGAGGTCTGTATGAGGTGATATGGTGTTTTTTACTTGATTTGGGGCCATTCTGCGTCATTTGGTGCGCCGGACGTCATTTGGTGCGGGGTGACGTCATTTGGTCGGTATGACGTCAGGTGAGGTCTGTATGAGGTGATATGGTGTTTTTTACGTGATTTGGGGCGTTCTGCGTCATTTGGTGCGCCGGACGTCATATTGGTGCGGGTGACGTCATTTGGTCGGTATGACGTCAGGTGAGGTCTGTATGAGGTGATAAGGTGGTTTTTTACGTGATTTGGGGCGTTCTGCGTCATTTGGTTGCGCCGGACGTCATTTGGTGCGGGTGACGTCATTTGGTTCGGTATGACGTCAGGTGAGGTCTGTATGAGGTGATATGGGGTTTTTTACGTGATTTGGGGCGTTCTGCGTCATTTGGTGCGCCGGACGTCATTTGGTGCGGGGGACGTCATTTGGTCGGTATGACGTCAGGTGAGGTCTGTATGAGGTGATATGGTGTTTTTTACGTGATTTGGGGCGTTCTGCGTCATTTGGTGTTCCGGACGTCATTTGGTGCGGGGTGACGTCATTTGGTCGGTATGACGTCAGGTGAGGTCTGTATGAGGTGATATGGTGTTTTTTACGTGATTTGGGGCGTTCTGCGTCCTTTGGTGCGCCGGACGTCATTTGGTGCGGGTGACGTCATTTGGTCGGTATGACGTCAGTTGAGGTCTGTATGAGGTCATATGGTGTTTTTTACGTGATTTGGGGCGTTCTGCGTCATTTGGTGCGCCGGACGTCATTTGGTGCGGGTGACGTCATTTGGTCGGTATGACGTCAGGTGAGGTCTGTATGAGGTGATATGGTTTTTTTTACGTGATTTGGGGCGTACTGCGTCCTTTTGGATGCGTCCGGACGTCATTTGGTGCGGGTGACGTCATTTGGTCGGTATGACGTCAGGTGAGGTCTGTATGAGGTCATATGGGTTTTTTACGTGATTTGGGGCGTTCTGCGTCATTTGTGCGCCGGACGTCATTTGGTGTGGGTGACGTCATTGGTCGGTATGCCGTCAGGTGAGGTCTGTATGAGGTGATATGGTGTTTTTTACTTGATTTGGGGCATTCTGCGTCATTTTGGTGCGCCGGACGTCATTTGGGTGCGGGTGACGTCATTTGGTCGGTATGACGTCAGGTGAGGTCTGTAAGAGGTGATATGGTGTTTTTTACGTGATTTGGGGCGTTCTGCGTCATTTGGTGCGCCGGACGTCATTTGGTGCGGGTGACGTCATTTGGTCGGTATGACGTCAGGTGAGGTCTGTATGAGGTGATATGGTGTTTTTTTACGTGATTTGGGGCGTTTCTGCGTCCTTTGGTGCGCCGGACGTCATTTGGTGCGGGGTGACGTCATTTGGTCGGTTATGACGTCAGTTGAGGTCTGTATGAGGTCATATGGGGTTTTTTACGTGATTTGGGGCGTTCTGCGTCATTTGGTGCGCGGACGTCATTTGGTGCGGGTGACGTCATTTGGTCGGTATGACGTCAGGTGAGGTCTGTATGAGGTGATATGGTTTTTTTTACGTGATTTTGGGGCGTACTGCGTCCTTTGGTGCGCCGGACGTCATTTGGTGCGGGTGACGTCATTTGGTCGGTATGACGTCAGGTGAGGGTCTGTATGAGGTCATATGGGGTTTTTTTACGTGATTTGGGGCGTTCTGCGTCATTTGGTGCGCCGGACGTCATTTGGTGCGGGTGACGTCATTTGGTCGGTATGCCGTCAGGTGAGGTCTGTATGAGGTGATATGGTTTTTTTTACTTGATTTGGGGCATTCTGCGTCATTTGGTGCGCCGGACGTCATTTGGTGCGGGTGACGTCATTTGGTCGGTATGACGTCAGGTGAGGTCTGTATGAGGTGATATGGGTGTTTTTTACGTGATTTGGGGCGTTCTGCGTCCTTTGGTGCGCCGGACGTCATTTGGTGCGGGTGACGTCATTTGGTCGGTATGACGTCAGTTGAGGTCTGTATGAGGTCATATGGGGTTTTTTACGTGATTTGGGGCGTTCTGCGTCATTTGGTGCGCCGGACGTCATTTGGTGCGGGTGACGTCATTGGTCGGTATGACGTCAGGTGAGGTCTGTATGAGGTGATATGGTTTTTTTTACGTGATTTGGGGCGTTCTGCGTCCTTTGGTGCGCCGGACGTCATTTGGTGCGGGGTGACGTCATTTGGTCGGTTATGACGTCAGGTGAGGTCTGTATGAGGTCATATGGGTTTTTTACGTGATTTGGGGCGTTCTGCGTCATTTGGTGCGCTCCGGACGTCATTTGGTGCGGGTGACGTCATTTGGTCGGTATGCCGTCAGGTGAGGTCTGTATGAGGTGATATGGTGTTTTTTACGTGATTTGGGGCATTCTGCGTCATTTGGTGCCCGGACGTCATTTGGTGCGGGTGACGTCATTTGGTCGGTATGACGTCAGGTGAGGTCTGTATGAGGTGATATGGTGTTTTTTACGTGATTTGGGGCGTTCTGCGTCATTTGGTGCGCCGGACGTCATTTGGTGCGGGTGACGTCATTTGGTCGGTATGACGTCAGGTGAGGTCTGTATGAGGTGATATGGTGTTTTTTACGTGATTTGGGGCGTTCTGCGTCATTTGGTGCGCCGGACGTCATTTGGTGCGGGTGACGTCATTTGGTCGGTATGACGTCAGGTGAGGTCTGTATGAGGTGATATGGGGTTTTTTACGTGATTTGGGGCGTTCTGCGTCATTTGGTGCGCCGGACGTCATTTGGTGCGGGTGACGTCATTTGGTCGGTATGACGTCAGGTGAGGTCTGTATGAGGTGATATGGTGTTTTTTACGTGATTTGGGGCGTTCTGCGTCGTTTGGTGCGCCGGACGTCATTTGGTGCGGGTGACGTCATTTGGTCGGTATGATGTCAGGTGAGGTCTGTATGAGGTGATATGGTGTTTTTTACGTGATTTGGGGCGTTCTGCGTCATTTGGTGCGCCGGACGTCATTTGTTGCGGGTGACGTCATTTGGTCGGTATGACGTCAGGTGAGGTCTGTATGAGGTGATATGGTGTTTTTACGTGATTTGGGGCGTTCTGCGTCATTTGGTGTTCCGGACGTCATTTAGTGCGGGTGACGTCATTTGGTCGGTATGACGTCAGGTGAGGTCTGTATGAGGTGATATGGTGTTTTTTACGTGATTTGGGGCGTTCTGCGTCCTTTGGTGCGCCGGACGTCATTTGGTGCGGGTGACGTCATTTGGTCGGTATGACGTCAGTTGAGGTCTGTATGAGGTCATATGGGGTTTTTTACGTGATTTGGGGCGTTCTGCGTCATTTGGTGCGCCGGACGTCATTTGGTGCGGGTGACGTCATTTGGTCGGTATGACGTCAGGTGAGGTCTGTATGAGGTGATATGGTTTTTTTTACGTGATTTGGGGCGTACTGCGTCCTTTGGTGCGCCGGACGTCATTTGGTGCGGGTGACGTCATTTGGTCGGTATGACGTCAGGTGAGGTCTGTATGAGGTCATATGGGGTTTTTTACGTGATTTGGGGCGTTCTGCGTCATTTGGTGCGCCGGACGTCATTTGGTGCGGGTGACGTCATTTGGTCGGTATGCCGTCAGGTGAGGTCTGTATGAGGTGATATGGTGTTTTTTACTTGATTTGGGGCATTCTGCGTCATTTGGTGCGCCGGACGTCATTTGGTGCGGGTGACGTCATTTGGTCGGTATGACGTCAGGTGAGGTCTGTATGAGGTCATATGGGGTTTTTTACGTGATTTGGGGCGTTCTGCGTCATTTGGTGCGCCGGACGTCATTTGGTGCGGGTGACGTCATTTGGTCGGTATGACGTCAGGTGAGGTCTGTATGAGGTGATATGGTGTTTTTTACGTGATTTGGGGCGTTCTGCGTCCTTTGGTGCGCCGGACGTCATTTGGTGCGGGTGACGTCATTTGGTCGGTATGACGTCAGTTGAGGTCTGTATGAGGTCATATGGGGTTTTTTACGTGATTTGGGGCGTTCTGCGTCATTTGGTGCGCCGGACGTCATTTGGTGCGGGTGACGTCATTTGGTCGGTATGACGTCAGGTGAGGTCTGTATGAGGTGATATGGTTTTTTTTACGTGATTTGGGGCGTACTGCGTCCTTTGGTGCGCCGGACGTCATTTGGTGCGGGTGACGTCATTTGGTCGGTATGACGTCAGGTGAGGTCTGTATGAGGTCATATGGGGTTTTTTACGTGATTTGGGGCGTTCTGCGTCATTTGGTGCGCCGGACGTCATTTGGTGCGGGTGACGTCATTTGGTCGGTATGCCGTCAGGTGAGGTCTGTATGAGGTGATATGGTTTTTTTTACTTGATTTGGGGCATTCTGCGTCATTTGGTGCGCCGGACGTCATTTGGTGCGGGTGACGTCATTTGGTCGGTATGACGTCAGGTGAGGTCTGTATGAGGTCATATGGTGTTTTTTACGTGATTTGGGGCGTTCTGCGTCATTTGGTGCGCCGGACGTCATTTGGTGCGGGTGACGTCATTTGGTCGGTATGACGTCAGGTGAGGTCTGTATGAGGTGATATGGTGTTTTTTACGTGATTTGGGGCGTTCTGCGTCATTTGGTGCGCCGGACGTCATTTGGTGCGGGTGACGTCATTTGGTCGGTATGCCGTCAGGTGAGGTCTGTATGAGGTGATATGGTGTTTTTTACTTGATTTGGGGCATTCTGCGTCATTTGGTGCGCCGGACGTCATTTGGTGCGGGTGACGTCATTTGGTCGGTATGACGTCAGGTGAGGTCTGTATGAGGTGATATGGTGTTTTTTACGTGATTTGGGGCGTTCTGCGTCATTTGGTGCGCCGGACGTCATTTGGTGCGGGTGACGTCATTTGGTCGGTATGACGTCAGGTGAGGTCTGTATGTGGTGATATGGTGTTTTTTACGTGATTTGGGGCGTTCTGCGTCATTTGGTGCGCCGGACGTCATTTGGTGCGGGTGACGTCATTTGGTCGGTATGACGTCAGGTGAGGTCTGTATGAGGTGATATGGTGTTTTTTACGTGATTTGGGGCGTTCTGCGTCCTTTGGTGCGCCGGACGTCATTTGGTGCGGGTGACGTCATTTGGTCGGTATGCCGTCAGGTGAGGTCTGTATGAGGTCATATGGTGTTTTTTACGTGATTTGGGGCGTTCTGCGTCGTTTGGTGCGCCGGACGTCATTTGGTGCGGGTGACGTCATTTGGTCGGTATGACGTCAGGTGAGGTCTGTATGAGGTGATATGGTGTTTTTTACGTGATTTGGGGCGTTCTGCGTCATTTGGTGCGCCGGACGTCATTTGGTGCGGGTGACGTCATTTGGTCGGTATGACGTCAGGTGAGGTCTGTATGAGGTGATATGGTGTTTTTTACGTGATTTGGGGCGTTCTGCGTCATTTGGTGCGCCGGACGTCATTTGGTGCGGGTGACGTCATTTGGTCGGTATGACGTCAGGTGAGGTCTGTATGAGGTCATATGGGGTTTTTTACGTGATTTGGGGCGTTCTGCGTCATTTGGTGCGCCGGACGTCATTTGGTGCGGGTGACGTCATTTGGTCGGTATGACGTCAGGTGAGGTCTGTATGAGGTGATATGGTGTTTTTTACGTGATTTGGGGCGTACTGCGTCCTTTGGTGCGCCGGACGACATTTGGTGCGGGTGACGTCATTTGGTCCGTATGACGTCAGGTGAGGTCTGTATGAGGTGATATGGTGTTTTTTACGTGATTTGGGGCGTTCTGCGTCATTTGGTGCGCCGGACGTCATTTGGTGCGGGTGACGTCATTTGGTCGGTATGACGTCAGGTGAGGTCTGTATGAGGTGATATGGTGTTTTTTACGTGATTTGGGGCGTTCTGCGTCATTTGGTGCTCCGGACGTCATTTGGTGCGGGTGACGTCATTTGGTCGGTATGACGTCAGGTGAGGTCTGTATGAGGCCATATGGTGTTTTTTACGTGATTTGGGGCGTTCTGCGTCATTTGGTGCGCCGGACGTCATTTGGTGCGGGTGACGTCATTTGGTCGGTATGACGTCAGGTGAGGTCTGTATGAGGTCATATGGGGTTTTTTACGTGATTTGGGGCGTTCTGCGTCATTTGGTGCGCCGGACGTCATTTGGTGCGGGTGACGTCATTTGGTCGGTATGACGTCAGGTGAGGTCTGTATGAGGTCATATGGTGTTTTTTACGTGATTTGGGGCGTTCTGCGTCATTTGGTGCGCCGGACGTCATTTGGTGCGGGTGACGTCATTTGGTCGGTATGACGTCAGGTGAGGTCTGTATGAGGTGATATGGTGTTTTTTACGTGATTTGGGGCGTCCTTTGGTGCGCCGGACGTCATTTGGTGCGGGTGACGTCATTTGGTCGGTATGACGTCAGGTGAGGTCTGTATGAGGTGATATGGGGTTTTTTACGTGATTTGGGGCGTTCTGCGTCATTTGGTGCGCCGGACGTCATTTGGTGTGGGTGACGTCATTTGGTCGGTATGACGTCAGGTGAGGTCTGTATGAGGTGATATGGTGTTTTTTACATGATTTGGGGCGTTCTGCGTCATTTGGTGCGCCGGACGTCATTTGGTGCGGGTGACGTCATTTGGTCGGTATGACGTCAGGTGAGGTCTGTATGAGGTGATATGGTGTTTTTTACGTGATTTGGGGCGTTCTGCGTCATTTGGTGCGCCGGACGTCATTTGGTGCGGGTGACGTCATTTGGTCGGTATGACGTCAGGTGAGGTCTGTATGAGGTGATATGGTGTTTTTTACGTGATTTGGGGCGTTCTGCGTCGTTTGGTGCGCCGGACGTCCTTTGGTGCGGGTGACGTCATTTGGTCGGTATGACGTCAGGTGAGGTCTGTATGAGGTGATATGGTGTTTTTTACGTGATTTGGGGCGTTCTGCGTCCTTTGGTGCGCCGGACGTCATTTGGTGCGGGTGACGTCATTTGGTCGGTATGACGTCAGGTGAGGTCTGTATGAGGTGATATGGTGTTTTTTACGTGATTTGGGGCGTTCTGCGTCATTTGGTGCGCCGGACGTCATTTGGTGCGGGTGACGTCATTTGGTCGGTATGCCGTCAGGTGAGGTCTGTATGAGGTGATATGGTGTTTTTTACTTGATTTGGGGCATTCTGCGTCATTTGGTGCGCCGGACGTCATTTGGTGCGGGTGACGTCATTTGGTCGGTATGACGTCAGGTGAGGTCTGTATGAGGTGATATGGTGTTTTTTACGTGATTTGGGGCGTTCTGCGTCATTTGGTGCGCCGGACGTCATTTGGTGCGGGTGACGTCATTTGGTCGGTATGACGTCAGGTGAGGTCTGTATGTGGTGATATGGTGTTTTTTACGTGATTTGGGGCGTTCTGCGTCATTTGGTGCGCCGGACGTCATTTGGTGCGGGTGACGTCATTTGGTCGGTATGACGTCAGGTGAGGTCTGTATGAGGTGATATGGTGTTTTTTACGTGATTTGGGGCGTTCTGCGTCATTTGGTGCGCCGGACGTCATTTGGTGCGGGTGACGTCATTTGGTCGGTATGCCGTCAGGTGAGGTCTGTATGAGGTCATATGGTGTTTTTTACGTGATTTGGGGCGTTCTGCGTCGTTTGGTGCGCCGGACGTCATTTGGTGCGGGTGACGTCATTTGGTCGGTATGACGTCAGGTGAGGTCTGTATGAGGTGATATGGTGTTTTTTACGTGATTTGGGGCGTTCTGCGTCATTTGGTGCGCCGGACGTCATTTGGTGCGGGTGACGTCATTTGGTCGGTATGACGTCAGGTGAGGTCTGTATGAGGTGATATGGTGTTTTTTACGTGATTTGGGGCGTTCTGCGTCATTTGGTGCGCCGGACGTCATTTGGTGCGGGTGACGTCATTTGGTCGGTATGACGTCAGGTGAGGTCTGTATGAGGTGATATGGTGTTTTTTACGTGATTTGGGGCTTCTGCGTCATTTGGTGCGCCGGACGTCATTTGGTGCGGGTGACGTCATTTGGTCGGTATGACGTCAGGTGAGGTCTGTATGAGGTGATATGGTGTTTTTTACGTGATTTGGGGCGTACTGCGTCCTTTGGTGCGCCGGACGACATTTGGTGCGGGTGACGTCATTTGGTCCGTATGACGTCAGGTGAGGTCTGTATGAGGTGATATGGTGTTTTTTACGTGATTTGGGGCGTTCTGCGTCATTTGGTGCGCCGGACGTCATTTGGTGCGGGTGACGTCATTTGGTCGGTATGACGTCAGGTGAGGTCTGTATGAGGTGATATGGGGTTTTTTACTTGATTTGGGGCGTTCTGCGTCATTTGGTGCGCCGGACGTCATTTGGTGCGGGTGACGTCATTTGGTCGGTATGACGTCAGGTGAGGTCTGTATGAGGCCATATGGTGTTTTTTACGTGATTTGGGGCGTTCTGCGTCATTTGGTGCGCCGGACGTCATTTGGTGCGGGTGACGTCATTTGGTCGGTATGACGTCAGGTGAGGTCTGTATGAGGTCATATGGGGTTTTTTACGTGATTTGGGGCGTTCTGCGTCATTTGGTGTTCCGGACGTCACTTGGTGCGGGTGACGTCATTTGGTCGGTATGACGTCAGGTGAGGTCTGTATGAGGTGATATGGTGTTTTTTACGTGATTTGGGGCGTTCTGCGTCATTTGGTGCGCCGTATGTCATTTGGTGCGGGTGACGTCATTAGGTCGGTATGACGTCAGGTGAGGTCTGTATGAGGTGATATGGTGTTTTTTACGTGATTTGGGGCGTTCTGCGTCATTTGGTGCGCCGGACGTCATTTGGTGCGGGTGACGTCATTTGGTCGGTATGACGTCAGGTGAGGTCTGTATGAGGTGATATGGTGTTTTTTACGTGATTTGGGGCGTTCTGCGTCATTTGGTGCGCCGGACGTCATTTGGTGCGGGTGACGTCATTTGGTCGGTATGACGTCAGGTGAGGTCTGTATGAGGTCATATGGTGTTTTTTACGTGATTTGGGGCGTTCTGCGTCATTTGGTGCGCCGGACGTCATTTGGTGCGGGTGACGTCATTTGGTCGGTATGACGTCAGGTGAGGTCTGTATGAGGTGATATGGTGTTTTTTACGTGATTTGGGGCGTCCTTTGGTGCGCCGGACGTCATTTGGTGCGGGTGACGTCATTTGGTCGGTATGACGTCAGGTGAGGTCTGTATGAGGTGATATGGGGTTTTTTACGTGATTTGGGGCGTTCTGCGTCATTTGGTGCGCCGGACGTCATTTGGTGCGGGTGACGTCATTTGGTCGGTATGACGTCAGGTGAGGTCTGTATGAGGTGATATGGTGTTTTTTACATGATTTGGGGCGTTCTGCGTCATTTGGTGCGCCGGACGTCATTTGGTGCGGGTGACGTCATTTGGTCGGTATGACGTCAGGTGAGGTCTGTATGAGGTGATATGGTGTTTTTTACGTGATTTGGGGCGTTCTGCGTCATTTGGTGCGCCGGACGTCATTTGGTGCGGGTGACGTCATTTGGTCGGTATGACGTCAGGTGAGGTCTGTATGAGGTGATATGGTGTTTTTTACGTGATTTGGGGCGTTCTGCGTCGTTTGGTGCGCCGGACGTCCTTTGGTGCGGGTGACGTCATTTGGTCGGTATGACGTCAGGTGAGGTCTGTATGAGGTGATATGGTGTTTTTTACGTGATTTGGGGCGTTCTGCGTCATTTGGTGCGCCGGACGTCATTTGGTGCGGGTGACGTCATTTGGTCGGTATGACGTCAGGTGAGGTCTGTATGAGGTGATATGGTGTTTTTTACGTGATTTGGGGCGTCCTTTGGTGCGCCGGACGTCATTTGGTGCGGGTGACGTCATTTGGTCGGTATGACGTCAGGTGAGGTCTGTATGAGGTGATATGGTGTTTTTTACGTGATTTGGGGCGTCCTTTGGTGCGCCGGACGTCATTTGGTGCGGGTGACGTCATTTGGTCGGTATGACGTCAGGTGAGGTCTGTATGAGGTGATATGGGGTTTTTTACGTGATTTGGGGCGTTCTGCGTCATTTGGTGCGCCGGACGTCATTTGGTGCGGGTGACGTCATTTGGTCGGTATGACGTCAGGTGAGGTCTGTATGAGGTGATATGGTGTTTTTTACATGATTTGGGGCGTTCTGCGTCATTTGGTGCGCCGGACGTCATTTGGTGCGGGTGACGTCATTTGGTCGGTATGACGTCAGGTGAGGTCTGTATGAGGTGATATGGTGTTTTTTACGTGATTTGGGGCGTTCTGCGTCATTTGGTGCGCCGGACGTCATTTGGTGCGGGTGACGTCATTTGGTCGGTATGACGTCAGGTGAGGTCTGTATGAGGTGATATGGTGTTTTTTACGTGATTTGGGGCGTTCTGCGTCGTTTGGTGCGCCGGACGTCCTTTGGTGCGGGTGACGTCATTTGGTCGGTATGACGTCAGGTGAGGTCTGTATGAGGTGATATGGTGTTTTTTACGTGATTTGGGGCGTTCTGCGTCATTTGGTGCGCCGGACGTCATTTGGTGCGGGTGACGTCATTTGGTCGGTATGACGTCAGGTGAGGTCTGTATGAGGTGATATGGTGTTTTTTACGTGATTTGGGGTGTCCTTTGGTGCGCCGGACGTCATTTGGTGCGGGTGACGTCATTTGGTCGGTATGACGTCAGGTGAGGTCTGTATGAGGTGATATGGGGTTTTTTACGTGATTTGGGGCGTTCTGTGTCATTTGGTGCGCCGGACGTCATTTGGTGCGGGTGACGTCATTTGGTCGGTATGACGTCAGGTGAGGTCTGTATGAGGTGATATGGTGTTTTTTACATGATTTGGGGCGTTCTGCGTCATTTGGTGCGCCGGACGTCATTTGGTGCGGGTGACGTCATTTGGTCGGTATGACGTCAGGTGAGGTCTGTATGAGGTGATATGGTGTTTTTTACGTGATTTGGGGCGTTCTGCGTCATTTGGTGCGCCGGACGTCATTTGGTGCGGGTGACGTCATTTGGTCGGTATGACGTCAGGTGAGGTCTGTATGAGGTGATATGGTGTTTTTTACGTGATTTGGGGCGTTCTGCGTCATTTGGTGCGCCGGACGTCATTTGGTGCGGGTGACGTCATTTGGTCGGTATGACGTCAGGTGAGGTCTGTATGAGGTGATATGGTGTTTTTTACGTGATTTGGGGCGTTCTGCGTCATTTGGTGCGCCGGACGTCATTTGGTGCGGGTGACGTCATTTGGTCGGTATGACGTCAGGTGAGGTCTGTATGAGGTGATATGGTGTTTTTTACGTGATTTGGGGCGTTCTGCGTCATTTGGTGCGCCGGACGTCATTTGGTGCGGGTGACGTCATTTGGTCGGTATGACGTCAGGTGAGGTCTGTATGAGGTGATATGGTGTTTTTTACGTGATTTGGGGCGTTCTGCGTCATTTGGTGCGCCGGACGTCATTTGGTGCGGGTGACGTCATTTGGTCGGTATGACGTCAGGTGAGGTCTGTATGAGGTGATATGGTGTTTTTTACGTGATTTGGGGCGTTCTGCGTCCTTTGGTGCGCCGGACGTCATTTGGTGCGGGTGACGTCATTTGGTCGGTATGACGTCAGGTGAGGTCTGTATGAGGTGATATGGTGTTTTTTACGTGATTTGGGGCGTTCTGCGTCATTTGGTGCGCCGGACGTCATTTGGTGCGGGTGACGTCATTTGGTCGGTATGACGTCAGGTGAGGTCTGTATGAGGTGATATGGTGTTTTTTACGTGATTTGGGGCGTTCTGCGTCATTTGGTGCGCCGGACGTCATTTGGTGCGGGTGACGTCATTTGGTCGGTATGACGTCAGGTGAGGTCTGTATGAGGTGATATGGGGTTTTTTACGTGATTTGGGGCGTTCTGCGTCCTTTGTTGCGCCGGACGTCATTTGGTGCGGGTGACGTCATTTGGTCGGTATGACGTCAGGTGAGGTCTGTATGAGGTGATATGGTGTTTTTTACGTGATTTGGGGCGTTCTGCGTCGTTTGGTGCGCCGGACGTCATTTGGTGCGGGTGACGTCATTTGGTCGGTATGACGTCAGGTGAGGTCTGTATGAGGTGATATGGTGTTTTTTACGTGATTTGGGGCGTTCTGCGTCATTTGGTGCGCCGGACGTCATTTGGTGCGGGTGACGTCATTTGGTCGGTATGACGTCAGGTGAGGTCTGTATGAGGTGATATGGTGTTTTTTACGTGATTTGGGGCGTTCTGCGTCCTTTGGCGTGCCGGACGTCATTTGGTGCGGGTGACGTCATTTGGTCGGTATGACGTCAGGTGAGGTCTGTATGAGGTGATATGGTGTTTTTTACGTGATTTGGGGCGTCCTTTGGTGCGCCGGACGTCATTTGGTGCGGGTGACGTCATTTGGTCGGTATGACGTCAGGTGAGGTCTGTATGAGGTGATATGGTGTTTTTTACGTGATTTGGGGCGTTCTGCGTCATTTGGTGCGCCGGACGTCATTTGGTGCGGGTGACGTCATTTGGTCGGTATGACGTCAGGTGAGGTCTGTATGAGGTGATATGGTGTTTTTTACGTGATTTGGGGCGTTCTGCGTCATTTGGTGCGCCGGACGTCATTTGGTGCGGGTGACGTCATTTGGTCGGTATGACGTCAGGTGAGGTCTGTATGAGGTGATATGGTGTTTTTTACGTGATTTGGGGCGTTCTGCGTCATTTGGTGCGCCGGACGTCATTTGGTGCGGGTGACGTCATTTGGTCGGTATGACGTCAGGTGAGGTCTGTATGAGGTGATATGGTGTTTTTTACGTGATTTGGGGCGTTCTGCGTCATTTGGTGCGCCGGACGTCATTTGGTGCGGGTGACGTCATTTGGTCGGTATGACGTCAGGTGAGGTCTGTATGAGGTCATATGGGGTTTTTTACGTGATTTGGGGCGTTCTGCGTCATTTGGTGCGCCGGACGTCATTTGGTGCGGGTGACGTCATTTGGTCGGTATGACGTCAGGTGAGGTCTGTATGAGGTGATATGGGGTTTTTTACGTGATTTGGGGCGTTCTGCGTCATTTGGTGCGCCGGACGTCATTTGGTGCGGGTGACGTCATTTGGTCGGTATGACGTCAGGTGAGGTCTGTATGAGGTGATATGGTGTTTTTTACGTGATTTGGGGCGTTCTGCGTCATTTGGTGCGCCGGACGTCATTTGGTGCGGGTGACGTCATTTGGTCGGTATGACGTCAGGTGAGGTCTGTATGAGGTGATATGGTGTTTTTTACGTGATTTGGGGCGTTCTGCGTCATTTGGTGCGCCGGACGTCATTTGGTGCGGGTGACGTCATTTGGTCGGTATGACGTCAGGTGAGGTCTGTATGAGGTGATATGGTGTTTTTTACGTGATTTGGGGCGTTCTGCGTCATTTGGTGCGCCGGACGTCATTTGGTGCGGGTGACGTCATTTGGTCGGTATGACGTCAGGTGAGGTCTGTATGAGGTGATATGGGGTTTTTTACGTGATTTGGGGCGTTCTGCGTCATTTGGTGCGCCGGACGTCATTTGGTGCGGGTGACGTCATTTGGTCGGTATGACGTCAGGTGAGGTCTGTATGAGGTGATATGGTGTTTTTTACGTGATTTGGGGCGTTCTGCGTCATTTGGAGCGCCGGACGTCATTTGGTGCGGGTGACGTCATTTGGTCGGTATGACGTCAGGTGAGGTCTGTATGAGGTGATATGGTGTTTTTTACGTGATTTGGGGCGTTCTGCGTCATTTGGTGCGCCGTACGTCATTTGGTGCGGGTGACGTCGTTTGGTCGGTATGACGTCAGGTGAGGTCTGTATGAGGTGATATGGGGTTTTTTACGTCATTTGGGGCGTTCTGCGTCCTTTGGTGCGCCGGACGTCATTTGGTGCGGGTGACGTCATTTGGTCGGTATGACGTCAGGTGAGGTCTGTATGAGGTGATATGGGGTTTTTTACGTCATTTGGGGCGTTCTGCGTCATTTGGTGCGCCGGACGTCATTTGGTGCGGGTGACGTCATTTGGTCGGTATGACGTCAGGTGAGGTCTGTATGAGGTCATATGGTGTTTTTTACGTGATTTGGGGCGTTCTGCGTCATTTGGTGCGGGTGACGTCATTTGGTCGGTATGACGTCAGGTGAGGTCTGTATGAGGTCATATGGTGTTTTTTACGTGATTTGGGGCGTTCTGCGTCATTTGGTGCGCCGGACTTCATTTGGTGCGGGTGACGTCATTTGGTCGGTATGACGTCAGGTGAGGTCTGTATGAGGTGATATGGTGTTTTTTACGTGATTTGGGGCGTTCTGCGTCATTTGGTGCGCCGGACGTCATTTGGTGCGGGTGACGTCATTTGGTCGGTATGACGTCAGGTGAGGTCTGTATGAGGTGATATGGTGTTTTTTACGTGATTTGGGGCGTTCTGCGTCATTTGGCGGGCCGGACGTCATTTGGTGCGGGTGATGTCATTTGGTCGGTATGACGTCAGGTGAGGTCTGTATGAGGTGATATGGTGTTTTTTACGTGATTTGGGGCGTCCTTTGGTGCGCCGGACGTCATTTGGTGCGGGTGACGTCATTTGGTCGGTATGACGTCAGGTGAGGTCTGTATGAGGTGATATGGTGTTTTTTACGTGATTTGGGGCGTTCTGCGTCATTTGGTGCGCCGGACGTCATTTGGTGCGGGTGACGTCATTTGGTCGGTATGACGTCAGGTGAGGTCTGTATGAGGTCATATGGGGTTTTTTACGTGATTTGGGGCGTTCTGCGTCATTTGGTGCGCCGGACGTCATTTGGTGCGGGTGACGTCATTTGGTCGGTATGACGTCAGGTGAGGTCTGTATGAGGTGATATGGTGTTTTTTAAGTGATTTGGGTCGTTCTGCGTCATTTGGTGCGCCGGACATCATTTGGTGCGGGTGACGTCATTTGGTCGGTATGACGTCAGGTGAGGTCTGTATGAGGTGATATGGTGTTTTTTACGTGATTTGGGGCGTTCTGCGTCCTTTGGTGCGCCGGACGTCATTTGGTGCGGGTGACGTCATTTGGTCGGTATGACGTCAGGTGAGGTCTGTATGAGGTGATATGGTGTTTTTTACGTGATTTGGGGCGTCCTTTGGTGCGCCGGACGTCATTTGGTGCGGGTGACGTCATTTGGTCGGTATGACGTCAGGTGAGGTCTGTATGAGGTGATATGGTGTTTTTTACGTGATTTGGGGCGTTCTGCGTCATTTGGTGCGCCGGACGTCATTTGGTGCGGGTGACGTCATTTGGTCGGTATGACGTCAGGTGAGGTCTGTATGAGGTGATATGGTGTTTTTTACGTGATTTGGGGCGTTCTGCGTCCTTTGGTGCGCCGGACGTCATTTGGTGCGGGTGACGTCATTTGGTCGGTATGACGTCAGGTGAGGTCTGTATGAGGTGATATGGTGTTTTTTAAGTGATTTGGGGCGTTCTGCGTCATTTGGTGCGCCGGACGTCATTTGGTGCGGGTGACGTCATTTGGTCGGTATGACGTCAGGTGAGGTCTGTATGAGGTGATATGGTGTTTTTTACGTGATTTGGGGCGTTCTGCGTCCTTTGGTGCGCCGGACGTCATTTGGTGCGGGTGACGTCATTTGGTCGGTATGACGTCAGGTGAGGTCTGTATGAGGTGATATGGTGTTTTTTACGTGATTTGGGGCGTTCTGCGTCATTTGGTGCGCCGGACGTCATTTGGTGCGGGTGACGTCATTTGGTCGGTATGACGTCAGGTGAGGTCTGTATGAGGTGATATGGTGTTTTTTACGTGATTTGGGGCGTTCTGCGTCATTTGGTGCGCCGGACGTCATTTGGTGCGGGTGACGTCATTTGGTCGGTATGATGTCAGGTGAGGTCTGTATGAGGTGATATGGGGTTTTTTACGTGATTTGGGGCGTTCTGCGTCATTTGGTGCGCCGGACGTCATTTGGTGCGGGTGACGTCATTTGGTCGGTATGACGTCAGGTGAGGTCTGTATGAGGTGATATGGTGTTTTTTACATGATTTGGGGCGTCATTTGGTGCGCCGGACGTCATTTGGTGCGGGTGACGTCATTTGGTCGGTATGACGTCAGGTGAGGTCTGTATGAGGTGATATGGTGTTTTTTACGTGATTTGGGGCGTTCTGCGTCATTTGGTGCGCCGGACGTCATTTGGTGCGGGTGACGTCATTTGGTCGGTATGACGTCAGGTGAGGTCTGTATGAGGTGATATGGTGTTTTTTACGTGATTTGGGGCGTTCTGCGTCCTTTGGTGCGCCGGACGTCATTTGGTGCGGGTGACGTCATTTGGTCGGTATGACGTCAGGTGAGGTCTGTATGAGGTGATATGGTGTTTTTTACGTGATTTGGGGCGTTCTGCGTCATTTGGTGCGCCGGACGTCATTTGGTGCGGGTGACGTCATTTGGTCGGTATGCCGTCAGGTGAGGTCTGTATGAGGTGATATGGGGTTTTTTACGTGATTTGGGGCGTCCTTTGGTGCGCCGGACGTCATTTGGTGCGGGTGACGTCATTTGGTCGGTATGACGTCAGGTGAGGTCTGTATGAGGTGATATGGGGTTTTTTACGTGATTTGGGGCGTTCTGCGTCGTTTGGTGCGCTGGACGTCATTTGGTGCGGGTGACGTCATTTGGTCGGTATGACGTCAGGCGAGGTCTGTAGGAGGTGATATGGTGTTTTTTACGTGATTTGGGGCGTTCTGCGTCATTTGGTGCGCCGGACGTCATTTGGTGCGGGTGACGTCATTTGGTCGGTATGACGTCAGGTGAGGTCTGTATGAGGTCATATGGTGTTTTTTACGTCATTTGGGGCGTTCTGCGTCATTTGGTGCACCGGACGTCATTTGGTGCGGGTGACGTCATTTGGTCGGCATGACGTCAGGTGAGGTCTGTATGAGGTGATATGGTGTTTTTTACGTGATTTGGGGCGTTCTGCGTCATTTGGTGCGCCGGACGTCATTTGGTGCGGGTGACGTCATTTGGTCGGTATGACGTCAGGTGAGGTCTGTATGAGGTGATATGGTGTTTTTTACGTGATTTGGGGCGTTCTGCGTCATTTGGTGCGCCAGACGTCATTTGGTGCGGGTGACGTCATTTGGTCGGTATGCCGTCAGGTGAGGTCTGTATGAGGTCATATGGGGTTTTTTACGTGATTTGGGGCGTCCTTTGGTGCGCCGGACGTCATTTGGTGCGGGTGACGTCATTTGGTCGGTATGACGTCAGGTGAGGTCTGTATGAGGTGATATGGGGTTTTTTACGTGATTTGGGGAGTTCTGCGTCGTTTGATGCGCCGGACGTCATTTGGTGCGGGTGACGTCATTTGGTCGGTATGACGTCAGGCGAGGTCTGTAGGAGGTGATATGGTGTTTTTTACGTGATTTGGGGCGTTCTGCGTCATTTGGTGCGCCGGACGTCATTTGGTGCGGGTGACGTCATTTGGTCGGTATGATGTCAGGTGAGGTCTGTATGAGGTGATATGGGGTTTTTTACGTGATTTGGGGCGTTCTGCGTCCTTTGGTGCGCCGGACGTCATTTGGTGCGGGTGACGTCATTTGGTCGGTATGACGTCAGGTGAGGTCTGTATGAGGTGATATGGGGTTTTTTACGTGATTTGGGGCGTTCTGCGTCATTTGGTGCGCCGGACGTCATTTGGTGCGGGTGACGTCATTTGGTCGGTATGACGTCAGGTGAGGTCTGTATGAGGTGATATGGTGTTTTTTACGTGATTTGGGGCGTTCTGCGTCATTTGGTGCGCCGGACGTCATTTGGTGCGGGTGACGTCATTTGGTCGGTATGACGTCAGGTGAGGTCTGTATGAGGTGATATGGTGTTTTTTACGTGATTTGGGGCGTTCTGCGTCATTTGGTGCGCCGGACGTCATTTGGTGCGGGTGACGTCATTTGGTCGGTATGATGTCAGGTGAGGTCTGTATGAGGTGATATGGTGTTTTTTACGTGATTTGGGGCGTTCTGCGTCATTTGGTGCGCCGGACGTCATTTGGTGCGGGTGACGTCATTTGGTCGGTATGACGTCAGGTGAGGTCTGTATGAGGTGATATGGTGTTTTTTACGTGATTTGGGGCGTTCTGCGTCATTTGGTGCGCCGGACGTCATTTGGTGCGGGTGACGTCATTTGGTCGGTATGCCGTCAGGTGAGGTCTGTATGAGGTCATATGGGGTTTTTTACGTGATTTGGGGCGTCCTTTGGTGCGCCGGACGTCATTTGGTGCGGGTGACGTCATTTGGTCGGTATGACGTCAGGTGAGGTCTGTATGAGGTGATATGGGGTTTTTTACGTGATTTGGGGCGTTCTGCGTCGTTTGGTGCGCCGGACGTCATTTGGTGCGGGTGACGTCATTTGGTCGGTATGACGTCAGGCGAGGTCTGTAGGAGGTGATATGGTGTTTTTTACGTGATTTGGGGCGTTCTGCGTCATTTGGTGCGCCGGAGGTCATTTGGTGCGGGTGACGTCATTTGGTCGGTATGACGTCAGGTGAGGTCTGTATGAGGTCATATGGGGTTTTTTACGTGATTTGGGGCGTTCTGCGTCCTTTGGTGCGCCGGACGTCATTTGGTGCGGGTGACGTCATTTGGTCGGTATGACGTCAGGTGAGGTCTGTATGAGGTGATATGGGGTTTTTTACGTGATTTGGGGCGTTCTGCGTCCTTTGGTGCGCCGGACGTCATTTGGTGCGGGTGACGTCATTTGGTCGGTATGACGTCAGGTGAGGTCTGTATGAGGTGATATGGTGTTTTTTACGTGATTTGGGGCGTTCTGCGTCATTTGGTGCGCCGGACGTCATTTTGTGCGGGTGACGTCATTTGGTCGGTATGACGTCAGGTGAGGTCTGTATGAGGTCATATGGTGTTTTTTACGTGATTTGGGGCGTTATGCGTCATTTGGTGCACCGAACGTCATTTGGTGCGGGTGACGTCATTTGGTCGGTATGACGTCAGGTGAGGTCTGTATGAGGTGATATGGTGTTTTTTACGTGATTTGGGGCGTTCTGCGTCCTTTGGTGCGCCGGACGTCATTTGGTGCGGGTGACGTCATTTGGTCGGTATGACGTCAGGTGAGGTCTGTATGAGGTGATATGGGGTTTTTTACGTGATTTGGGGCGTTCTGCGTCGTTTGGTGCGCCGGACGTCATTTGGTGCGGGTGACGTCATTTGGTCGGTATGACGTCAGGTGAGGTCTGTATGAGGTGATATGGTGTTTTTTACGTGATTTGGGGCGTTCTGCGTCATTTGGTGCGCCGGACGTCATTTGGTGCGGGTGACGTCATTTGGTCGGTATGACGTCAGGTGAGGTCTGTATGAGGTGATATGGTGTTTTTTACATGATTTGGGGCGTCATTTGGTGCGCCGGACGTCATTTGGTGCGGGTGACGTCATTTGGTCGGTATGACGTCAGGTGAGGTCTGTATGAGGTGATATGGTGTTTTTTACGTGATTTGGGGCGTTCTGCGTCATTTGGTGCGCCGGACGTCATTTGGTGCGGGTGACGTCATTTGGTCGGTATGATGTCAGGTGAGGTCTGTATGAGGTCATATGGTGTTTTTTACGTTATTTGGGGCGTTCTGCGTCATTTGGTGCGCCGGACGTCATTTGGTGCGGGTGACGTCATTTGGTCGGTATGACGTCAGGTGAGGTCTGTATGAGGTGATACGGTGTTTTTTACGTGATTTGGGGCGTTCTGCGTCATTTGGTGCGCCGGACGTCATTTGGTGCGGGTGACGTCATTTGGTCGGTATGACGTCAGGTGAGGTCTGTATGAGGTGATATGGTGTTTTTTACGTGATTTGGGGCGTTCTGCGTCATTTGGTGCGCCGGACGTCATTTGGTGCGGGTGACGTCATTTGGTCGGTATGACGTCAGGTGAGGTCTGTATGAGGTGATATGGGGTTTTTTACGTGATTTGGGGCGTTCTGCGTCATTTGGTGCGCCGGACGTCATTTGGTGCGGGTGACGTCATTTGGTCGGTATGACGTCAGGTGAGGTCTGTATGAGGTGATATGGGGTTTTTTGCGTGATTTGGGGCGTTCTGCGTCATTTGGTGTGCCGGACGTCATTTGGTGCGGGTGACGTCATTTGGTCGGTATGACGTCAGGTGAGGTCTGTATGAGGTCATATGGTGTTTTTTACGTGATTTGGGGAGTCCTTTTTGCGCCGGACGTCATTTGGTGCGGGTGACGTCATTTGGTCGGTATGACGTCAGGTGAGGTCTGTATGAGGTGATATGGTGTTTTTTGCGTGATTTGGGGCGTTCTGCGTCATTTGGTGCGCCGGACGTCATTTGGTGCGGGTGACGTCATTTGGTCGGTATGACGTCAGGTGAGGTCTGTATGAGGTCATATGGTGTTTTTTACGTGATTTGGGGCGTTCTGCGTCATTTGGTGCGCCGGACGTCATTTGGTGCGGGTGACGTCATTTGGTCGGTATGACGTCAGGTGAGGTCTGTATGAGGTGATATGGGGTTTTTTACGTGATTTGGGGCGTTCTGCGTCATTTGGTGCGCCGGACGTCATTTGGTGCGGGTGACGTCATTTGGTCGGTATGACGTCAGGTGAGGTCTGTATGAGGTGATACGGTGTTTTTTACGTGATTTGGGGCGTTCTGCGTCATTTGGTGCGCCGGACGTCATTTGGTGCGGGTGACGTCATTTGGTCGGTATGACGTCAGGTGAGGTCTGTATGAGGTGATATGGTGTTTTTTACGTGATTTGGGGCGTCATTTGGTGCGCCGGACGTCATTTGGTGCGGGTGACGTCATTTGGTCGGTATGACGTCAGGTGAGGTCTGTATGAGGTGATATGGGGTTTTTTACGTGATTTGGGGCGTTCTGCGTCATTTGGTGCGCCGGACGTCATTTGGTGCGGGTGACGTCATTTGGTCGGTATGACGTCAGGTGAGGTCTGTATGAGGTGATATGGTGTTTTTTACGTGATTTGGGGCGTTCTGCGTCATTTGGTGCGCCGGACGTCATTTGGTGCGGGTGACGTCATTTGGTCGGTATGACGTCAGGTGAGGTCTGTATGAGGTGATATGGTGTTTTTTACGTGATTTGGGGCGTTCTGCGTCATTTGGTGCGCCGGACGTCATTTGGTGCGGGTGACGTCATTTGGTCGGTATGACGTCAGGTGAGGTCTGTATGAGGTGATATGGTGTTTTTTACGTGATTTGGGGCGTCATTTGGTGCGCCGGACGTCATTTGGTGCTGATGACGTCATTTGGTCGGTATGACGTCAGGTGAGGTCTGTATGAGGTGATATGGGGTTTTTTACGTGATTTGGGGCGTTCTGCGTCGTTTGGTGCGCTGGACGTCATTTGGTGCGGGTGACGTCATTTGGTCGGTATGACGTCAGGCGAGGTCTGTAGGAGGTGATATGGTGTTTTTTACGTGATTTGGGGCGTTCTGCGTCATTTGGTGCGCCGGACGTCATTTGGTGCGGGTGACGTCATTTGGTCGGTATGACGTCAGGTGAGGTCTGTATGAGGTCATATGGTGTTTTTTACGTCATTTGGGGCGTTCTGCGTCATTTGGTGCACCGGACGTCATTTGGTGCGGGTGACGTCATTTGGTCGGTATGACGTCAGGTGAGGTCTGTATGAGGTGATATGGTGTTTTTTATGTGATTTGGGGCGTTCTGCGTCATTTGGTGCGCCGGACGTCATTTGGTGCGGGTGACGTCATTTGGTCGGTATGACGTCAGGTGAGGTCTGTATGAGGTGATATGGTGTTTTTTACGTGATTTGGGGCGTTCTGCGTCATTTGGTGCGCCGGACGTCATTTGGTGCGGGTGACGTCATTTGGTCGGTATGACGTCAGGTGAGGTCTGTATGAGGTGATATGGTGTTTTTTACGTGATTTGGGGCGTTCTGCGTCATTTGGTGCGCCGGACGTCATTTGGTGCGGGTGACGTCATTTGGTCGGTATGACGTCAGGTGAGGTCTGTATGAGGTGATATGGTGTTTTTTACGTGATTTGGGGCGTTCTGCGTCATTTGGTGCGCCGGACGTCATTTGGTGCGGGTGACGTCATTTGGTCGGTATGACGTCAGGTGAGGTCTGTATGAGGTGATATGGGGTTTTTTACGTGATTTGGGGCGTTCTGCGTCATTTGGTGCGCCGGACGTCATTTGGTGCGGGTGACGTCATTTGGTCGGTATGACGTCAGGTGAGGTCTGTATGAGGTGATATGGTGTTTTTTACGTGATTTGGGGCGTTCTGCGTCATTTGGTGCGCCGGACGTCATTTGGTGCGGGTGACGTCATTTGGTCGGTATGACGTCAGGTGAGGTCTGTATGAGGTGATATGGGGTTTTTTACGTGATTTGGGGCGTTCTGCGTCATTTGGTGCGCCGGACGTCATTTGGTGCGGGTGACGTCATTTGGTCGGTATGACGTCAGGTGAGGTCTGTATGACGTGATATGGTGTTTTTTGCGTGATTTGGGGCGTTCTGCGTCATTTGGTGCGCCGGACGTCATTTGGTGCGGGTGATGTCATTTGGTCGGTATGACGTCAGGTGAGGTCTGTATGAGGTGATATGGTGTTTTTTACGTGATTTGGGGTGTCCTTTTTGCGCCGGACGTCATTTGGTGCGGGTGACGTCATTTGGTCGGTATGACGTCAGGTGAGGTCTGTATGAGGTGATATGGTGTTTTTTGCGTGATTTGGGGCGTTCTGCGTCATTTGGTGCGCCGGACGTCATTTGGTGCGGGTGACGTCATTTGGTCGGTATGACGTCAGGTGAGGTCTGTATGAGGTCATATGGTGTTTTTTACGTGATTTGGGGCGTTCTGCGTCATTTGGTGCGCCGGACGTCATTTGATGCGGGTGACGTCATTTGGTCGGTATGACGTCAGGTGAGGTCTGTATGAGGTGATATGGTGTTTTTTACGTGATTTGGGGCGTTCTGCGTCATTTGGTGCGCCGGACGTCATTTGGTGCGGGTGACGTCATTTGGTCGGTATGACGTCAGGTGAGGTCTGTATGAGGTGATACGGTGTTTTTTACGTGATTTGGGGCGTTCTGCGTCCTTTGGAGCGCCGGACGTCATTTGGTGCGGGTGACGTCATTTGGTCGGTATGACGTCAGGTGAGGTCTGTATGAGGTGATATGGTGTTTATTACGTGATTTGGGGCGTTCTGCGTCATTTGGTGCGCCGGACGTCATTTGGTGCGGGTGACGTCATTTGGTCGGTATGACGTCAGGTGAGGTCTGTATGAGGTGATATGGGGTTTTTTACGTGATTTGGGGCGTTCTGCGTCATTTGGTGCGCCGGACGTCATTTGGTGCGGGTGACGTCATTTGGTCGGTATGACGTCAGGTGAGGTCTGTATGAGGTGATATGGGGTTTTTTACGTGATTTGGGGCGTTCTGCGTCATTTGGTGCGCCGGACGTCATTTGGTGCGGGTGACGTCATTTGGTCGGTATGACGTCAGGTGAGGTCTGTATGAGGTGATATGGTGTTTTTTACGTGATTTGGGGCGTTCTGCGTCATTTGGTGCGCCGGACGTCATTTGGTGCGGGTGACGTCATTTGGTCGGTATGACGTCAGGTGAGGTCTGTATGAGGTGATATGGTGTTTTTTACGTGATTTGGGGCGTCATTTGGTGCGCCGGACGTCATTTGGTGCTGATGACGTCATTTGGTCGGTATGACGTCAGGTGAGGTCTGTATGAGGTGATATGGGGTTTTTTACGTGATTTGGGGCGTTCTGCGTCGTTTGGTGCGCTGGACGTCATTTGGTGCGGGTGACGTCATTTGGTCGGTATGACGTCAGGCGAGGTCTGTAGGAGGTGATATGGTGTTTTTTACGTGATTTGGGGCGTTCTGCGTCATTTGGTGCGCCGGACGTCATTTGGTGCGCGTGACGTCATTTGGTCGGTATGACGTCAGGTGAGGTCTGTATGAGGTCATATGGGGTTTTTTACGTCATTTGGGGCGTTCTGCGTCATTTGGTGCACCGGACGTCATTTGTTGCGGGTGACGTCATTTGGTCGGTATGACGTCAGGTGAGGTCTGTATGAGGTGATATGGTGTTTTTTACGTGATTTGGGGCGTTCTGCGTCATTTGGTGCGCCGGACGTCATTTGGTGCGGGTGACGTCATTTGGTCGGTATGACGTCAGGTGAGGTCTGTATGAGGTGATATGGTGTTTTTTACGTGATTTGGGGCGTTCTGCGTCATTTGGTGCGCCAGACGTCATTTGGTGCGGGTGACGTCATTTGGTCGGTATGCCGTCAGGTGAGGTATGTATGAGGTCATATGGGGTTTTTTACGTGATTTGGGGCGTCCTTTGGTGCGCCGGACGTCATTTGGTGCGGGTGACGTCATTTGGTCGGTATGACGTCAGGTGAGGTCTGTATGAGGTGATATGGGGTTTTTTACGTGATTTGGGGCGTTCTGCGTCGTTTGGTGCGCCGGACGTCATTTGGTGCGGGTGACGTCATTTGGTCGGTATGACGTCAGGCGAGGTCTGTAGGAGGTGATATGGTGTTTTTTACGTGATTTGGGGCGTTCTGCGTCATTTGGTGCGCCGGACGTCATTTGGTGCGGGTGACGTCATTTGGTCGGTATGATGTCAGGTGAGGTCTGTATGAGGTGATATGGGGTTTTTTACGTGATTTGGGGCGTTCTGCGTCCTTTGGTGCGCCGGACGTCATTTGGTGCGGGTGACGTCATTTGGTCGGTATGACGTCAGGTGAGGTCTGTATGAGGTGATATGGGGTTTTTTATGTGATTTGGGGCGTTCTGCGTCATTTGGTGCGCCGGACGTCATTTGGTGCGGGTGACGTCATTTGGTCGGTATGACGTCAGGTGAGGTCTGTATGAGGTGATATGGTGTTTTTTACGTGATTTGGGGCGTTCTGCGTCATTTGGTGCGCCGGACGTCATTTGGTGCGGGTGACGTCATTTGGTCGGTATGACGTCAGGTGAGGTCTGTATGAGGTGATATGGTGTTTTTTACGTGATTTGGGGCGTTCTGCGTCCTTTGGTGCGCCGGACGTCATTTGGTGCGGGTGACGTCATTTGGTCGGTATGACGTCAGGTGAGGTCTGTATGAGGTGATATGGTGTTTTTTACGTGATTTGGGGCGTTCTGCGTCATTTGGTGCGCCGTACGTCATTTGGTGCGGGTGACGTCATTTGGTCGGTATGACGTCAGGTGAGGTCTGTCTGAGGTGATGTGGTGTTTTTTACGTGATTTGGGGCGTTCTGCGTCATTTGGTGCGCCGGACGTCATTTGGTGCGGGTGACGTCATTTGGTCGGTATGCCGTCAGGTGAGGTCTGTATGAGGTGATATGGTGTTTTTTACGTGATTTGGGGCGTCAGTTGGTGCGCCGGACGTCATTTGGTGCGGGTGACGTCATTTGGTCGGTATGACGTCAGGTGAGGTCTGTATGAGGTGATATGGTGTTTTTTACGTGATTTGGGGCGTTCTGCGTCATTTGGTGCGCCGGACGTCATTTGGTGCGGGTGACGTCATTTGGTCGGTATGACGTCAGGTGAGGTCTGCATGAGGTGATATGGTGTTTTTTACGTGATTTGGGGCGTTCTGCGTCATTTGGTGCGCCGGACGTCATTTGGTGCGGGTGACGTCATTTGGTCGGTATGACGTCAGGTGAGGTCTGTATGAGGTGATATGGTGTTTTTTACGTGATTTGGGGCGTTCTGCGTCATTTGGTGCGCCGGACGTCATTTGGTGCGGGTGACGTCATTTGGTCGGTATGACGTCAGGTGAGGTCTGTATGAGGTGATATGGTGTTTTTTACGTGATTTGGGGCGTCATTTGGTGCGCCGGACGTCATTTGGTGCGGGTGACGTCATTTGGTCGGTATGACGTCAGGTGAGGTCTGTATGAGGTGATATGGTGTTTTTTACGTGATTTGGGGCGTTCTGCGTCATTTGGTGCGCCGGACATCATTTGGTGCGGGTGACGTCATTTGGTCGGTATGACGTCAGGTGAGGTCTGTATGAGGTGATATGGTGTTTTTTACGTGATTTGGGGCGTTCTGCGTCATTTGGTGCGCCGGACGTCATTTTTTGCGGGTGACGTCATTTGGTCGGTATGACGTCAGGTGAGGTCTGCATGAGGTCATGTGGTGTTTTTTACATGATTTGGGGCGTTCTGCGTCATTTGGTGCGCCGGACGTCATTTGGTGCGGGTGACGTCATTTGGTCGGTATGACGTCAGGTGAGGTCTGTATGAGGTCATATGGTGTTTTTTACGTGATTTGGGGCGTTCTGCGTCCTTTGGTGCGCCGGACGTCATTTGGTGCGGGTGACGTCATTTGGTCGGTATGACGTCAGGTGAGGTCTGTATGAGGTGATACGGTGTTTTTTACGTGATTTGGGGCGTTCTGCGTCATTTGGTGTGCCGGACGTCATTTGGTGCGGGTGACGTCATTTGGTCGGTATGACGTCAGGTGAGGTCTGTATGAGGTGATATGGTGTTTTTTACGTGATTTGGGGCGTTCTGCGTCCTTTGGTGCGCCGGACGTCATTTGGTGCGGGTGACGTCATTTGGTCGGAATGACGTCAGTTGAGGTCTGTATGAGGTGATATGGTGTTTTTTACGTGATTTGGGGCGTTCTGCGTCCTTTGGTGCGCCGGACGTCATTTGTTGCGGGTGACGTCATTTGGTCGGTATGACGTCAGGTGAGGTCTGTATGAGGTGATATGGTGTTTTTTACGTGATTTGGGGCGTTCTGCGTCATTTGGTGCGCCGGACGTCATTTGTTGCGGGTGACGTCATTTGGTCGGTATGACGTCAGGTGAGGTCTGTATGAGGTGATATGGGGTTTTTTACGTGATTTGGGGCGTTCTGCGTCATTTGGTGCGCCGGACGTCATTTGGCGCGGGTGACGTCATTTGGTCGGTATGACGTCAGGTGAGGTCTGTATGAGGTGATATGGGGTTTTTTACGTGATTTGGGGCGTTCTGCGTCATTTGGTGCGCCGGACGTCATTTGGTGCGGGTGACGTCATTTGGTCGGTATGACGTCAGGTGAGGTCTGTATGAGGTGATATGGTGTTTTTTACGTGATTTGGGGCGTTCTGCGTCATTTGGTGCGCCGGACGTCATTTGGTGCGGGTGACGTCATTTGGTCTTGATGACGTCAGGTGAGGTCTGTATGAGGTGATATGGTGTTTTTTACGTGATTTGGGGCGTTCTGCGTCATTTGGTGCGCCGGACGTCATTTGGTGCGGGTGACGTCATTTGGTCGGTATGACGTCAGGTGAGGTCTTTATGAGGTCATATGGTGTTTTTTACGTGATTTGGGGCGTTCTGCGTCCTTTGGTGCGCCGGACGTCATTTGGTGCGGGTGACGTCATTTGGTCGGTATGACGTCAGGTGAGGTCTGTATGAGGTGATACGGTGTTTTTTACGTGATTTGGGGCGTTCTGCGTCATTTGGTGTGCCGGACGTCATTTGGTGCGGGTGACGTCATTTGGTCGGTATGACGTCAGGTGAGGTCTGTATGAGGTGATATGGTGTTTTTTACGTGATTTGGGGCGTTCTGCGTCCTTTGGTGCGCCGGACGTCATTTGGTGCGGGTGACGTCATTTGGTCGGAATGACGTCAGTTGAGGTCTGTATGAGGTGATATGGTGTTTTTTACGTGATTTGGGGCGTTCTGCGTCATTTGGTGCGCCGTACGTCATTTGGTGCGGGTGACGTCATTTGGTCGGTATGACGTCAGGTGAGGTCCGTATGAGGTGATATTTTGTTTTTTACGTGATTTGGGGCGTTCTGCGTCCTTTGGTGCGCCGGACGTCATTTGTTGCGGGAGACGTCATTTGGTCGGTATGACGTCAGGTGAGGTCTGTATGAGGTGATATGGTGTTTTTTACGTGATTTGGGGCGTTCTGCGTCATTTGGTGCGCCGGACGTCATTTGTTGCGGGTGACGTCATTTGGTCGGTATGACGTCAGGTGAGGTCTGTATGAGGTGATATGGGGTTTTTTACGTGATTTGGGGCGTTCTGCGTCATTTGGTGCGCCGGACGTCATTTGGTGCGGGTGACGTCATTTGGTCGGTATGACGTCAGGTGAGGTCTGTATGAGGTGATATGGTGTTTTTTACGTGATTTGGGGCGTTCTGCGTCATTTGGTGCGCCGGACGTCAATTGGTGCGGGTGACGTCATTTGGTCGGTATGACGTCAGGTGAGGTCTGTATGAGGTGATATGGGGTTTTTTACGTGATTTGGGGCGTTCTGCGTCATTTGGTGCGCCGGACGTCATTTGGCGCGGGTGACGTCATTTGGTCGGTATGACGTCAGGTGAGGTCTGTATGAGGTGATATGGGGTTTTTTACGTGATTTGGGGCGTTCTGCGTCATTTGGTGCGCCGGACGTCATTTGGTGCGGGTGACGTCATTTGGTCGGTATGACGTCAGGTGAGGTCTGTATGAGGTGATATGGTGTTTTTTACGTGATTTGGGGCGTTCTGCGTCATTTGGTGCGCCGGACGTCATTTGGTGCGGGTGACGTCATTTGGTCTTGATGACGTCAGGTGAGGTCTGTAGGAGGTGATATGGTGTTTTTTACGTGATTTGGGGCGTTCTGCGTCATTTGGTGCGCCGGACGTCATTTGGTGCGGGAGACGTCATTTGGTCGGTATGACGTCAGGTGAGGTCTGTATGAGGTGATATGGTGTTTTTTACGTGATTTGGGGCGTTCTGCGTCATTTGGTGCGCCGGACGTCATTTGGTGCGGGTGACGTCATTTGGTCAGTATGACGTCAGGTGAGGTCTGTATGAGGTGATATGGTGTTTTTTACGTGATTTGGGGCGTTCTGCGTCATTTGGTGCGCCGGACGTCATTTGGTGCGGGAGACGTCATTTGGTCGGTATGACGTCAGGTGAGGTCTGTATGAGGTGATATGGTGTTTTTTACGTGATTTGGGGCGTTCTGCGTCATTTGGTGCGCCGGACGTCATTTGGTGCGGGTGACGTCATTTGGTCGGTATGACGTCAGGTGAGGTCTGTATGAGGTGATATGGTGTTTTTTACGTGATTTGGGGCGTCATTTGGTGCGCCGGACGTCATTTGGTGCGGGTGACGTCATTTGGTCGGTATGACGTCAGGTGAGGTCTGTATGAGGTGATATGGTGTTTTTTACGTGATTTGGGGCGTTCTGCGTCATTTGGAGTGCCGGACGTCATTTGGTGCGGGTGACGTCATTTGGTCGGTATGACGTCAGGTGAGGTCTGTATGAGGTGATATGGTGTTTTTTACGTGATTTGGGGCGTTCTGCGTCATTTGGTGCGCCGGACGTCATTTGGTGCGGGTGACGTCATTTGGTCGGTATGACGTCAGGTGAGGTCTGTATGAGGTGATATGGTGTTTTTTACGTGATTTGGGGCGTTCTGCGTCATTTGGTGCGCCGGACGTCATTTGGTGCGGGTGACGTCATTTGGTCGGTATGACGTCAGGTGAGGTCTGTATGAGGTGATATGGTGTTTTTTACGTGATTTGGGGCGTTATTTGGTGCGCCGGACGTCATTTGGTGCGGGTGACGTCATTTGGTCGGTATGACGTCAGGTGAGGTCTGTATGAGGTGATATGGTGTTTTTTACGTGATTTGGGGCGTTCTGCGTCATTTGGTGCGCCGGACGTCATTTGGTGCGGGTGACGTCATTTGGTCAGTATGACGTCAGGTGAGGTCTGTATGAGGTGATATGGTGTTTTTTACGTGATTTGGGGCGTTCTGCGTCATTTGGTGCGCCGGACGTCATTTGGTGCGGGAGACGTCATTTGGTCGGTATGACGTCAGGTGAGGTCTGTATGAGGTGATATGGTGTTTTTTACGTGATTTGGGGCGTTCTGCGTCATTTGGTGCGCCGGACGTCATTTGGTGCGGGTGACGTCATTTGGTCGGTATGACGTCAGGTGAGGTCTGTATGAGGTGATATGGTGTTTTTTACGTGATTTGGGGCGTCATTTGGTGCGCCGGACGTCATTTGGTGCGGGTGACGTCATTTGGTCGGTATGACGTCAGGTGAGGTCTGTATGAGGTGATATGGTGTTTTTTACGTGATTTGGGGCGTTCTGCGTCATTTGGTGCGCCGGACATCATTTGGTGCGGGTGACGTCATTTGGTCGGTATGATGTCAGGTGAGGTCTGTATGAGGTGATATGGTGTTTTTTACGTGATTTGGGGCGTTCTGCGTCATTTGGTGCGCCGGACGTCATTTGGTGCGGGTGACGTCATTTGGTCGGTATGACGTCAGGTGAGGTCTGCATGAGGTCATATGGTGTTTTTTACATGATTTGGGGCGTTCTGCGTCATTTGGTGCGCCGGACGTCATTTGGTGCGGGTGACGTCATTTGGTCGGTATGACGTCAGGTGAGGTCTGTATGAGGTCATATGGGGTTTTTTACGTGATTTGGGGCGTTCTGCGTCCTTTGGTGCGCCGGACGTCATTTGGTGCGGGTGACGTCATTTGGTCGGTATGACGTCAGGTGAGGTCTGTATGAGGTGATACGGTGTTTTTTACGTGATTTGGGGCGTTCTGCGTCATTTGGTGCGCCGGACGTCATTTGGTGCTGGTGACGTCATTTGGTCGGTATGACGTCAGGTGAGGTCTGTATGAGGTGATATGGTGTTTTTTACGTGATTTGGGGCGTTCTGCGTCCTTTGGTGCGCCGGACGTCATTTGGTGCGGGTGACGTCATTTGGTCGGAATGACGTCAGTTGAGGTCTGTATGAGGTGATATGGTGTTTTTTACGTGATTTGGGGCGTTCTGCGTCATTTGGTGCGCCGTACGTCATTTGGTGCGGGTGACGTCATTTGGTCGGTATGACGTCAGGTGAGGTCCGTATGAGGTGATATTTTGTTTTTTACGTGATTTGGGGCGTTCTGCGTCCTTTGGTGCGCCGGACGTCATTTGTTGCGGGTGACGTCATTTGGTCGGTATGACGTCAGGTGAGGTCTGTATGAGGTGATATGGTGTTTTTTACGTGATTTGGGGCGTTCTGCGTCGTTTGGTGTGCCGGACGTCATTTGGCGCGGGTGACGTCATTTGGTCGGTATGACGTCAGGTGAGGTCTGTATGAGGTGATATGGGGTTTTTTACGTGATTTGGGGCGTTCTGCGTCATTTGTGCGCCGGACGTCATTTGGTGCGGGTGATGTCATTTGGTCGGTATGACGTCAGGTGAGGTCTGTATGAGGTGATATGGTGTTTTTTACGTGATTTGGGGCGTTCTGCGTCATTTGGTGCGCCGGACGTCATTTGGCGCGGGTGACGTCATTTGGTCGGTATGACGTCAGGTGAGGTCTGTATGAGGTGATATGGTGTTTTTTACCTGATTTGGGGCGTTCTGCGTCATTTGGTGCGCCGGACGTCATTTGGTGCGGGTGACGTCATTTGGTCGGTATGACGTCAGGTGAGGTCTGTATGAGGTGATATGGGGTTTTTTACGTGATTTGGGGCGTTCTGCGTCATTTGGTGCGCCGGACGTCATTTGGTGCGGGTGACGTCATTTGGTCGGTATGACGTCAGGTGAGGTCTGTATGAGGTGATATGGTGTTTTTTACGTGATTTGGGGCGTTCTGCGTCATTTGGTGCGCCGGACGTCATTTTTTGCGGGTGACGTCATTTGGTCGGTATGACGTCAGGTGAGGTCTGCATGCGGTCATATGGTGTTTTTTACATGATTTGGGGCGTTCTGCGTCATTTGGTGCGCCGGACGTCATTTGGTGCGGGTGACGTCATTTGGTCGGTATGACGTCAGGTGAGGTCTGTATGAGGTGATATGGTGTTTTTTACGTGATTTGGGGCGTTCTGCGTCATTTGGTGCGCCGGACGTCATTTGGTGCGGGTGACGTCATTTGGTCGGTATGACGTCAGGTGAGGTCTGAATGAGGTGATATGGTGTTTTTTACGTGATTTGGGGCGTTCTGCGTCATTTGGTGCGCCGGACGTCATTTGGTGTGGGTGACGTCATTTGGTCGGTATGACGTCAGGTGAGGTCTGTATGAGGTGATATGGTGTTTTTTACGTGATTTGGGGCGTTCTGCGTCATTTGGTGCGCCGGACGTCATTTGGTGCGGGTGACGTCATTTGGTCGGTATGACGTCAGGTGAGGTCTGTATGAGGTGATATGGTGTTTTTTACGTGATTTGGGGCGTTCTGCGTCATTTGGTGCGCCGGACGTCATTTGGTGCGGGTGACGTCATTTGGTCGGTATGACGTCAGGTGAGGTCTGTGTGAGGTCATATGGTGTTTTTTACGTGATTTGGGGCGTTCTGCGTCCTTTGGTGCGCCGGACGTCATTTGGTGCGGGTGACGTCATTTGGTCGGTATGACGTCAGGTGAGATCCGTATGAGGTGATATTTTGTTTTTTACGTGATTTGGGGCGTTCTGCGTCATTTGGTGTGCCGGACGTCATTTGGTGCGGGTGACGTCATTTGGTCGGTATGACGTCAGGTGAGGTCTGTATGAGGTGATATGGTGTTTTTTACGTGATTTGGGGCGTTCTGCGTCATTTGGTGCGCCGGACGTCATTTGGTGCGGGTGACGTCATTTGGTCGATATGACGTCAGGTGAGGTCTGTATGAGGTCAAATGGTGTTTTTTACGAGATTTGGGGCGTTCTGCGTCGTTTGGTGCGCCGGACGTCATTTGGTGCGGGTGACGTCATTTGGTCGGTATGACGTCAGGTGAGGTCTGTATGAGGTGATATGGTGTTTTTTACGTGATTTGGGGCGTTCTGCGTCATTTGGTGCGCCGGACGTCATTTGGTGCGGGTGACGTCATTTGGTCGGTATGACGTCAGGTGAGGTCTGTATGAGGTGATATGGTGTTTTTTACGTGATTTGGGGCGTTCTGCGTCATTTGGTGCGCCGGACGTCATTTGGTGCGGGTGACGTCATTTGGTCGGTATGACGTCAGATGAGGTCTGAATGAGGTGATATGGTGTTTTTTACGTGATTTGGGGCGTTCTGCGTCATTTGGTGCGCCGGACGTCATTTGGTGCGGGTGACGTCATTTGGTCGGTATGACGTCAGGTGAGGTCTGTGTGAGGTGATATGGTGTTTTTTACGTGATTTGGGGCGTTCTGCGTCCTTTGGTGCGCCGGACGTCATTTGGTGCGGGTGACGTCATTTGGTCGGTATCACGTCAGGTGAGGTCTGTATGAGGTGATACGGTGTTTTTTACGTGATTTGGGGCGTTCTGCGTCATTTGGTGCGCCGGACGTCATTTGGTGCGGGTGACGTCATTTGGTCGGTATGACGTCAGGTGAGGTCTGTATGAGGTGATATGGTGTTTTTTACGTGATTTGGGGCGTTCTGCGTCCTTTGGTGCGCCGGACGTCATTTGGTGCGGGTGACGTCATTTGGTCGGAATGACGTCAGGTGAGGTCTGTATGAGGTCATATGGTGTTTTTTACGTGATTTGGGGCGTTCTGCGTCATTTGGTGCGCCGGACGTCATTTGGTGCGGGTGACGTCATTTGGTCGGTATGACGTCAGGTGAGATCCGTATGAGGTGGTATTTTGTTTTTTACGTGATTTGGGGCGTTCTGCGTCATTTGGTGCGCCGGACGTCATTTGGTGCGGGTGACGTCATTTGGTCGGTATGACGTCAGGTGAGGTCTGTATGAGGTGATATTTTGTTTTTTACGTGATTTGGGGCGTTCTGCGTCATTTGGTGCGCCGGACGTCATTTGGTGCGGGTGACGTCATTTGGTCGGTATGACGTCAGGTGAGGTCTGTATGAGGTCAAATGGTGTTTTTTACGTGATTTGGGGCGTTCTGCGTCGTTTGGTGCGCCGGACGTCATTTGGTGCGGGTGACGTCATTTGGTCGGTATGACGTCAGGTGAGGTCTGTATGAGGTGATATGGTGTTTTTTACGTGATTTGGGGCGTTCTGCGTCATTTGGTGTGCCGGACGTCATTTGGTGCGGGTGACGTCATTTGGTCGGTATGACGTCAGGTGAGGTCTGTATGAGGTGATATGGTGTTTTTTACGTGATTTGGGGCGTTCTGCGTCCTTTGGTGCGCCGGACGTCATTTGGTGCGGGTGACGTCATTTGGTCGGTATGACGTCAGGTGAGGTCTGTATGAGGTGATATGGTGTTTTTTACGTGATTTGGGGCGTTCTGCGTCATTTGGTGCGCCGGACGTCATTTGGTGCGGGTGACGTCATTTGGTCGGTATGACGTCAGGTGAGGTCTGTATGAGGTCATATGGGGTTTTTTACGTGATTTGGGGCGTTCTGCGTCATTTGGTGCGCCGGACGTCATTTGGTGCGGGTGACGTCATTTGGTCGGTATGACGTCAGGTGAGGTCTGTATGAGGTGATATGGGGTTTTTTACGTGATTTGGGGCGTTCTGCGTCATTTGGTGCGCCGGACGTCATTTGGTGCGGGTGACGTCATTTGGTCGGTATGACGTCAGGTGAGGTCTGTATGAGGTGATATGGGGTTTTTTACGTGATTTGGGGCGTTCTGCGTCATTTGGTGCGCCGGACGTCATTTGGTGCGGGTGACGTCATTTGGTCGGTATGCCGTCAGGTGAGGTCTGTATGAGGTGATATGGGGTTTTTTACGTGATTTGGGGCGTTCTGCGTCATTTGTGCGCTGGACGTCATTTGGTGCGGGTGACGTCATTTGGTCGGTATGACGTCAGGTGAGGTCTGTATGAGGTGATATGGTGTTTTTTACGTGATTTGGGGCGTTCTGCGTCCTTTGGTGCGCCGGACGTCATTTGGTGCGGGTGACGTCATTTGGTCGGTATGACGTCAGGTGAGGTCTGTATGAGGTGATATGGGGTTTTTTACGTGATTTGGGGCGTTCTGCGTCCTTTGGTGCGCCGGACGTCATTTGGTGCGGGTGACGTCATTTGGTCGGTATGACGTCAGGTGAGGTCTGTATGAGGTGATATGGGGTTTTTTACGTGATTTGGGGCGTTCTGCGTCATTTGGTGCGCCGGACGTCATTTGGTGCGGGTGACGTCATTTGGTCAGTATGACGTCAGGTGAGGTCTGTATGAGGTCATATGGTGTTTTTTACGTGATTTGGGGCGTTCTGCGTCATTTGGTGCGCCGGACGTCATTTGGTGCGGGTGACGTCATTTGGTCGGTATGACGTCAGGTGAGGTCTGTATGTGGTCATATGGTGTTTTTTACGTGATTTGGGGCGTTCTGCGTCATTTGGTGCGCCGGACGTCATTTGGTGCGGGTGACGTCATTTGGTCGGTATGACGTCAGGTGAGGTCTGTATGAGGTCATATGGTGTTTTTTACGTGATTTGGGGCGTTCTGCGTCATTTGGTGTGCCGGACGTCATTTGGTGCGGGTGACGTCATTTGGTCGGTATGACGTCAGGTGAGGTCTGTATGAGGTCATATGGGGTTTTTTACGTGATTTGGGGCGTTCTGCGTCATTTGGTGCGCCGGACGTCATTTGGTGCGGGTGACGTCATTTGGTCGGTATGACGTCAGGTGAGGTCTGTATGAGGTGATATGGTGTTTTTTACGTGATTTGGGGCGTTCTGCGTCATTTGGTGCTCCGGACGTCATTTGGTGCGGGTGACGTCATTTGGTCGGTATGACGTCAGGTGAGGTCTGTATGAGGTGATATGGGGTTTTTTACGTGATTTGGGGCGTTCTGCGTCATTTGGTGCGCCGGACGTCATTTGGTGCGGGTGACGTCATTTGGTCGGTATGACGTCAGGTGAGGTCTGTATGAGGTGATATGGGGTTTTTTACGTGATTTGGGGCGTTCTGCGTCATTTGGTGCGCCGGACGTCATTTGGTGCGGGTGACGTCATTTGGTCGGTATGACGTCAGGTGAGGTCTGTATGAGGTCAAATGGTGTTTTTTACGAGATTTGGGGCGTTCTGCGTCGTTTGGTGCGCCGGACGTCATTTGGTGCGGGTGACGTCATTTGGTCGGTATGACGTCAGGTGAGGTCTGTATGAGGTGATATGGTGTTTTTTACGTGATTTGGGGCGTTCTGCGTCATTTGGTGCGCCGGACGTCATTTGGTGCGGGTGACGTCATTTGGTCGGTATGACGTCAGGTGAGGTCTGTATGAGGTGATATGGTGTTTTTTACGTGATTTGGGGCGTTCTGCGTCATTTGGTGCGCCGGACGTCATTTGGTGCGGGTGACGTCATTTGGTCGGTATGACGTCAGATGAGGTCTGAATGAGGTGATATGGGGTTTTTTACGTGATTTGGGGCGTTCTGCGTCATTTGGTGCGCCGGACGTCATTTGGTGCGGGTGACGTCATTTGGTCGGTATGACGTCAGGTGAGGTCTGTGTGAGGTCATATGGTGTTTTTTACGTGATTTGGGGCGTTCTGCGTCCTTTGGTGCGCCGGACGTCATTTGGTGCGGGTGACGTCATTTGGTCGGTATCACGTCAGGTGAGGTCTGTATGAGGTGATACGGTGTTTTTTACGTGATTTGGGGCGTTCTGCGTCATTTGGTGCGCCGGACGTCATTTGGTGCGGGTGACGTCATTTGGTCGGTATGACGTCAGGTGAGGTCTGTATGAGGTGATATGGTGTTTTTTACGTGATTTGGGGCGTTCTGCGTCCTTTGGTGCGCCGGACGTCATTTGGTGCGGGTGACGTCATTTGGTCGGAATGACGTCAGGTGAGGTCTGTATGAGGTCATATGGTGTTTTTTACGTGATTTGGGGCGTTCTGCGTCATTTGGTGCGCCGGACGTCATTTGGTGCGGGTGACGTCATTTGGTCGGTATGACGTCAGGTGAGATCCGTATGAGGTGGTATTTTGTTTTTTACGTGATTTGGGGCGTTCTGCGTCATTTGGTGCGCCGGACGTCATTTGGTGCGGGTGACGTCATTTGGTCGGTATGACGTCAGGTGAGGTCTGTATGAGGTGATATTTTGTTTTTTACGTGATTTGGGGCGTTCTGCGTCATTTGGTGCGCCGGACGTCATTTGGTGCGGGTGACGTCATTTGGTCGGTATGACGTCAGGTGAGGTCTGTATGAGGTCAAATGGTGTTTTTTACGTGATTTGGGGCGTTCTGCGTCGTTTGGTGCGCCGGACGTCATTTGGTGCGGGTGACGTCATTTGGTCGGTATGACGTCAGGTGAGGTCTGTATGAGGTGATATGGTGTTTTTTACGTGATTTGGGGCGTTCTGCGTCATTTGGTGTGCCGGACGTCATTTGGTGCGGGTGACGTCATTTGGTCGGTATGACGTCAGGTGAGGTCTGTATGAGGTGATATGGTGTTTTTTACGTGATTTGGGGCGTTCTGCGTCCTTTGGTGCGCCGGACGTCATTTGGTGCGGGTGACGTCATTTGGTCGGTATGACGTCAGGTGAGGTCTGTATGAGGTGATATGGTGTTTTTTACGTGATTTGGGGCGTTCTGCGTCATTTGGTGCGCCGGACGTCATTTGGTGCGGGTGACGTCATTTGGTCGGTATGACGTCAGGTGAGGTCTGTATGAGGTCATATGGGGTTTTTTACGTGATTTGGGGCGTTCTGCGTCATTTGGTGCGCCGGACGTCATTTGGTGCGGGTGACGTCATTTGGTCGGTATGACGTCAGGTGAGGTCTGTATGAGGTGATATGGGGTTTTTTACGTGATTTGGGGCGTTCTGCGTCATTTGGTGCGCCGGACGTCATTTGGTGCGGGTGACGTCATTTGGTCGGTATGACGTCAGGTGAGGTCTGTATGAGGTGATATGGGGTTTTTTACGTGATTTGGGGCGTTCTGCGTCATTTGGTGCGCCGGACGTCATTTGGTGCGGGTGACGTCATTTGGTCGGTATGCCGTCAGGTGAGGTCTGTATGAGGTGATATGGGGTTTTTTACGTGATTTGGGGCGTTCTGCGTCATTTGTGCGCTGGACGTCATTTGGTGCGGGTGACGTCATTTGGTCGGTATGACGTCAGGTGAGGTCTGTATGAGGTGATATGGTGTTTTTTACGTGATTTGGGGCGTTCTGCGTCCTTTGGTGCGCCGGACGTCATTTGGTGCGGGTGACGTCATTTGGTCGGTATGACGTCAGGTGAGGTCTGTATGAGGTGATATGGGGTTTTTTACGTGATTTGGGGCGTTCTGCGTCCTTTGGTGCGCCGGACGTCATTTGGTGCGGGTGACGTCATTTGGTCGGTATGACGTCAGGTGAGGTCTGTATGAGGTGATATGGGGTTTTTTACGTGATTTGGGGCGTTCTGCGTCATTTGGTGCGCCGGACGTCATTTGGTGCGGGTGACGTCATTTGGTCAGTATGACGTCAGGTGAGGTCTGTATGAGGTCATATGGTGTTTTTTACGTGATTTGGGGCGTTCTGCGTCATTTGGTGCGCCGGACGTCATTTGGTGCGGGTGACGTCATTTGGTCGGTATGACGTCAGGTGAGGTCTGTATGTGGTCATATGGTGTTTTTTACGTGATTTGGGGCGTTCTGCGTCATTTGGTGCGCCGGACGTCATTTGGTGCGGGTGACGTCATTTGGTCGGTATGACGTCAGGTGAGGTCTGTATGAGGTCATATGGTGTTTTTTACGTGATTTGGGGCGTTCTGCGTCATTTGGTGTGCCGGACGTCATTTGGTGCGGGTGACGTCATTTGGTCGGTATGACGTCAGGTGAGGTCTGTATGAGGTCATATGGGGTTTTTTACGTGATTTGGGGCGTTCTGCGTCATTTGGTGCGCCGGACGTCATTTGGTGCGGGTGACGTCATTTGGTCGGTATGACGTCAGGTGAGGTCTGTATGAGGTGATATGGTGTTTTTTACGTGATTTGGGGCGTTCTGCGTCATTTGGTGCTCCGGACGTCATTTGGTGCGGGTGACGTCATTTGGTCGGTATGACGTCAGGTGAGGTCTGTATGAGGTGATATGGGGTTTTTTACGTGATTTGGGGCGTTCTGCGTCATTTGGTGCGCCGGACGTCATTTGGTGCGGGTGACGTCATTTGGTCGGTATGACGTCAGGTGAGGTCTGTATGAGGTGATATGGGGTTTTTTACGTGATTTGGGGCGTTCTGCGTCATTTGGTGCGCCGGACGTCATTTGGTGCGGGTGACGTCATTTGGTCGGTATGACGTCAGGTGAGGTCTGTATAAGGTGATATGGGGTTTTTTACGTGATTTGGGGCGTTCTGCGAAATTTGGTGCGCCGGACGTCATTTGGTGCGGGTGACGTCATATGGTCGGTATGACGTCAGGTGAGGTCTGTATGAGGTCATATGGGGTTTTTTACGTGATTTGGGGCGTTCTGCGAAATTTGGTGCGCCGGACGTCATTTGGTGCGGGTGACGTCATTTGGTCGGTATGACGTCAGGTGAGGTCTGTATGAGGTGATATGGTGTTTTTTACGTGATTTGGGGCGTTCTGCGTCATTTGGTGCACCGGACGTCATTTGGTGCGGGTGACGTCATTTGGTCGGTATGACGTCAGGTGAGGTCTGTATGAGGTGATATGGTGTTTTTTACGTGATTTGGGGCGTTCTGCGTCATTTGGTGCGCCGGACGTCATTTGGTGCGGGTGACGTCATTTGGTCGGTATGACGTCAGGTGAGGTCTGTATGAGGTGATATGGTGTTTTTTACGTGATTTGGGGCGTTCTGCGTCATTTGGTGCGCCGGACGTCATTTGGTGCGGGTGACGTCATTTGGTCGGTATGACGTCAGGTGAGGTCTGTATGAGGTGATATGGTGTTTTTTACGTGATTTGGGGCGTTCTGCGTCATTTGGTGCGCCGGACGTCATTTGGTGCGGGTGACGTCATTTGGTCGGTATGACGTCAGGTGAGGTCTGTATGAGGTGATATGGGGTTTTTTACGTGATTTGGGGCGTTCTGCGTCATTTGGTGCGCCGGACGTCATTTGGTGCGGGTGACGTCATTTGGTCGGTATGACGTCAGGTGAGGTCTGTATGAGGTCATATGGGGTTTTTTACGTGATTTGGGGCGTTCTGCGTCATTTGGTGCGCCGGACGTCATTTGGTGCGGGTGACGTCATTTGGTCGGTATGATGTCAGGTGAGGTCTGTATAAGGTGACATGGGGTTTTTTACGTGATTTGGGGCGTTCTGCGTCATTTGGTGCGCCGGACGTCATTTGGTGCGGGTGACGTCATTTGGTCGGTATGACGTCAGGTGAGGTCTGTATGAGGTGATATGGTGTTTTTTACGTGATTTGGGGCGTTCTTTGTCATTTGGTGCGCCGGACGTCATTTGGTGCGGTTGACGTCATTTGGTCGGTATGACGTCAGGTGAGGTCTGTATGAGGTCATATGGGGTTTTTTACGTGATTTGGGGCGTTCTGCGTCATTTGGTGCGCCGGACGTCATTTGGTGCGGTTGACGTCATTTGGTCGGTATGACGTCAGGTGAGGTCTGTATGAGGTGATATGGTGTTTTTTACGTGATTTGGGGCGTTCTGCGTCATTTGGTGCGCCGGACGTCATTTGGTGCGGGTGACGTCATTTGGTCGGTATGACGTCAGGTGAGGTCTGTATGAGGTGATATGGTGTTTTTTACGTGATTTGGGGCGTTCTGCGTCATTTGGTGCGCCGGACGTCATTTGGTGCGGGTGACGTCATTTGGTCGGTATGACGTCAGGTGAGGTCTGTATGAGGTGATATGGTGTTTTTTACGTGATTTGGGGCGTTCTGCGTCATTTGGTGCGCCGGACGTCATTTGGTGCGGGTGACGTCATTTGGTCGGTATGACGTCAGGTGAGGTCTGTATGAGGTGATATGGTGTTTTTTACGTGATTTGGGGCGTTCTGCGTCATTTGGTGCGCCGGACGTCATTTGGTGCGGGTGACGTCATTTGGTCGGTATGACGTCAGGTGAGGTCTGTATGAGGTGATATGGGGTTTTTTACGTGATTTGGGGCGTTCTGCGTCATTTGGTGCGCCGGACGTCATTTGGTGCGGGTGACGTCATTTGGTCGGTATGACGTCAGGTGAGGTCTGTGTGAGGTGATATGGTGTTTTTTACGTGATTTGTGGCGTTCTGCGTCCTTTGGTGCGCCGGACGTCATTTGGTGCGGGTGACGTCATTTGGTCGGTATGACGTCAGGTGAGGTCTGTATGAGGTGATATGGTGTTTTTTACGTGATTTGGAGCGTTCTGCGTCATTTGGTGCGCCGGACGTCATTTGGTGCGGGTGACGTCATTTGGTCGGTATGACGTCAGGTGAGGTCTGTATGAGGTGATATGGTGTTTTTTACGTGATTTGGGGCGTTCTTTGTCATTTGGTGCGCCGGACGTCATTTGGTGCGGGTGACGTCATTTGGTCGGTATGACGTCAGGTGAGGTCTGTATGAGGTGATATGGTGTTTTTTACGTGATTTGGGGCGTTCTGCGTCATTTGGTGCGCCGGACGTCATTTGGTGCGGGTGACGTCATTTGGTCGGTATGACGTCAGGTGAGGTCTGTATGAGGTGATATGGTGTTTTTTACGTGATTTGGGGCGTTCTGCGTCATTTGGTGCGCTGGACGTCATTTGGTGCGGGTGACGTCATTTGGTCAGTATGACGTCAGGTGAGGTCTGTATGAGGTGATATGGTGTTTTTTACGTGATTTGGGGCGTTCTGCGTCATTTGGTGCGCCGGACGTCATTTGGTGCGGGTGACGTCATTTGGTCGGTATGACGTCAGGTGAGGTCTGTATGAGGTCATATGGTGTTTTTTACGTGATTTGGGGCGTTCTGCGTCATTTGGTGCGCCGGACGTCATTTGGTGCGGGTGACGTCATTTGGTCGGTATGACGTCAGGTGAGGTCTGTATGAGGTGATATGGTGTTTTATACGTGATTTGGGGCGTTCTGCGTCCTTTGGTGCGCCGGACGTCATTTGGTGCGGGTGACGTCATTTGGTCGGTATGACGTCAGGTGAGGTCTGTATGAGGTGATATGGGGTTTTTTACGTGATTTGGGGCGTTCTGCGTCATTTGGTGCGCCGGACGTCATTTGGTGCGGGTGACGTCATTTGGTCGGTATGACGTCAGGTGAGGTCTGTATGAGGTGATATGGTGTTTTGTACGTGATTTGGGGCGTTCTGCGTCATTTGGTGCGCCGGACGTCATTTGGTGCGGGTGACGTCTTTTGGTCGGTATGACGTCAGGTGAGGTCTGTATGAGGTGATATGGTGTTTTTTACGTGATTTGGGGCGTTCTGCGTCATTTGGTGCGCCGGACGTCATTTGGTGCGGGTGACGTCATTTGGTCGGTATGACGTCAGGTGAGGTCTGTATGAGGTGATATGGTGTTTTTTACTTGATTTGGGGCGTTCTGCGTCATTTGGTGCGCCGGACGTCATTTGGTGCGGGTGACGTCATTTGGTCGGTATGACGTCAGGTGAGGTCTGTATGAGGTGATATGGTGTTTTTCACGTGATTTGGGGCGTTCTGCGTCATTTGGTGCGCCGGACGTCATTTGGTGCGGGTGACGTCATTTGGTCGGTATGACGTCAGGTGAGGTCTGTATGAGGTGATATGGTGTTTTTTACGTGATTTGGGGCGTTCTGCGTCATTTGGTGCGCCGGACGTCATTTGGTGCGGGTGACGTCATTTGGTCGGTATGCCGTCAGGTGAGGTCTGTATGAGGTGATATGGTGTTTTTTACGTGATTTGGGGCGTTCTGCGTCATTTGGTGCGCCGGACGTCATTTGGTGCGGGTGACGTCATTTGGTCGGTATGCCGTCAGGTGAGGTCTGTATGAGGTGATATGGTGTTTTTTACGTGATTTGGGGCGTTCTGCGTCATTTGGTGCGCCGGACGTCATTTGGTGCGGGTGACGTCATTTGGTCGGTATGACGTCAGGTGAGGTCTGTATGAGGTGATATGGTGTTTTTTACGTGATTTGGGGCGTTCTGCGTCATTTGGTGCGCCGGACGTCATTTGGTGCGGGTGACGTCATTTGGTCGGTATGACGTCAGGTGAGGTCTGTATGAGGTGATATGGTGTTTTTTACGTGATTTGGGGCGTTCTGCGTCCTTTGGTGCGCCGGACGTCATTTGGTGCGGGTGACGTCATTTGGTCGGTATGACGTCAGGTGAGGTCTGTGTGAGGTGATATGGTGTTTTTTACGTGATTTGGGGCGTTCTGCGTCATTTGGTGCGCCGGACGTCATTTGGTGCGGGTGACGTCATTTGGTCGGTATGACGTCAGGTGAGGTCTGTGTGAGGTGATATGGTGTTTTTTACGTGATTTGGGGCGTTCTGCGTCATTTGGTGCGCCGGACGTCATTTGGTGCGGGTGACGTCATTTGGTCGGTATGACGTCAGGTGAGGTCTGTGTGAGGTGATATGGTGTTTTTTACGTGATTTGGGGCGTTCTGCGTCATTTGGTGCGCCGGACGTCATTTGGTGCGGGTGACGTCATTTGGTCGGTATGACGTCAGGTGAGGTCTGTATGAGGTGATATGGTGTTTTTTTCGTGATTTGGGGCGTTCTGCGTCATTTGGTGCGCCGGACGTCATTTGGTGCGGGTGACGTCATTTGGTCGGTATGCCGTCAGGTGAGGTCTGTATGAGGTGATATGGTGTTTTTTACGTGATTTGGGGCGTTCTGCGTCATTTGGTGCGCCGGACGTCATTTGGTGCGGGTGACGTCATTTGGTCGGTATGACGTCAGGTGAGGTCTGTATGAGGTGATATGGTGTTTTTTACGTGATTTGGGGCGTTCTGCGTCATTTGGTGCGCCGGACGTCATTTGGTGCGGGTGACGTCATTTGGTCGGTATGACGTCAGGTGAGGTCTGTATGAGGTGATATGGTGTTTTTTACGTGATTTGGGGCGTTCTGCGTCATTTGGTGCGCCGGACGTCATTTGGTGCGGGTGACGTCATTTGGTCGGTATGACGTCAGGTGAGGTCTGTATGAGGTGATATGGTGTTTTTACGTGATTTGGGGCGTTCTGCGTCATTTGGTGCGCCGGACGTCATTTGGTGCGGGTGACGTCATTTGGTCGGTATGACGTCAGGTGAGGTCTGTATGAGGTGATATGGGGTTTTTTACGTGATTTGGGGCGTTCTGCGTCATTTGGTGCGCCGGACGTCATTTGGTGCGGGTGACGTCATTTGGTCGGTATGACGTCAGGTGAGGTCTGTATGAGGTGATATGGGGTTTTTTACGTGATTTGGGGCGTTCTGCGTCATTTGGTGCGCCGGACGTCATTTGGTGCGGGTGACGTCATTTGGTCGGTATGACGTCAGGTGAGGTCTGTATGAGGTGATATGGGGTTTTTTACGTGATTTGGGGCGTTCTGCGTCATTTGGTGCGCCGGACGTCATTTGGTGCGGGTGACGTCATTTGGTCGGTATGACGTCAGGTGAGGTCTGTATGAGGTGATATGGGGTTTTTTACGTGATTTGGGGCGTTCTGCGTCATTTGGTGCGCCGGACGTCATTTGGTGCGGGTGACGTCATTTGGTCGGTATGACGTCAGGTGAGGTCTGTATGAGGTCATATGGTGTTTTTTACGTCATTTGGGGCGTTCTGCGTCATTTGGTGCGCCGGACGTCATTTGGTGCGGGTGACGTCATTTGGTCGGTATGACGTCAGGTGAGGTCTGTATGAGGTGATATGGTGTTTTTTACGTGATTTGGGGCGTTCTGCGTCATTTGGTGCGCCGGACGTCATTTGGTGCGGGTGACGTCATTTGGTCGGTATGACGTCAGGTGAGGTCTGTATGAGGTGATATGGTGTTTTTTACGTGATTTGGGGCGTTCTGCGTCATTTGGTGCGCCGGACGTCATTTGGTGCGGGTGACGTCATTTGGTCGGTATGACGTCAGGTGAGGTCTGTATGAGGTGATATGGTGTTTTTTACGTGATTTGGGGCGTTCTGCGTCATTTGGTGCGCCGGACGTCATTTGGTGCGGGTGACGTCATTTGGTCGGTATGACGTCAGGTGAGGTCTGTATGAGGTCATATGGGGTTTTTTACGTGATTTGGGGCGTTCTGCGTCATTTGGTGCGCCGGACGTCATTTGGTGCGGGTGACGTCATTTGGTCGGTATGACGTCAGGTGAGGTCTGTATGAGGTGATATGGGGTTTTTTACGTGATTTGGGGCGTTCTGCGTCCTTTGGTGCGCCGGACGTCATTTGGTGCGGGTGACGTCATTTGGTCGGTATGACGTCAGGTGAGGTCTGTATGAGGTGATATGGTGTTTTTTACGTGATTTGGGGCGTTCTGCGTCATTTGGAGTGCCGGACGTCATTTGGTGCGGGTGACGTCATTTGGTCGGTATGACGTCAGGTGAGGTCTGTATGAGGTGA